>NC_091619.1:115880457-116181642 GCF_027580195.1 Bos mutus | reverse complement strand
TGGCCGGCATCTCCACGGGCAGCGAGGTTTCTGCGGGGCGGGCCTGGGGGATGCTGGCGTGGCCTGCTCCCCACGGAGCTTCATCAGCTCATGAGCCTGGAGCGGTGGAGAGGGCTCCTGCGGACATGCTGTCCTCTGGGTAGAGGGGCCGTGGACACAGGCTCGTGGTCACAAAGACTGACCGCTGGTCTGAACCTCGGCTCGGAGCCTCTGTCTCTGCCCTGGTCTGTTCCATATCTGAAACCACGAGCTCAGTTCACCAGACACACAGGTAAAGGCCGAGTGCTCCCCTCTCTGCAGGCTGTGACCCTGCTGCACCTGGGCACAGAATGCGGTGCCCACCCCGAGCCCTGGTCCCCGAGTACCTGTGCTGAGCTCACGGCGTCCGGCAGGCTGGTTTGTGGCTTCCCAAAGGGCAGGGCTGCCAGGCACAGCCCCTGAGAGGGCGGGGGTCCCTCTTGCGAGGCCCGTTCTCTGAGCAGACCCTGCATCCGTGGAGTCTGGGTGCCCCTGGTCCCCGTATTGGGGAAAGTGCACACCCCCGTGGGAAATGGGAAGTGTAGAGGCTGCCTGGCCACTCATTCTGATCCCCACTTACTCCATGCAGAGCTAAGAGCCTCGCTGGGTCAGGGAGCAGGCTGGGAGGGGACCCGAGACTGGGAGAGGATCAGGCCAGGAGGGGACCTGGGCCCGGAGGGGGACCCAGGCTGGGAGGGGGTCCAGGCTGGGAGGGGACCCGGGTTCACAGGGCCGTCTGATGTTCCTGCCCTGGGGGGGCCTCCCCCCCGGGGTGAGAGCACAGCCCAGCCTTTATATTAAGTAGCATAAAATTAATTCATTTTTTTAAACACAAAAATAAACAGAAATGAACGTTTTGTTATTTTTTTTTCCTGAGCCCCAGGGAACATCTTTTGGAAGCCATCGAGATCACTGTGTCATTTCTTTGGCAAGAGTAATCAAATATTGAATGTCAAGGAAAATTAGAGCAAATAGTTTCAAGACCGTCTGATTCATACAGGCCTGATGAGCAGGTTTCACCATCAATCCAGTGTTTTCTAAACGTGTCCGCCAGCCCCCTCTGCTCAGGTGCAGAGCCCCAACCCTTGGGCTCCTCCTCAGCCCCACAGAGCTGGTCCGCAGGGTCCAGTGTGTGACCAACACCCAGTCCACTATCCCCGGGCGGTCAGGGAGTCCTGCCTAGGTTTCTGATTTAATGACTGATGTTCAAGAAAGAGAGTCAGAAATTATCAGATAAATGCTAAGTGCAAAAAAAAAAAAAAAAAAAAGCAGTGAAGGTTCTCTTAAATGCCAGCCAGCACTGTGGCCCTGACTGCAGGAAGCCCTGCAGGGGCCCCAGGAAAGACGGTGACCTTTAGAGGCTGAGTGTTGCTCAGTTCAGCCGGCCGTCTGCGTGGAAAATGCAGACAGCAACCAGCGGGACCGGGAGAAACCCTCGGGCCGTGGCGCTGCAGGTGGCGGGCCGGGCCGGGCCTCTGCAGACTCGGTGCAGCACCGTGCTCCGGGGCTCGGGGTGAAGACCCTCCATGCCTGAGCGTGCCACGTGTGCCTGTGTGTGTGGCGTGTGTGCTGCACGCGTGCTTCCTTTCCGTCGATGCCAGTGGAGGGCCCGGGGTGGTGCTGGTCCCCCCTGCTTAGGCTCCTGCGAGGGTGCTGTCCTTGCCTTCCACTGACCCTCTGGGCCTCAGTGGGGTCATCTGTAGAATGGGTGCTCACGTCCTCAAAGATTGGAGTCCCCGCTTGGGAGCTCCAAATCCCTGCCCCTGACTTCAGGGCTGGTTTGGACCCGGGGACCCATCAGAAGCCACTGCAAGTGAAGCGCGAGTGTGTGACCAAGCAGGGAAGTGTCTTAGAATGTAGGTCACAGGGCTCTCCGTTCCCGAGACGCTCCCCACCTGGTTTGGAATACAGGTGGCTGCCCCTGCGGTCTATTCTTGGAGAAAATTGTCGGTGGTTTGGGCGAGGACATCTTACTTAAGAAATTAAATGAAGCTCAACGGGAACAGTCAACTGGACACAAAACAGGAAAGCTTTAGGGAAGTTCAAGCATGGAGGAAGTGAGAGATTATACGATAATTAAGACGAGAGCATTCTCTTTGAAGAAGCAAGGGTGCTTTGTCCTTTTTTGATTGTAAAGATGGGAACTGTTTATTGCAGGACATTTTTAAGAGTGTAAAAGCTGGTGCCTCCTGTCCCCTCCTCACCAGATCACGGGGGTCAGCGCTGCGACCACATGGGATGGCCTTTTGCAGCCCCTTCCCTCGCATCCTCCCTGTTCTGGTATTTCTGCAGGCCGGCTTCTGGCTGACTGTGAGGTTTGCTAGTTTGCCCCTCACATGGACGGTTGCCGTTATCACCTTTATCAGGGCCAGGGGACCCTCCATGATAGCTGGCCTCCAGAGCGGTGCTGGCGGGTGTCATCCCGAGCTGGCCTGGCACATACCCTGCCGCTGGGCATGGGCAGTCTGCGGGTGACCTGTGGGATGCGAACAGGAGCAGACCCCTTCTGCCTGCTGCCCGGTGTCACCAGGACTGAGCAGGGACACCCACGGTGACCGTGAGGGAGACGCAGAGGAGCCGAGGCTAGAGCGGGTTCCCCCCCCTGCCCCCACCTCACCCCCAGGCCCTTCTGTGTCCCTCCATGCACCCTGGCCTGAGCCTCGCCCGCCGTGGACTCTGGGGCCTGGGGACAGGGCTTCGTGTGCCCAACTGTTCCCGCCGTTGTTCCCCCACCGCGGAAATGACAGCTCACCCCCAGAATCTGGCCTGATGGGCGCATGGACGGGCCGCTGCTCATGAGAGGGGCCTGCTCCGTGTGCGGCAGATGGTGGCGGGGTGACTGCTGGAACGGCCCAGCACTTTCTAGAAGCTTGTGTCCCCTCTCGCTGCAGTACTTGGATGACTTGATGTCACCCTGTTGCCTTTAGCTGCCGGGGCCCCAGAGGTGCTTAGCGAGTGAGTGTAGTTCGATGTTTTCTCGCTGAGGTCCGAGGAAGCATGGGGCTGGCGTGCCTGTCTTCGGGGTGCTCGTGCTGCCCATGTAGACCTGTTAGCCTCACAGGCTCAGTGCCGGGGGGTGCTGGGCGGCAGGGCAGGGGCTGGGGGGCATGCCCAGCGCTCCCTGAGCCCTGGTGGAGGGGGCCGCCACGGACCTCAGGCACAGCCTGGCGGCCCCAGCGGCTTCCGAGGGCCTGTCTGGACCCTGTTCCTCTCCGTGGTCCCCCGCCTCCGCCATGCTCAGGTCCTGGCTCCTATAGGTGCAGAGGCGGGGTCCACTGCTTCAGCAGTGCCAGGGCCCCCAAGTCTGAGGGCCCCAGAAGCCCTGGATTGCAGGCCTGCCATCTGGGGCCCTGTCTGTGCTCCCCTGGCAGGTTCCTATCCGCCTGGACTGCAGGGCGGCTCTTCTAAGACGGGGTTTTCTGGGACCCCGGATCTTACAAGATGTTTACCCTCACCTGAAAAGCTGCCAGGGGACCGGGTCGGGCATCTGAACCCAGCAGAGTCCTTCTTAAAGGACCCACTCCAGCCTGCTGTTGGAGCAGCCTGCTCCTGGTCCTCTCAAGGAGGACAAGTCCGAGGGGCGACTGAGCAGGAGGCGGCAGCAAGAGGGACGCTGTCCCCAGGGCCGGCTGGCAGGGACCTGGGGCCAGTTCCTGGGAAGCCTGCCGGGTGGGCAGCCCTGCCTCATTTCTGGAGGGGTGTGCAGCTCCTTATTATTATTTTTACTTCTAAAGGTAAAAGTACATCTTGTGGGGCTTCCCGTTTGTTGTTTGGATGGTAACTAACGCGGGAAGTTCGTTTCCCACCCGGTGTCCTGCATGCGCTCTGCTCTGAGTGCTAACAGGCTGACGTTTCAAGGGGGCCGTCCATCCCACATCGCCCGGAAACACCTCCTGGCTCCTGGGAGCTTCTCCTACTCCAAGTACAGAGAGAAAAACTGGAACCTGTGTTTTCCCTGCCTGCCCCCCCACCAACTCACTGCTACCAGTGAGTGGAAAACCGGGGTGGTCCAGAGTGACACATGTTTTTTTGACTAGCCTGCTCTTTAACGTCCAGGTTAAAGATCAGTTTCTTCTGCAACTGAAGTTAAACATTTTAAATAATGTCGGGGTCGGGGGGTGGTGCCTTGTGTCTCCCAGGCCCTGCCGCGGCCGGCAGCTGTGTCCAGGGCCGGGACGCCTGCTCCAGCAACGCCTTGGCCCGGCGCCCCCTCCCTCGGCCCGTCGTTGGCACGCTCACCCTCCGCTGCCGTCCGCACCCAGGTGTTCCGGCAGCCTTGGCGTCACGCCTCGAACAAACAACAAACACTGAAAGGGTTTATGTTCTCAGCCAGAGGAGCAGCCAGAGCCCCGGGTTTACTGCGTGGCCGGCGGGGCCCTGGACCCAGCCAGGCGGTGACGGTGCTGAGCCGCGGGCCGTCTGCACGGGTGTCCCGGGAAGGGCTCTGCTCTTGGACCCCAGGGCCCAGTGGCTCACAGCCGCCCCAGCACCCGTGTCTCGGCCCCACCCCGCCTTCCAGCCTGGGCCGGGCCGAGACAGCTTCCTGCTCAGGGAGCCGCTGGTGCTGCGGGCACTGAGCAGCACCCTGGGAACTCCCCTGGTCAAGGCTCTCCATCCTCATGCAGGGCAGCCAGCTGGCACCCAGAGCGGCACCCACTCTCTGGAGCTCCCAGGCCCTTTTCTCCAAGGTGCAGGCGGATGTTTGAAACCTTCTTGACGATATTTAAAATGTGTGGACTTGGGAGAACAAAGCGAAAAAGCACCCACATAGATGTCTCCAGGGCTGCCCCCCCCGCCCAAACCTGCCAACCCGGGCTGCGAAGTAGAAATTAACCTAAATTAGGAAGATAATTGTTCCCATGTTAATTGCAGGTTGTCCTCTAAAGCTGTTTTCATTTGTGAGGTCTCAGCGGCAGGCTGGCGTCGGGCCCGCCGGGGCCTTCCTGCACGCTGGGGCCCCGGAGCCCGGGTTCCAGAAGCCAGCGGTCGAATCCGGGCGTTTCCCGAGCCAGCCTCCTGCTCCACGGATGCTCCCCAAGTCCCTACTGCCAGCTGCGTGTTCCCGCAGACCCCTTGGCCCAGCAAACCCCAGCAAAGGGCTACGAGGCTGCCTTGCAACACAGGCGACATAGAGAAACAGGCGGCTATTTTCGGCCCCGGCGCTGTCACAGCTGTGCGGGGCTGGCCCAGCGCTGGTAGGCGGCGATGACCTAAAACCTTCTTGGAATAGGCTTCACGGTGAGGATCGTGTCCAGCGGGCCTGGGACGGTTCTCTTGGGGTTTTTCTTTGTCAGGAGCTTGGCTTTCTATTTGGAAGAGCCGTTAGAATGTGGGGTCAGCCGTGTCCTGTGCAGCACCACCAGATGTAGGCTTGGCTTCTGAGGTGCTTTTTTCCTGTTTTCATCAGTCCTTACTGGATAAAAGCCTTGAAGGAGAAGAAAACCCAACCCCAGTGCTCCCTGTGTGGTGAATAATCGCTGGTGAATGATGTGGCCCGTCTCCCCCAGCCCTTCCCAGCGGCTGTGCAGGAACAGTGTGATGGTGGATGCAGTCGTGTGTGTGCACGTGTGTGCCTACATGGGTCTTGTGCACGTGTGTATGTGCACATGTGCGCCTGTGTGTGCACGCGGGCGGCCCTCCCTGGCTGCAGCTCGCCCTGTCTGTCCTGCCTGCTCTGCAGACCACTCCTCCACGTCCTCTGTCCTCGTCCCTCCATACTCTCGGGGGGGACATCTCCAGGTCATCGGTTTCACCCGCTCCTGCCCTTCAGCAGGTGAGACAGGCTGCTCGTGGCTCTTGTGTGTTCCGCATCAGTGCTGCTGGGCGTCCCATAGCCTGACCGTGTTATGGTCTCAAAGTTGACTCAGAAGGTAGGGAAGTGGGTATGAGGAAGTCTGATCATTTGGAAAATGTTAGCTCACACTTGGAAAAGAAATAGCAAATTAAATTTACTGGAAGTCGTTGACACATTTGAGATTTTAAATGGAGACTTTCTGTTGGTGAAGCCTGTGTTTGGAGCGAGAACGTGCATCCTTAAGTCCCGGTAGCTTCTTCTCTGGGGCGCTCCAAGTAGAAAGCGCCACGAACGTGCATCCTTAAGTCCCGGTAGCTTCTTTGGGGCGCTCCAAGTAGAAAGCGCCACGCTTCTCTGCGGCTGACGGAGCCCTGTTCACTTTGTTGTTGTCGTTTAGACGCTCAGTCGTGTCCGACTGTTTTGCAACCCCGTGGGGTGTTGGGAGCAGGAAGACCGAGTGTATGGAGGGGTGTCTTTAGAGGCCAGGCAGAGTCACCTGGGGCGGCCAGCCCCGTGTCGGGCTTGGAGTGCTGCTCCAGGCCCTCGTGGGCTCCCATGTCTGGCGGGTGAAGTCAGGGCCCACCTCGCGGCCTCGCTGCTCCCGACCGGGGCTCCTCGCTGCGAATCGCACTCGTCCCTTTATTTTCTGCAGCATGGTCCTGGGCACACGGTTGGGGTTCACTGGAGGCTTAGCAAGCATGTCGACGTTCACTCGTGCCATCTCCTGTTTGACCATTTCCAATTTGCCTTGATTCATGGACCTAACATTCCAGGTTCCTATGCAATATTGCTATTTACGGCATCGGACTTTGCTTCCATAACCAGTCACATCCACAGCTGGGCGTTGCTTTTGCTTTGGCTCCGTCTCTTCCTTCTTTCTGGAGTTATTTCTCCACTCTTCTCCAGTAGCATATTGGGCACCTACTGACCTGGGGAGTTCACCTTTCATTGCCATATCTTTTTGCCTTTCATACTGTTTCATACTGTTCATAATACAGACAAGTGGTGTGCAGAACTTGTTCGTCCAAAATTATGACTTGCCCGCACCAAAAAGAGCCTTTCCTTTTGTAGTTAATGCTTATTAAAAACAGGACACCAAAGAAAACCTGCCAAACCTCAAGGTCATGGAGGTCACGTTGGATAGTTCCCTTCTGTAACTTTTTTCTCCTGACAGTGAATTTTCTTATTTAAAATTGCGATAAAATACACACAACATAAAATTTACCATTTTGGCCATTTTTTAAACTTATTAGACTTTGGGTTTTTAGAATACTTTTAGCTTTATGGGAAAATTGAGACATGACAAAGAATTCCCATAGACCCGCTCCCTGGTACTCAGTTCTGTTACTAACGTCTTGCATCAGTATGGCACGTTTGTCGTTGTTCAGTCACTCAGCCGTGTCCGACTCTGCGACCCCAGGGACTGCAGCCCGCCAGGTTCCCCTATCCTTCACCATCTGCTGGAGCTTGCTCAAACTCATGTCCATTGAGACGGTGATGCCATCCAGCCATCTCATCCTCTGGGGCCCGCTTCGCCTCTTGTCCTCAATCTTTCCCAGCATCAGGAACCAATGTGTGCGTGCCGACTCTGTGTCGTATCGGACTCTTTGAGGCCCTAGGCCCGCCAGGCTCCTCCGTCCGTGGGATTCTCCAGGCAGGAATGCTGGAGTGGGTTGCCATTTCCTTCTCCAGGGGATCTTCTCACCCAGGGGTCGAACTCAGATTTCCTGCGTTATAGGCAGATTTTTTACCATCTGAGCTACCAGGAATGCCCCAGTGAACCAATACTGATGCATAATCATTTTATGTGATTCTATAATGATAGACACATGACATTATGCATGTGTCAAAACCCGCAGAACTGTACCAAGAGGGAACTTCAGTCTCTCCTGTGACTGTTCGTTGTGTCTCTCACAGGAAGTCTTTGACTGCTGTGGGCTGCGCAAGGCAGGGGTCGGTTCCATATTCTTGATCACGAGCTATCCCACGCCTCCCTGCTCTTTCCCTCTCCTCCAAGGGTCCCAGCGCCCCTGGCCTGACCCCACAGATGGAGTTCACTGGACATGTTCCTCTAAAAAACTGAATTGGAAATTTCATTGGAATTGCATTGAACATACGGATGAGTTTGGGGAGAATTGGCATCTTTATCACATTTTCCCCTTTCTTTGATTGCTTTTTCACTGATTAGATCTTTTAATAGATTTTTCATAATTTTCTCCATACAGACCTTGCACATTTTAGGTTATATTTATGTACAAATATATATAAATATGTGTGTGTGTGCTTAGTCACTCCGTTGTGTGCGACTCTTTGCAACCCCAGGATTCTGCCTGCCAGGCTCCTCTGTCCATGGAATTCTCCAGGCAAGAATACTGGAAACCGTTCTCTTTTCCATGGGGTCTTCTTGACCCAGGCATTGAACCCGGGTCTCCTGCACTGAGGTGGATTCTTTACTGTCTGAGCCACCAGGAAGCCCTGTAACGTTAAGATACCTTTTTTTTTGTTGTTTTAAAGCAATTTGTCCATTTCATCTAAATTTTCACTTTGGTAGCAATGGAGTTTTTCAGTGGTATTTTCTTATTGTTTTGAATCTCTGCTGGATTTGTAGTTATGCGCCCATATCCTTCTTTCTGAGTAATCTCTGTTAAATTTTCAGGAACCAGGTTTCTATGCCTGGTGGGCTTAGCTGTTAGTGAGCGCCAGGTTTTAGGGTTTCTTGTCTTCCTGCTCCTTGCTCTGGGTGTCGTCTGTGTTCTTTCTCCCGTTTCTGGGCTTGGGTGGACCGCTCACTCCTTCCCAGCCCTCCTTCTGCAGAAAGTCGCACATGTCCTTGGAGTGCAGCGTGCTGTGCATCCACGCTCAGCATCTTTCTTTACATTCCGTCACCGTGATCGTATCCGCCTGTGGTGTGATGGCAGGAGAAGGCACTCACCTCCATCCAGGCCACCCCCACTGAGGGATTCGACAGACCACCTGACCCATCCTCCTCAACTGCCAAGGCCGCCAGCAAGAAGGAGTGTCCTGGGACCCGGGACAGCTGAGGAACCAAGGGGACGTGATGACTGAACATCATCTGAAGTCCTGGGTGGGGTCCTGGGACGGCAGGAGGGTGTTGGGGGAAAACAGAGGATCCTGAGCAAAGTACAGGCTTCAGTTAACGATGGCATGTCACTGCTGGTTCACTCGTCACTAATGCTGTGTCCCTGGGAGCTCAGCTGGTAAAGAATCCACCTGTAATGCAGGCGACCCGGATCAATTCCTGGGCCGGGAAGATCCGCTGGAGAAGGGAAAGGCCACCACTCCAGTATTCTTGCCTGGAGAATCTCATGGACAGAGGAGCCTGGTGGGCTACAGTCCATGGGGTCCCAAGAGTCGGACACGACTTAGCGACTAAAGAGAGAGACACACACACGCGTACATGTGCACAGATACACACGGGGACAAGACGTGGAGGACTCTGTAGTCACTGGTAACAAGGGCAGCTTGGGGGATGTCTCTGGGTCAGCAGGGACTCCTGGTCCCGGCGGAAGGCCCGTGTGTGACCCTTCGCAGGGCGGTCTCCTCCCACCCTCTGTGCTGCTGTGAGCTGGTGCTGAGTCGGGGCTGGTGGGGGCCGGCAGCAGCCCGCGTCATCCGTCACGTGCTCTCGCCCCTTGGAGGGACCAGCGGGCTGGACTCAGTCATCGTACCCAGGCCATGCCCAGAAGCAGCTCTGTGCTGCTCCACATCCCTGGGGGACGTTCACCTGCAGGGGACTTGGGGCAAAGGTGTTTGGGTCTGAGGCTGGCTTCTTTGGCTGAGCATCACGGGGGACGCGGCACGCTGGCCTCTGCCTCTGTCCCTGCCTCGGGGGCCGTCGGCTCGATTACAAATGGGAGAATGTGAAGGAAGAATTTCCAGATGACCAACATGTCTTCCAGGGCTGACAAAGCGGAGCCGGGCGTGTCTCGGGTGTGTCAGAACTTTGGTCACCGTGCAAGCCGCAGAGAAGCCTGGAATCCCAGAGCTCTTGGAGACGAGGTGCTCTGGGTGGGGGGTTTCAGAGTCCTCCCCTCTCTGGGTTCCTGTAACAAGGAGACACTTGCAAGCAGGGACTGTGCCCTCCCCACGTGGAGACCATCGCCAGGGACTCTGGGGCATGGGGAGGGAAACGTAGAATCTCACGGCTCTTGGCCTCAGCAAGATGCTTCTCAGCTGTCCTCCAGAAGGCGCGGAGCGGCCCGGCGCCCGGCCGGCATGCGCCCTCTCTCCCTGGAGGCCGCCCTCCAGTCACTCAGGCAGCTGGCTCTGCGCGGTCCGGGCGCGTCTGCCCCGGGGGGGAGACGCACCTTCCCTTCCCTGCTTTCCCGTCTCTCCCCGCAGCCCGGGCGGTTTCAGGTCCCAGGGTCATCTGCTCCCCGGAGGCCTTCGTTGGTCAGCACAGAGAGGATGCGCTGCAGGTTCACGGCTTCGCTGCCGCCGCTGTTTCTGCTTCAGGCTCACTCCTCCCCCGCCTGCCTCTCCCGGCCTTTGGCTGGACCAGCCCCGTCTGTGCTCCATGTGGGGAGGGGCTCCAGGTTCTGCCGGCACTGGCTTTGGAGTCATGAGACCGGGACTGAAGCCCAGCTCTGCTGTTTAGATGGCGGGTGCATGTCTAGTTCCTTGCAGCCCCGACTACCCTCCTCTGTAAGATGGGCATAATGAGACCCAGCCTGCGTTTATCCTGAGGCTTCGGGGCGGGTGTGAGCGTGCACCCTGGTGCAGTGTAGACAGTCTGTCCCCTGGATCGTTAATGACTCGGTCAGTTGCTGCGTCTCCATCACCTCCGCGGGCTCGAACCTCAGGCCTGGGTCTGGAAGAAGGACTGCAAATCACGACTTCGTTTTTGCAGGTGAAGGCTGGTTTTGAGTGAAAGTGTCCGGACACCTGTGCCCTGGGGTCTGGAGGAGGCCCTGGGGGGCCACTGCTGTGCTGAGACTGCCCTGGGCGCCTCCCCGCCTCGCACCTGCCCTGCCCTTCCCGTCTGGCGCCTGCAGTGACCCCTGACGACGGCCTTCTCTGGTTAAAGAGAAGGGATGCTGCGTGTGCATCTACAGGCAGGGAAGCTGGCTTTGCAGAGAGGTCTAGAACTGTCTGAGGAGGCAGGCTACAGCAAGCCCGGCATGTTATTGGGACACAAGGTCCTAGACACGTCACTGCACGGGAGTAGTTTTTTTCTTTGCAGATGAGATCGTCAGTATTTCTACAATGCTCCTGGTATCAGAGGCACCTCTTTTCGGGGGACACCCCCTCTCTGCGGGAGCTCACTCAGAGATAACTGGGCCACACCGTTCCTGGCCCCCGGCCCTCTCTTGTGGGTCTGTGTTTCTTTCTTGCCATTTGAAGATGTGACTGTCTGAAGCCCGTGGGGAGCACACACCGTTTCTCAGGAATGCCGCAGCCTCCAGGTGGGCCCGGCAGGTGGGGAGCCAGGGTGCGGGTGGCCCCAGTCGTGGGGAGAAGAGTTGTCTGATGTATCTCCCAGCCCAGAGAACCTGGGCTCTTAGAGTCACCACAGACCGTCTGGGGCGGATGGCCTCCCTGTAGGAGAACCACCCAGCCTTCCATCCCCAGGCGGAGTGCTGGTGGGAGCAGGGGGCCTGGGTGGGGGGGGTGGGGGCGTGCGTGCCCTGGGGCCCGGGGGCGGGGCCGGCTTTTAAGGTGCCCAGACAGGCCCGGGAGCGTACAGAAAGCACCCCAGAAACAGAGGTCTCTGCTTTGGACTGTTTCCTAAAATTTCATCAAGGATGTTGAGAAACTTGCCTTTGGGTGTGTGGCGGGTTCAAGGTGGGTCGCGGTTGTGCTGGAAATGTCAGCGTCTCTGCTAGGCCTGCCCACGCCCTGGAGGGAGTGGCCCTTGCCCCCAACCGAACCCTGGCCCCACCCTGCGCCCCCACCGCTCACCTCCCCTCCCAGCCTTGGTCCCACCCGTGTGAAGTAAGACACAGGAAATGGGAGAGAAACCGCTGTGCCATCCACTGGGGGAAGCGAGAGGAACCGAAATGCTGGCGCTCGGCCATCAGCGGCGGCCCCCCGCCGCCCACCCCCCAGCCGCGCGGAGGAAGCCGCGTGTGGCGGCTTCTGTTCCTCCTCCGCAATCCTGCGGCCCCCGCTGTGCCCGGCGAGGGGCTGTCCCCAGCCTGCTTCCACGGGCCCGACGGCGAGGAAGGAGATGGTCCCAGAACGCCTTCCGGGCCGGGTCCGAGTGCGCCCCAGGGCGTCCGCGGAGGCAGACGGAGAGCCCGGAGGCAACAGACTTCTGGACGTGTCCCCAGCGCCCGGGGGTTGCATCTGGGCGTTTGCGCAGGGGTTGGGGTCTTTGGGGGCGTTCTGTGAAAGAGGTCTGAGAGTGGCGATGACGTCAGCCCTGGCCGGCTCTGTCCTCCCCGGGCCTGGCTGCTCAGCCCGCTCACCCGGGCTGCATGCACGGAGCTGGCAGCTCCCACCTCCCCCGGCGCTCCCGACCAGCTTTGGGGGAGGCTCCCGGGGCCCTGGAGAAGGACGCGGCACCCCACTCCAGTGTTCCCGCCTGGAGAATCCCAGGGACAGAGGAGCCTGGCGGGCTGCGGTCCACCGGGGCGCACAGAGTCAAGCAGGAGTGAGCGACTGACACGCTCTGTCCTGTCCAGCTGGGGGTCCATGAGAGCCCGTGCGAGGGCAGCGCAGGGGGGACCTACCGACCCCCAGGGCACCTGTCCCACCCGGTCCGGCGAGCGGAGCTGCGGTCTGACGGCCCTGCCAGGGAATGAGGCACGAAGGGGCGAGGAGACCCAGTCAGCAAAGCAGACGCCTGGCTCACAGGCATTTTGTACATCGTCCGCTCCCTGCCAGGCCCCCTCCGTGCTGGGGGTCAGGCCTCCCCGTCTCCGTGGGGCCGGCTACATCTGCCCACGGGTCCCGGGCTGTGGCCTTGTTGCCAGCTGGTCTTCCCAGCGTCATCGGGCTGAGTGTTTCCTGTGTCGGGTCCTTCCCTGGTTCTCCCCACCCCTGGAGATGGCACCCCCATGCCTGCAAGTGGTCCCCCAGCCCCGTCCCCCCTCTCTGAGCCTCCTGCACCCCCTTCCCTGTCTGCCTGAAAGCAGCCTGCCCACCTGTTACCTGCTAGGCTCCGGTTCCCAGCTCCTCTGGGACACCCCCACCGAGGCAGGACCCGGGGGCTGCGTCCTCCATGCCCCTCACACAGCCCCTCGAGGGGGCACTTGGCACTGAGGGGAGTTTCTGGGGCCCCCTCTTTTCACCTCCCCAGGGGTGGTGGCTTAGTTGCTTAGTCGCTTAGTCGTGTCCGACTCCTTGTGACTCCACGGACTGTAACCCTCCAGGCTTCTCTGTCTATGAGATTTTCCAGGCAAGAATACTGGCTTGGGTTGCCATTTCCTCCTCCAGGGGATCTTCCTGACCCAGGGATCGAACCGTCATCTCCTGCCTCCTGCACAGCAGGCAGATTCTTTACCACTGAGCCTCCTGGAAGGCAGGGTCCTGGCTTCTCATCTTGCCTCCTCACCCTTCCCTCACCCTCCTCACCCCCTGGCAGGGGGGTTGGGGGGGTGCTGGGAAGTCAGACCAGGGAGCTGGTGTAAGAGGGCCCAGTGCCCCGGCCGGGGGCACCCTGCACTTGGGCACATGGGCACCGGGGCTGGCCCGGGCTTCTGGAGGCTGCCCCGTTGCACGCCTCCCTGCATCTGCCCTGCGATCCCCGCTCTGTGCTGTGTCCGGCCACACCATCACACTCTGAGCGGCTGAGGGCACGCATCCACGTGCAAGTTCGACCCAGCAGCGCCTCCTGGAAAGGGGGACATTTCCCAGTGACTCAGCAGGCTCGCATCCGCCCCGTCTGCGTGTGCCCTGGGTCCGGACCATCGTGAATCACCCACTTGCCTCTTGATTTGCGTCAGTCAAACCACATGTGAAGAAAGCAGCAGCCAGGGAGGTTTTGCTCGGGGATGCTGGCCCAAGACGGCCCCAGGGCGGCCCCCCACACCCCACCGGCCCTTCCCCACCGCGGTGACCCAGGCGCTCTCTGCTCTTCCCGGTCCCCTCCCCACCACCTCACAGCCGCGGATGGAGTCACAGTTCTGGGAATGCTGACGGCCCAGGGAAAATCATGTCGGAACTTGGCTCTCTTTGAAAATATCTCTCGTAAGAACAGCTTAATTCAAAAGGGCTGTCGTGTGTATGACTGGATCGCTCTGCTGTCCCCCGAAAGAAGCACAACACTGTAAATCAGCTGTGCTCCAACAGAAAACAAAAATTTTAAAAAGGAGGGGCTGTGGCCGTTTCCTGCCCATCTGCACCTGGCGGAGGGGACTGTCCCATTGGCTGCGGGAGGCAGGGCCCCACGGCCCGGGAGTTGGTGGGACCACGGGCGACCGGAGCCCCCACCTTGCCACCCCAGGGTTGCTGAGCCTTGTCCAGCAGCCCTGGGTGGACGTTCTGCCCCCGTGCATTGCCCAGCAGCTGTGCCCTCTGCCCACAAGGAAGCCCCCCAGCCAGGGGCTGGCTGAGGCGAGACCAGGGCCCTGCTGGTTTCCTGGTTTGGCTCAGTTAGTTCTGTCTGAAGCAGGCCCATGAGGTTCTCATTTTGACTGTAAAGGTTACTGGTATTGCTCTCGTCGTTCAGACCGTAGCTGACGTCCACGTTCCCAGCCGCTCCCAGTTCCAGCTGCGTCTGGGAGCACAGACCCTGCCCCGCTGCCTGGCATCACCACCAGCACATCCCGCTCTAACCTCAGAGGGTGGTGGGCCCAGGCATGCCCAGCTTACCCTGTTCTGCCTGCTTCAGCCATGACCGGAAGTATGCTCCAGGGAAGGCAAAGAATGTGGGTGCCCCCGAAGGCTTGTCTTTGGAAGCTTCTCTCTGGACCAGCTTAGAGAGGGTGGCCGGTCCAGACCTGGAGCCCAGGTTTGCTTCTGAGCAGCCTCCAACAGCCCGTCAGCACCAGCCGGGAAGCGACAGAGGAGCCGCCAAGTCCAGGTCCAGCCCTTCTGTTTTCAATTACGTAAACTCTCCAGCGCCCACAAAGGTAGAACAGAACCCCGAGTGGCCAGGTGGCCACCCCACAGGCTCCAGACCCTCTCCAAGGCCAGTCCTGCCCGTCTGTGGCTCCTCTGCCTGGCCCCGGCTGTCATACGTCTGTCCTCAGAGATCAGGACTCCTTGTGACCTGTAGTCACCGTACCATTATCCCTGCTGAAACACTGATGCTTCAGATCAGATCAGATCAGTCGCTCAGTCGTGTCCGACTCTTTGCGACCCCACGAATCGCAGCACGCCAGGCCTCCCTGTCCATCACCAACTCCCGGAGTTCACTTAGACTCACATCCATTGAGTCAGTGACACCATCCAGCCATCTCATCCTCTGTCCTCCCCTTCTCCTCCTACCCCCAATCCCTCCCAGCATCAGAGACTTTTCCAATGAGTCAACTCGTCGCATGAGGTGGCCAAAGGACTGGAGTTTCAGCTTTAGCATCATTCCTTCCAAAGAAATCCCAGGGCTGATCTCCTTCAGAATGGACTGGTTGGATCTCCTTGCAGTTCAAGGGACTCTCAAGAGTCTTTTCCAACACCACAGTTCAAAAGCATCAATTCTTTGGCGCTCAGCCTTCTTCACAATCCAACTCTCACATTCATACATGACCACAGGAAAAACCATAGCCTTGACTAGATGAACCTTTGTTGGCAAAGTAATGACTCTGCTTTTGAATATGCTATCTAGGTTGGTCATAACTTTCCTACCAAGGAGTAAGCGTCTTTTAATTTCATGGCTGCAGTCACCATCTGCAGTGATTTTTGGAGCCCAGAAAAATAAAGTCTGACACTGTTTCCACTGTTTCCCCATCTATTTCCCATGAAGTGATGGGACCGGATGCCATGATCTTCGTTTTCTGAATGTTGAGCTTTAAGCCAACCTTTTCACTCTCCACTTTCACTTTCATCAAGAGGCTTTTGAGTTCCTCTTCACTTTCTGCCATAAGGGTGGTGTCATCTGCATATCTGAGGTTCTTGATATTTCTCCCGGCAATCTTGGTTCCAGCTTGTGTTTCTTCCAGTCCAGTGTTTCTCATGATGTACTCTGCATATAAGTTAAATAAACAGGGTGACAATATACAGCCTTGACATACTCCTTTTCCTATTTGGAACCAGTCTGTTTTTCCATGTCCAGTTCTAACTGTTGCTTCCTGACCTGCATACAAATTTCTCAAGAGGCAGATCAAGTGGTCTGGTATTCCCATCTCTTTCAGAATTTTCCACAGTTTATTGTGATCCACACAGTCAACGGCTTTGGCATAGTCAATAAAGCAGAAATAGATGTTTTTCTGGAACTCTCTTGCTTTTTCCATGATCCAGCAGATGTTGGCAATTTGATCTCTGGTTCCTCTGCCTTTTCTAAAACCAGCTTGAACATCAGGAAGTTCACAGTTCACATATTGCTGAAGCCTGGCTTGGAGAATTTTGAGCATTACTTTACTAGCGTGTGAGATGAGTGTAATTGTGCAGTAGTTTGAGCATTCTTTGGCATTGCCTTTCTTTGGGATTGGAATGAAAACTGACCTTTTCCAGTCCTATGACCACTGCTGAGTTTTCCAAATTTGCTGGCATATTGAGTGCAGCACTTTCACAGCATCATCTTTCAGGATTTGAAATAGCTCAACTGGAATTCCATCACCTCCACTAGCTTTGTTCGTAGTGATGCTTTCTAAGGCCCACTTGACTTCACATTCCAGGATGTCTGGCTCTAGGTCAGTGATCACACCATTGTGATTATCTGAGTCGTGAAGATCTTTTTTGTATGGTTCTTCTGTGTATTCTTGCCATCTCTTCTTAATATCTTCTGCTTCTGTTAGGTCCATACCATTTCTGTCCTTTATCGAGCCCATCTTTGCATGAAATGGTCCTTTGGTATCTCTGATTTTCTTGAGAGATCTCTAGTCTTTCCCATTCTGTAGTCACTTTTTAAAATCCTTATCTTAAAAGATTCCCCCCAACCAGGGTGTTTTTCAGATAAGTGTTAACTGGGGTCCACATGCGGTCTCTTTCCTTGCAGTGTGTTTGTTGAAGAAACTGGCTGGTTGTCCTGGCCTGTCGGGTGACCCCAGGGGGGACCTCACTGCTCACACCCTGTGGTGCCCGCAGTGTGTCCCTGGCAGCTCAGGGCTCCCTTCTGGAGGCAGGAACACACCGGCTGCAGGCTCTGTGATGGGCAGGGTGGAGCCCAGGGGCCAGCTTCTGCCCCCAGCACCTGTCTGGCCTCCTCACGTGGGGTCCCGGGCCTCTGGGTGAACCTTGACAAAGGGGAAGGGCTCCCTGGGCAGAAAGGCCAAGGGAAGCGCCTTTTGGCTTGTGACTAGCAGGGATGGAGCGGGGACCTTGACTCACTGGTGTTTGGCCTCAGCTTTGTTGAGCTGAGCTCACGGGGCTGGCAATGTGTCCTCGGGCTCTGCAGCCGTCAGTCTGGTCACGTTAGATCCTCTGCCTTATGGCACTCCCCCGCCACTTCCGCCCAACCCCCGGGCAGCCCCGGGCACCTCTACCCAGGTGTCTGTGCTAGGCGTTTCTTTCCATAGAGTAACAGTGAGCGGCCTTTCTGTGTCTGGCTTCCTGCATCAGCGAGTTTCAGGTCCCCACACTGTAGCTTGCGTCACTTCCCACCCCTTTCCCGTTGCTCCAGGTACGGGGCATTCTTGTCCAGGTTTTTGTGGGGTATTTGTTCTCAGCTGTTGTGGGGATATGCCTAGGAGTGGAATTACTAGATCAGATGGTAAACTTGTTTACCTGTTGGGGGACCGTCACACTGATCACCACCTTCCGTTCCTGCCAGCATGTGTGAGGCCTCTGGTTTCTCCACATCGTCACCAGCACTGGCTCTTGCCTCACTTTCTGACTGTAGCCTTCCTAGTGGGTGTTAGGTGGTGTCCCACACAATGGCACCCCACTCCAGTACTCTGGCCTGGAAAATCCCATGGGCGGAGGAGCCTGGTGGGCTGCAGTCCATGGGGTCGCTGAGGGTCGGACACGACTGAGCGATTTCACTTTCACTTTCCACTTTCATGCATTGAAGAAGGAAATGGCGACCCACTCCAGTGTTCTTGCCTGGAGAATCCCAGGGACGGGGGAGCCTCGTGGGCTGCCGTCTGTGGGGTCGCACAGAGTCGGACACGACTGAAGCGACTTAGCAGCAGCAGCAGCACTGTAATTTTGATTTGAGTTTCCCTGACGACTAATGATGCTGAGTGTTTTTTCACGAGCTTATTGGCCACTTGTATATCCTCTTTGGAGAAATGTCTGTTTCAATCCCCTGCTTTTTTTTTTTTTTTAAGTTGTGTTATTTGCCTTTTTGCTGTTGAGAAGTAAGAGTTCTTTGTGTATTCTGCATGCAACTCATTTGTCAGATACATGATTTGCAAGCGTTCTGTCCCTCTTCTGCGTGTTGCTTTTTCACATTCTGACTGGTGTCCTTGGAGGCACACAGGTTTTCGATTCTGATGAGGTCGTTTTCTCTTGTCATTGGTGTTTTTGGTGTCATACCAGAGCTGTTTGTTGAGTCGAATCTGACTGATGGTGACGGTACGGCCCCCTCTTAGGGCTCCTGACGGTCCGCTTGCTTGTGTTGAATGTAGATGCTAAAGGGCTTCTCTGACTGTTACGAGACACTTTCTTCATTGCCTTGATGGGCTCTGCAGCCTTCTGACCACGATCCTCTTTTCCCACAGTTGGTTTTAATTGAATGTCTGTGGGAAAATGGCCAAGTGAATTGAGTCTCACAGAGAGAACCGAGTTTCCTCGTTGATTTCTTTCAACCGTGTTTTTGGTCGTTACTGTGCAGTTTGTTGGAGTTTGGCACCCTGTTGTGAATTTTCATTGAGAGTGATGTTGCTGGTCTTGCTGACTATCCTGGCATTAGAGAGGTCCCTTCTCTCCCCAGACAAAAACTCCAGAACATTCTGCAGGCCCTGGGTACCGTACAGAGGTCCCTTCCTCTGCTGGTAGTTTAACCATGGGGCACACACTCATCGAACTCCACACAGGGAGCCGGGCATCCTGGGGGAGGCTGGGAGCGGGGGCCCTGGCCGTCAGTCGCTCGATGTCACCAGGCTCGGCCACCCAGGCTCACGTCTGTGAAACAGGGCTGACAGCAGCCTCTGCCTGAAAGTCGGGAGGACTCACTGTTAGGGATGGAAGCTGTTGGCCTTGGGAACGGTCACCCCCAATTCAGTGGCACTTTCTGAACTGTTCTTCAGTCCCCTTAAGTGTTCTGGCCACTCAGAAAGTGACCACATTGTACACTTAGCAGCTTGTGAAATGTGGGTGACTTCCAAGTCAGCTGCAGTTTCTCTGGCCCTCTGAAAGCAAAACACTAAACATCAGTTTCTTCCTAGGATGAATTCTGCATCTTTCATTTCCTGCAGATACAGTTTCATGAGCAAGTAAAGAGCATGTGTCTTTATAGGGTTAAGTTTTGCAAGAATTTTTTTGAGCAGTGTAACTAATTCAGGTGTGTTGTTGTTCAGTCACTAAGTCGTGTCCGACTCTGTGACCCCCATGGACCGCAGCACGCCAGGCTCCTCTGTCCTCTACTGTCTCCCGGAGTTTGCTCAAGTTCGTGTTCGTTGAGTCAGTGATGCCATCCAACCATCTCATCTTCTACTGCCCTCTTCTCCTGCCTTCAGTCTTTACCAGCATCAGGGTCTTTTCCAATTTGGATCTAGTTAGTGTTAATCCTGAGATCAGTCCTGAATATTCATTGGAAGGACTGATGCTGAACCTGAAGCTCCAATACTTTGGCCACCTGATGTGAAGAGCTGACTCATTTGTAAAGACCCTGATGCTGGGGAAGATTGAAGGCAGGAGAAGGGGACAACAGAGGATGAGATGGTTGGATGGCATCACCGACTCAATGGACATGAGTTTGAGCAAACTCCAGGAGTTGGTGATGAACAGGGAAGCCTGGCGTGCTGCAATCCACGGGGTCACAAAGAGTCGGACACGACTGAGTGACTGAACTGAACTGAACTAGTATTAATCCAGATATTTAGTGTTTTTGTTTTTGTTTTCCCACAGTGAAGAAGGGTCCCTTTGCATTTTCTTTATGAAAAGCCAGACTGTCGTATGTGATTTACTCTGTATTTAGTCTTTCCAAGTCTGCATATATCGGTCTGAACCATGAGCTGCCGGGCACCTCACAGGTAATACTCACATCCATGGTGATCTGTCAGCCAGCTGGCTAACTTCCTCGTATTAAGTGACTGTTTCAGTGATTTAAAAATGCAGGTCGTTCCCTGTTTGCATGCATAACACATTAGAAAGATTTTGAGTGTGTGCAGAATTTACTTGTTGGGGACAAGGAGCGTGGTCCAATTCCCAGGAGCTATCAAATCCCTAATTAAGGTGCACCTGTTGAGTTTCTGAGCCCCCGGCAACTTCGTACTTTCTCTCGATTCTCGTTTGGAAGCCTTTGTCTCCGCACTGTGCTGCAGCGTTTCTGATTCTCTTTTTTGCACTTGGTCAGCTCGCCCTTCCCTTTCCAGCATGACACGCAGGGGCCACGGCCCGGTCCCCCGACTGGCAGAGCACATCCCTCCCTGTCACCACTGTGCTGTCGTCCGCGTTCCCACAGGTCCTGACGTGGTCCAGGCAGCGAAGGTTGGCACAGGCGTCCCGGCGAGGCTTCACGACAGCTGACGGTCGGTGTCGCCACTGGGCTGGGCTCCGTGGGCCGCCCCAGGGGTGTCTGGGCTCTGGGGAACCCTGGCTCTGGGGCCGCCCTGCGCAGCGAGCTCTTCGGCTCAGAGTCATCTCTTGTGTTTTGTGTCCGCTCCTCATTTAAGGGGAGAGAGCAGGTTCGGGGAGCGGGCGCCAGGAGGCCTTGGCAGGTCCCGCTGAGCCGTGGCTGAGGCGGCGGGACGCGCCCCGGGCCTGTGGCCGTGGGCGCGTCCTTGCACGTGGCGTGGCTCGCACACCCTCGCCGTGTCCCGGGCGGGTGCTCCCAGCTGAAGTCACCTTCCTGTGTCCAGCCTCCGTCCAGCTCAGCTTCTGAACACACGGGGGCTGGTGGGGCTGGCGAGGCGGGTGGGCCTGGGGCAGGCATCCCGGTGGCCAGGGCCTCGGGCGAGACCGAACCCCGCCTGAGCTGGCAGGAGGGTGACGTCCTGACCTCAGCGCCTGAGCGTACCGGGCCCGGGGACTCGGCACTTTCTGCCACCGCCACGTGGGGCCGGGAGGCCCCCCAGTCCCGGGGCGTCACTCAGAGGCTGCCCAGTGCAGCCGCCCCTGTCGGAGCCCGTCTGGTGGCCAGGGTGGGCGGCGAGGACACGTGGATGCCTTTCATCCGTTGGTGGGCTAAGTGCAGATATGCACGTCGGGGTGCTTCTGAGCAACGCTGTCGACAGGAAGTACGAGGCTGCTCTAAGCTTCGCCGCGGGAGGAGCTGGCCCTTGGCCCCCTGGCCAGTGCCCTCCCTCCTTCCAGGCTGCAGGGTTCACATCCAGCTGCCAGGGCGGTCATTCCGCCCCTCGGCCCCAAAAGGGGCTCCCCGCTGGCCCCTCTGCTCGAAGCCAGACACTCGGTTCCTCCCAGAGCTGCTCATTTTCCCCAGTTTTTTCTGATCTATGCTTGGCCGATGGGGATGAAAGAGCAAAGGGAAGTTCTGCCTCCTGCCCCGGGTGACGTGGTTCCTGGGAAATCCTGTTCCCTTTTCTGTCGCAGCCTAGAGAGGGTCCTCGCCTCCGAGAGGAGGCCCGGCGGTCGGCTGGGACCCCTGCTGTCCTGAGGCCTCCAGCTGCTTCTGTCTGCTGGGGGAGGGGCCGTCCCCCAGGCGGTTCGGACATGAGGCGTGTGTGTTTGTGGAACACTTGGTAAACGTCAGCACGATGAAGTATGTTGATTCCTCTTTGCGATAACTCAGACTCGAGGACAGAAATGTTTTCACTTTTCTGATGAATATCTTCATGCTTGACATACAAGCATGTTGACTCAGCATCTTTCCAGAATCACATTTAACCCGAGAAATTCTAAACCTCTTCCAATCTTCTCTCTGATCTCTTGGCTTGTCTGAGGCTCCTTGCCCGTCCCCGAGAGGCTCAAGCTTGCTGTGGGAGGTCAGCAGCCTGACCCGGCCACCTCCACCCGGCACCCATTTGTGCCTCAAATGGAGAGGGAACAAATGAAGTTAGGTAAAGTTAACAATGACAGTCAAATAGATCGTTCCTGATTACTTTGATAAACCTTTGATTTCATTTAGGCAGGAAAGAAAATGCTGACTTATGTATGCAGTTGAAGCATAGCTTGTAGTTTGGTGTACAGTTTTTTAAATGTTTGCTGATCTTTGTCTTTTTGGGAGAACACCTTTATTCTTTGGCAAGATGGCATTTGAAAGACTATGCATTAGTAATATGAGGAGTTACTCTCTAAAAGTCCAGAAGCTGGAAACTATGAGCAGCAGACTTTGTGATGAAAAGTAACCAGCTGACCTAGCCCAGTCCCTGGTCCTCCGCACGGACAGTGCCCAGAGGCAGAGGCTCTGGGGAGGGAGGGGCTGCCATCCGCCTCCTCCCCAGGATCTCATCCCTGCAGCCCTGTGGCAACCACATGGAGGCAGAGGGCTGCTGGTGCACAGGCCCTTTCGTGTGACAGTTCTCATGGTCCACTTGGACACTCACACCCTCCCCGCACTGTCCTGAGGAAGTGAGTGCTGCAGAGCTGTGGTTTGACATTTCCGGCTCGTGGTTAGTTTTGTGAGTGTACAAGTCTCTCTATAGCCGTCGGCGTGTGTGGAGCCCTTCCCGGAACAGTTAGAGATTGTAGCTGTCTCCACGGCGTCCTGAGGGGTCAGGTCGTCTCTGCTGGTGGCTGTGCTCTGGAATCTGCGGCTGTGCTGGGCTGAGGTGTGGCCAGATGCCCCTGGTGGGGCCATTGGAACATGATACCCAACAGATATGATCAGCTTCCCTGGGAGGGTTCAGCTCCCAGCTGGAGGGGGTCTGGGCGCCTCCAGCAAGAGAGGGACACTTGTCCAGATGGGGGCAAAAACCCAGAAGCAGGTGCCTGTCCAGTCAGCATTCTCTTGCCCCCTGGGGCTGTCCTTAGTCCAGCGGCCGCCATGCTGGCACCGGGAGAGCTGAGTGGCCTGGCCGGCTTTGCGGGCTGGGGTCGAACACTGCGGTTTTTGTTTTCAGAAAGCCTGTTTTTGAGTGTGAGCCCTTGGCTTCTTGGGAGGAGTGATTTTCTTTTTGAAACCACACCCGTTGTTGGTCTCAGAGTGATTTCCTGATAAGAAAGTCAGTTGTATTTGCTGAGAAATCACGTTTGGAAAGGAAGCAGTTCACAGTTCCTTTTATGAAGGAGCCTTGTTAGAAGCTGTGATTTTTTTCCTTTCCTGAGAGGCGTGCTTGACCCTGGGGGTCAGCACACCTTGTGCAGAGGGCCTCTTGTCCCCGGGGTCAGGGAGCTCTGTGTTGGTGCACAGGCTGGCCTCGGGTGACCCCAGGCCGGGAACCAGGGGGTCCAGAACTCACTGCCAGCCCTCAGCTTCGGTGGGGACTCAGCCGCCAGGCCCCGAGCCCCCGCCTGCCTCAGTGGCCTGGGCCCTAGCATCCATGTTTGGCCCCTGGCCTGCCGTGTGGAGGGAGAGGTGTTTCCTGAACCTGGAATGTTCTGAGCCAGCTTCCAGCGTATGGACCAAAGGGAAACGAACTGACATGAACAGCGTGGGGGCGTCCTGATCAGTGTCACATCCAGGAAGGAAGGACAGGGCAGGTGTGGCCACCCCAGCTCTCCCCCTGCACCGAGGGTGACGGCAGACCCCAGGCCCCCAGGTGGGCACTGCCACCCTGGGTGGAAAAGCGTGGCACAGCCTTCCGAGGAGACAGACCCTGCCTGGCCTGGAAACTACACTTCGTCTCTGGGGGAAATAAGTGGGGACAGAGGTGCCTACAGAGACCCAAGGGTCCTCCTGAGAAATGGTTGTTTATTCTCACCACCCTGTGGCCCTAGCGCCCACCTCCTCCTCTGCGGGGTTCGGAGTGGGCGTGTATTCTCGCCACCCTGTGGCCCCAGTGCCCACCTCCTCCTCTGCGGGGTTCGGAGTGGGTGTGTATTCTCGCCACCCTGTGGCCCCAGTGCCCACCTCCTCCTCTGCGGGGTTTGGAGTGGGCGTGTACAACTGCGCGGTGAGAGGGTCCTCTGTGGGCTGCGTGGAACGGAGAGCCTACATCACCCATAGGGCGTGTTCTCGGTGAGTCACGTGGTTGGCCATCGTGCAGTGCAGCGGACACCATGTCTCTCTGGCCAGGACAGAGCGTCCAGGCTGCTGAGTGACCTCCATGGAGCCCCACATTCTCACACTCCTTGTAAACACTGGAAAGCCAACCCAAGGAAACCCATTTCCTGCCCCCACGCTCTCTCAGAGCCCTCACAAGTGAAAATCACATTTGGAGATGCCTGTGCTTACATTTAAAACCTACACCTGATGTATCCTTCAGCGACACTCCAGAGTTTCGGCTGAATGGACAGAGGCAGCTGCACCGGGGTGTCCTGGTTTCTTCCCCGGAGTCCCAGGGAGCCCTGCAGGAAGCTCAGCTGGGCAGATGGGAAAAGGGAGCCCTAGCTCCCCTTCCTAAAGGGGCTTCCCAGGTGGAAGCCACCTGCCAATGCAGGAGATGTGGGTTCGATCCCTGGGTCAGGAAGATTCCCTGGAGAAGGAAATGGCAACCCACTCCAGCATTCTTGCCTGGACAATTCCATGGACAGAGGAGCCTGGCGGGCTACAGCCCATGGGGTCACAAAGAGTCAGACAACTGGGCACAGCACAGGAGTGACCTCAGGCCCCGCTGAGTTGACTCCCCTCCTCCATGCCACCACCGGCTTCCCCGTTTGGATCAGTGAAGCGAGCCTTTCTCCTTCCCGGGCTATGCACCGCCATCTCGCCCTCACCCAGCCCTCCTCGGGGCCCTGGGCAGCATGAGGGATCCCGCCGCCTGGAGGTAGTGCCCAGCCGGGGGCCCGGTAACCCAGGCCAGGTCCCAGCTCCCCAGTCCCATCTCAGGGACAGAGCCCTTGCAGCGTTAGCCTCCCCCCTGCACGGGTGGTTGACGCCCTCTAAGCCCCCCTAGACGTGCTGACCCCAACGGCTGTCCTCTCCCGTGCCTGCCGAGAACGCACCCTCAGTGGTTCCTTGTGAGCGCTGTGGGTGGGGCCTTCCCCCCCGACTCCTGTCCCTGGCTCCCTGTCCTGCACAGTAGATCCACCGGCCTCACAGGACCACCTGGGAGTCGGGGCTGATGGTCACCCTGCCCAGGGGAGCCTTTCCTGGAGAATAGAGGATTCCAGAGCATCTCAGGGTGGACATCCGGACCTCCACTGAGCGAGGGCACCCCACCCACTGAGAGGGCCTCACTCTCCTCCTCGCCCGAGACACCAGCCGATGGAACAGAGGCCGGCGCAGCGCTGGAAACAGGCTGTCCAGTTGCTTCAGTGTGTCAGAGCAGGCCCCGAACTCTTCCTCCTGCACGGGAGGACTGGGGGTGTCCTCACGCGGCCCCCGCATTATCAGCTGGGCCCCCTGCACCTCTGCTGGGTGTGCCGAGCGCTGGGACCTCAGGACCCGGGCTCTCCACCTAGAAATGTGTGCACCGTGGGTTGTGGTCAAAGGGTGTCCCAGATGCTGTTTCAGGACGATGGTGCTGGCGAGAGAGTTTTCAGGGGATTAGCAGGAGGGAAGGACTCAGGGGAGGCCTGGGGTGTGTGGGGGGAGGGGGCCGGAACCGCAGCAGTGACCAGGCTGCCCGGTCTCCTGTGCCCTTCAGCCTCGCTCCCTTGCTTCGCTCACAGAGGCGGTGCACGCCCTTTGTTAGACGTGCCCCTGGCTGGTCGGTGCTCTTGCGTAGGTGCCCATTAGTAACCTCTGCTTTCCGGGTGGTGCTGGTGCGTGCTCGCTCAGTCGTGTCCAGCTCTCTGTGTCCTCATGGACTTTAGCCCTCCAGCCTTCTATGTCCATAGCCTTTTCCTGGCAAGCATGTTGGAGTGAAGTGCTGTTTCCTTCTGCAGGGGATCTTCCCACCCCAGGGAAGGAGCCCACGTCTCCCACCTCTCCCGCAGTGCAGGCGAGACTTCTCTCCCTCTGAGCCACGGGCCTTTGGTTGACCTTGCTGAATCCTAGTACCGTGACTGTCAGTTCTTTGTCATTTTCTACATGCTGATTGCAAGCAGTGACACTTCTGTGTTTCTGTTCCATTTTTCGTGTCTGCCTGTCTCTTTCCTGCCTCGGTGCGTTGGCCAGGAGCCCTGGTACTGCTTGAACAGTGGTCATTCTGCCTGGCTCCGGTCTCAGAGGAGAACTTCCAGGGTATCACTGTCGATATGATGTCGCTGTGGGTCTTGCTGGCTGGTTGGTTTTTCTAAGAGCCCATCGTCACATCGGTGTTGTGGCTGTCTGTTTCTGGTTTCATACGAGGTTAGTTTTTGTTAATTTCCTCATGAATGTATGCAGAATTATCAAATGCTTCTTTTCTCTCTATTGAGATGATATAAATTTTATTTTGTTAATGTGGTTAATTTTACTGATTAAAAATAAATTAAACCCACCTTTCATTTCTGAACTGAATTCACACTGACCAAAATATAGTATCCTTTTGTATGCTATTGGATTTGGTTTGCTAATAGTTTATGATTTTTGCTTTTGTCTTAGTGAATAAGTTTAACACGTAAAATTTTTTCCTGCCAATTTTTCATATCAGGGTAATGCTATCTCATGAAAAAGGTCAAGAATTGTTTCCTTTATCTTCTCTGAATGGCTTTGTGTCAGATTGGAAGTTTTCTTAACTGAAAGCTTGATAGAACTTTCAGGTGGAGTCATCTATGTCTGGAGTTTTCTTTCTGGGGAAGTTTTAAATTACAGATTTTATTTCTTTCAAAGTAACTGGACTATTGACGTCTTCTATTTCTTCTGATACCAGTTTTGGTAAGTTGTGGTTTTCAAGCAGCTTTCAGATTCTATCAGTATTTGCTTGGAGATTGTTTTAAGGCCCTCCTGGTTAGCCTTTTTCATATCCGTAGGAGCTATAGTAGAGTTCCTTCACTGTGACACTGCTGTTCTTTGGGGCCACTTAAGTCTTTGTTTTGAGGTGCTGTCCTGCACATTATAGGATATTTAGCAGCACATCTGGAATCTCCCCCAGCTTTCCAGGTGGCTCAGTGGGAAAGAACCCGCCTGCCAATGCAGGAGACTCGGGTTCAACCCTGGGGTCAGGAAGACCCCCTGGAGAAGGAAACGGCAACCCACTCAGCAGTCTTGCCTGGGAAGTCCCATGGACAGAGGAGCCTGGCGGGCTCCACTCTGTGGGGTCGTAAAAGAGTCAGACACGACTTAGTGACTAAACACCAACAGCAACCACTGGCGTCTCCCAGGTGGGTGTCAGTGACGCCCCCGGTCCCAGCTGTGACAGTCAAAATCCTTTCATTGGTCTTACCACAGCTTTTTATATTCTATTAGTCTCTTTACAGAACCCATTTTTTTTTATTTAGTTGATCCTAAGTTATTTGTATCTCTTTTCTGTTTTATTAATGTTTACTCTTTATAATTTCCTTTCACTTTTCCTGAGTTCAACTTCCTGTTCTTTCATAAACCCTTGAGCTGACTCATTTGAAAAGACCCTGATGCTGGGAGGAATTGGGAGCAGGAGGAGAAGGGGGCGACAGAGGATGAGATGGCTGGATGGCATCACCGACTCGATGGACATGAGTTTGAGTGAACTCCAGGAGTTGGTGATGGACAGGGAGGCCTGGTGTGCTGCAGTTGATGGGGTGGCAAAGAGTCGGACACGACTGAGCGACTGATCTGAACTGAACTGGATGGACCCTAACACAGGCATTTAAAGGCTGATTTCTTCTCTCCACAGCTTCAGCTTTTTTCTTGTTGTCATTTAGGTTGCATGCTAAGTCGCTTCAGTCATATCCAACTCTTTGCGACGCTATGGACTGTAGCCCGCCAGGCTCCTCTGTCCTTGGGACTCCAGGAAGGAATGCTGGAGTGGGCTGAGACTAGGCTGAGACTCAAATGACCTGTTTCATCTTAAGTTGCACCTTGTGTTTTTTGGAGAAGTCAAATTTATCCGTCCTTCAAATATCCTTCAAATATTGACATTCTGAGTGTATTTTGTCCTAACCAAATTTCTTCCTATATGAATCCAACGGAAGAATGAGTAGCAGAAGATGTTTAGCAGTTTATCTGGGGAAATTAGTCAATTCAAAATGTAATTAATAATGAAATTGACCATTAAAGGGATTGTTAGAAGGTTTAGAGTTATCTGTCCAAAGAGACATTCTGGAGTTTTAATGCCAAGCTTATATGAGAGCAGATGTTCATTTTGAGAGGCCTCTGAAAGTACCAAGACTTTCCCCCTTTCCTCTCCAGCCCACTCCATGGAGATTTCCGTCTAATGTGTCTGATTGGTAATATGTCTGCATTCCATACCAATGGAATGGTAAAATTAGTACTATTAATGTTTTGAGATCCCACTGTTTCCAAGAACTCTTGATTGGGTAGAGATCTGGAGGTTGTATTTGAAATCTGAAGGATCTCAGGCCAGTTTTTTCATATTATCTGTTTCCTCATTTAGAGCAGGATTTATTTCATCCACACACCCATCCACCCATCCATCCATCCAGCCTCTACCAGTACTGAACTGATCATTGATTTAAGGTCATGGATTTAAAAAGAAACACCATCAAGATTTCGTCCCTGTTAGGAGCTCTCGATTTTGTGGCAGAGACAGCAGAGGGATCCAGTGATCTTAGGATGGAGGTGTTAGCAAGGAGCCTCCCACATCGGCACTCTCACCGCAAGCAGAGGACGCAGTGGGGTGAGGGCAGAGCTTTCGAGGGGAGCAGCCTTGCTCCTGCGTTGGGTGCTCTGATAGCAGCCTCATGCCACCCAGTGTCTCCTTTCCAACATGCGTTTCTCTTCTGAGTGTATTTTCCCAACAAAGGAATTTATAAAAGGCAATCCTAATTTTTTCCTTAGTCAGAACCATTAAAAAAGAAAATCCCACACAGAAAGCCCAACTGCTTCAGAAGCAAGTTCTGGAATTCAGTCTTGGATTTGTTTCTCTCTTGCCTAAAAGCGAAGAAGCCTCCGCAAGAGCCGCAGGAACCGTACCACACTTGCTGGCTTCCTGCTCTCTTCCCTGCCCTTCCTTTTGTGACGCTGGCTCTCTGGAAATCTGCTTCAAGCTCTAAAAAGCAGCTGGAACACACTTGAGTTGCTCAGCACAAACTACAAAGCTGTGGCATTGACTGTGCAAAACAGATGCTGTTTGCATTCAAATAAAAGACAAACATAATATTTGCATTAATAGAGAGCATTTGCAAAAGTCTTTGCATAAAGTGGTTTATCCTTTTCCAAGAGCTGGTTACTTTGTACTAATTTCCGAATGTAGCAGAGGATAAGCAATCTTTTGTTGATTATGTCTCACAAAGAGTTGCTCTTGCACAAGTGTAGCTGATTCCAGAGAAGGGCTCTCCAATATGCAAATACAGTGTCAAGTGGAACTCCGTATTGATTGCTGTCAGTCATGTTCTTGTAGCTTTTTGTGTTTAAAAGTTGGATTGATGAGCTATTACTGTGTTCTCAGTGCTACCAGACTCTGCTTCTGCAAAGAGTTTTGTAAAGAGTTACTCAGGCTGGGCCATGTCTCACTGGTTGCCTCCTCTTTGTGAGGAGAAGAAGCCAGACCGTGTGTGGAGCACTCTGGGGCCCAGCCAGTGCAGTTTCAAAGGTAGCTATCGTTAATTCTTATTTCATTAACAAGGGTAGATGA
This sequence comes from Bos mutus, assembly GCF_027580195.1. Classification (NCBI taxonomy): domain Eukaryota; kingdom Metazoa; phylum Chordata; class Mammalia; order Artiodactyla; family Bovidae; genus Bos; species Bos mutus. The sequence goes on along the minus strand of NC_091619.1, from coordinate 116,152,005 downwards.
GTAAAGATACAGAAATCCGAGCAAAGTACAGATGATGGTCCATCAGAGAGAAGGAGAGCCCAGAAATGTATATTTTTAAGTCCTGCACACCAGCTTGCTAAGTTGCTTCAGTCATATCTGACTTTTTGTGACCTCTGTGGACAGTAGCCTGCCATGCTCCTCTGTCAGTGGGATTTCCAAGGCAAAAATACTGGAGTGGATTCTCCTCCAGGAGTGGATGCTCCTTGGATTGCCATTTCCTTCTCCAGGAGATCTTCCTGACCCAGGGATTGAACCTGTGTCTCCTGCATTGGCAGGTGGGTTTTTTTTTAACCACTGAACCACCAGGAAATTATTCAAAAATGAGCTAAAATTTGGTCATTAGTTTCCTACCTTAACAGAGTGAAGAGGGGAAACCTGTTTATGTTGAGGATTTTCATCGTTTTTAAGAGGAAAGTAACTAGGTAATTGAGGCAGTGGTTTTGACACGCACACAGCTGCACTGAAGCAAAGGTTGAGGAAGCGGAATGACGCGTGAGGAAAGCCATCTTGGTAACTCTGTGACCTTCCTGTAGCTCAGTGGCCAGGCCTTATCTGTACACACTTACATGCTTAGTGGTCCATTTCCTCACCCTTGCTCCTAGCAGCATGCTCTTCCGCGCTGGAAGTGACTTTCTGAAATAAACCATCAGTGGTCATTTCAACAGGAGTTTGTTTGGGGTAAACTTTCTCAGTTTCTGCTTGTCAGAAAAATGTCCTTTTCTTTGTCTTGAATGATAGTTTAGCGGGGTATAGAACTGCGGGTGACTTGTATTTCACTCAGCTGTTTTAAGGCATATTTCTTGTCTCTTGGATCTTTTGGTTGAAATGTTAGCTCTGAGTCCGGTGTTTCTTCTTAGGTAATCTGAGAATTGTATAGAATTCTCTGGATGACTTAAACCTAACCCGGCTCAGAAGCCCAGAGGCTCCCGATTTTGTGTCTTAGTCAATTTGTCGTCGATTCTATGTCTTGTTCACCTCTATGCATTGAGTGCTCATGGTAACCGTGTTTCCCAAAGCGTGAATCGGATTTTGCTACAGGTGCCCCTGTTAATTCAGATCATCAAGCAAGCAGCCCAGATTTGACCACTGTTATTTCCCAGTTCCTCTTTCCTGCAGTTGCATTAAAAGGTTTGCCAGTCTTTCTAATTGTCTGCGGTTACTTTAATGCTCCATCAGTCATAACTGAGTACCCACCTAACGGTGCTCATTTTCATTTCATTACAGATTGCCCTCATGCCTAAGCAGTCAGACATAATCTGTCTGTATAGGTATAAGAACCAAAGGAATTGGTTATAGATTAAGAAAGGCTCCTTTTTTTTTGGTTTTGGTTTGGTGAAATTTCTGCAGATTTCCTTTGTCTCGTGATTCTATTTGTTGTTGGTAAATTAATACAGTGGAGGGCTACATACATGATTTCACATCTGTGTTGAATTTTGAGGGATAGGAAATGACTCTGTTCCAATGATTATAATATTTTATGAGAAAATGAAGATATGTCATTAGTTCAGTGCAATCCATCAAGGAGGTAAACTCTGGGGATAGAAATATGCCCCAGGCTCTTGCTTTGCTCCTCCTACTATGGGCGCCCAGGACGCTTGCTGGGCAGTGAGAGGTTCAGGCAGCTTAGCCAGGTGGAGCCTCTGGCCTCCCAGGCCAGGGGGCTGTTCATCCTGAAACTGAAATAGGCAGGCAGGGAGCAGGGCACAATATTTAAAACAATATCCATATCCATAGGGCATGACAAAAGCTGATTAGAGCCACGTAGGTCCGAGATGGTGGAAGATTTGACTTCCTGTAGACCTTTTCCAACAAAGGTCCGTCTAGTTAAGGCTGTGGTTTTTCCAGTGGTCATGTATGGATGTGAGAGTTGGACTGTGAAGAAGGCTGAGCGCCGAAGAATTGATGCTTTTGAACTGTGGTGTTGGAGAAGACTCTTGAGAGTCCCTTGGACTGCAAGGAGATCCAACCAGTCCATTCTGAAGGAGATCAGCCCTGGGATTTCTTTGGAAGGAATGATGCTAAAGCTGAAACTCCAGTCCTTTGGCCACCTCATGCGAAGAGTTGACTCATTGGAAAAGACTCTGATGCTGGGAGGCATTGGGGGCAGGAGGAGAAGGGGACGACAGAGGATGAGGTGGCTGGATGGCATCACTGACTCAATGGACGTGAGTCTCAGTGAACTCCAGGAGTTGGTGATGGACAGGGAGGCCTGGCGTGCTGCGATTCATGAGGTTGCAAAGAGTCGGACACGACTGAGCGACTGATCTGCACTGAACTGAGACCTTGAGCATCATTGTACGCTCATTGTGATACATCAGTCCAGTCAGCTCAGCCGCTCAGTCGTGTCCGACTCTTTGCAACCCCGTGAATCGCAGCATGCCAGGCCTCCCTGTCCATCACCAACTCCTGGAGTTTACCCAAACTTACATCAGCATATGCTAAATAATGCACAAATGTAAGCAACATGACCATGTAAGGCCAAAAAGTGGGTGGTGACCCAATTGCTGGAAATCCCCACCTCTTTTCCCAAAATAGTTTGAATAACTCCCTCACTCATCAGCCTATGAGATCACCCAGCCCATAAATTGCCCACCTCGTATTTCAGGGCCTCTTGCCTTCAGAGATGGCTCGCTCACTGTCTGCGAGGTGTGTTTCTAAATAAATTCACTTTCCTACCTAGAACTTTTGTCTCTCACTGAATTCTTCCTGTGAAAAGACATAAAAAACCCAAGCTTCATTAAGTCCAGAGACCACCTGTGTGATTTCACTTAAAAGGCAGTGAGTTCAAGTCCCAGCCTGGGGTGTGCGGTTTCCAAACCGAGGGCGAGTGAGCGTTCGCGGGTGACATGCCTTTAGAGCACCGTCTGCGTGGCCAGAGTGTGCGTGTCTGTGTTGAGGGGAGGAGGAGAGAAATGCTTTGTTCCTACTTTCTTCTTCTTTCAAAAATTAGTCCATATGGAATACAGAAGATAGAGAGTATCGTCTAAAAATTTGGATATCTCTCTGTTTTTAGAACTATGAAGCTTTCAAAATTTGGAAGGTTGTTTGAAACAGCCATTTTTAACATACTGCCGACTGGGAAGCAGTCTGGCACTTTCCAGTGTGGCTGGGGGCCACGTCTGTACTTGGGAGGAGCAGGGTGGGGGTGGCCGGCAGGGGCCCCTGGGCCCGGCCCAGGAGGGCTCCACAGGGCTCCGGGGCTCCAGGGGCAGAGCTGCCCTCCTATTCCGCTCCTTCCCTGTGCCTCTTGAGTTACGGCTAAATCTTCTGAGAACTAACCCGCCTGCTGGCGGGAGGGGCATGCCTGGCCCAGGGGCTGGGGTTTCCCAGGCAGCCTGCCCCGTGGGCCTGGGGTCACTCAGGGTGACCTGGGAGCCTCTTCTCATCCCTTCTGCCCTGTGGGGTGAGGACCGCCGCGTTGCCCATTTTACGGAGGTGGAAAGTGAGGTCAGGTCATTCGTGTGAGGTCAGGGGCACCCAGGAGCAGATCTGGGCCGGGCACCCGGTCTTGGTGAACCCAGCCAAGCCTCGGTGCCGCCCACCAGCGTGCCTGGGCTCCCCGGCAATCGCTCAGGCCACCCACGGAAGAGAAGGCAAAGGACAGAAATCCATATCCTGTCACCGACATCCGCACAGCTAGTGTCTAACAGCAAACTGCTGCTCCTGTCAGTAGCTCTATTTTTAGAAGGTTAAAATAGAACACAGTGGAGTGCAATCGCTGTATTTTTAGAAACTGAAGTTCGCGTTGTATAAAAATGGTTCTAAGAGGAATAATGATAAGGTTCAGTTCGTCTTGTTTCAGGAGAAGCTGCGCTCTGTAGAGTGGATCCATATTGTGTGTAACAAAATGTAATGGTGATTCTGCTGCTTGTACACCAGCTTTCCACAGGGCCTGCGAAAGCTAGCTTTACTGGAGGAAGGCGTGTGCTGGGGAGTTTTGAGTTAAATGATAATGATGACGTTCTCTTGCGTACATAATGATGCCATTCTCTTGCGTGCGTGGACACCTTTGAACGACCCGCAGCTAGTGCAGCGAGACAGCATCCTCTCGGCCACGAGGGGTTCACGTGCGGTTCAGAGCAGGTGACGGTGCAGCCACGGCTGCAGGAACCCTCCAGGGGACTGTGCCTCCGCAGGGGTGGCTGCACGTCCCCTCTTGTTTCTATAAACTTACCTTTTAGAAAATTAAGACAATGGAAATCATTAAAAAAAAAAAAACTACAAGCTGTATATTATTAGGTAGCACAAACATGAGAGAAAGGCAGACATCCTGAGAAGGTTCAAAGCCCGTGTTGCAGGCCTCCCCGTCCACTCCGCAGTGGCCCCTCAGCTGCACTTGTAAGTTGACTTGAGATGATCATGGCTGCAAAGGGGAGGCTGGCGCAGGTGCCGCGCCGGCGGAGGCGGCCCAGGTCCGGGCAGCTCCTGCAGCTGGTGCAGGAGCATGGTGCCTGGTGCCACTCCCATGCCAGTCCTCTGCTGCCTTCCTCGGGCCGTGACCTCCCAGCACAGGAGTCCGTGCCCCCAGAGCCTGCAGGGTGCATCCCCCATGAACGCACTCCAAATGGCCGTTGTGGGTTTATTGTTCTGCGTTTGTGACTCACTTCTCACAAGCTGCTTATTAACAGGCACCTCTTTTCTGGCTTCCTGTTGCTTAACCACCAACACCTTCCAGCTAGTCTTTAACGCTCGGCGGTGTGGAAGGCGGGCTGGGCACCGGCTCATCCGTCCAGTGGTTTTCCTCGCTGACTCAGGGTTTCAGGAGATGCTTCGTCCCATCAGCTGCCGTGGGACTGGGCGTGCATTGGTTCTGCATGCAGACAGGGCCGCGCATGTCACAGAGGGGCAGGTGAAGTGGGAAGGGCATGTCATGTGCCTCGTCCTTCATTCACGTTCCTTTATTTACCCCTGGGTCAGTTTACATCCCCACTTGACACATGAGGAAACTGAGCCTGGATTGAAGCGACATGACCACTGACCACCCTCCGTGTTCGGGGGAAGCCTGGCCTGGCGGACCCCGAATCCCCCGGGGCCACGCATGCTCCAGGACGTGGCCTTGTCCCACGCAGAGGGCCGCTGTGTCCCAGTGAGGGGGTGGCCTCGGGGAGTTATGTCCATTAGGCTGCTCGGCAGTTCAGAGGTCGTTAGTCAGAAAGTAGGAAGCCTGCAGAATTCACGGAGGCGGGTTTGCCTGTGGCTTTTCAGAGGCGTGCGGGCTGGTCTGAGCAGCTGGAGGAAGCCTGCTTATCGACAGGTGGGCCTCAGAGCTGTGTTACTTTTTGCCGTTCTTCTTAAGTCACGGAGATTCAGGTTCACCGTATGCGCCTGCTCGGGCCCCTGTGGACCTTCTGTCGTCTATGATTTCTTACTCGGACTCCGAGAATCTGCACATTCTGCCTCCGAGGTCATTTCCCTTGTCTGCCTCCGGAGCTCTAGCAAGCAGCTTTGGAATGACTCACCCAATCGCGTCCTCCCCGCAGGGCAGATGGACATCCTCCCCAGAGCAGAGACGGATCTGTTTTCAAAGGCGGGCTTAGGATATTCTCTCCTGATTTTCTAAATCACTTATTAACGGTTGAGCTGGGCCAGGCTGTGGGGACAGCTGAGAGCTGTGGGCTCCACCTGGGGAGGCTGCGGAGGGGCAGACGGTCCCTGGAGGACCGTCGTCCGAAAGGCGGGCTGGGAAACTCCCTCCAGGAAACGCGGCCCTGGGTCAGGGAGGACAGAGCCGGCCTTTGTCTGGCCTCCAGGGCTCCAGCACTGCCCACCCGCGAAGCATCCCTCCCCGGCCTTCCCTCCTTCCCCTCCTGCAGCTCCAGCTGGATGTGAACCCCGGGGATGTGACAGCGTGTGCTCCACTGCCGGCAGCTCGGTGGTCCAGGCCCCTCCTGGAAGCTCGTGATCATGCTCACTGCATGTCCTTCCTCATGACCCGGCTTTCTGGTCTGTGGGTCGTGTCTCACATAGGTGAGGGCCAGTCCACCCTGACCAGGGCTGAGGTCAGCCTGACATCAGCTGGGGTCTGTGTCCCATGCGTCTCAGGAGCCCAGGATCCAATCACCTTGCAAAGTGGTCACAGCCTCAGAGTTGAGAGTTACACTTTAGTCCGCAAGGATTTTTAGGACTTCAAGTCGGGGAAACAGCATCTCAGTAGCCCTGAGAGAGCTGCTCTGAGGAGGCAAGGGGAGGAGCCAGGTTATGTAGAAGTTTTACAACAAAGGGCAGGTGGTCTGAACATCACGAGGTCATTGTTAAGTAAAGGAAACCAGATAACCCAGTTTCAGGGATTTAGTGCTTTTCTACGGGAAGATGGGAGAGTCTGGGCTCACTGAAATCACTCCTTTCGCATGTACCCCAGCTCTCTGGGGCCAGCATCCCGAGCTCCTGGGTGCTTGCCTGCAGGGCGTGGCTGCAGCCCGGTGGCTGCCGCGTTGCAGGTATTGTTCTCCTTCCTGAGTGCCCTCAGGACTCAGAAATTCACTTTTGGAGGGCCGGAATCGCTGATGACCATGGCATCCGTGTTTACTGATACAGCAGGAAATACCCATTTCTTGACCCCTTCGCTGAGTTGAATGTGTGTTTGGAGGGTACGCTTGCCTGCACAGCTGCTGCTGCTAAGTCACTTTAGTCGTGTCCGACTCTGTGTGACCCCATAGATGGCAGCCCACCAGGCTCCCCCGTCCCTGGGATTCTCCAGGCAAGAACACTGGAGTGGGTTGCCATTTCCTTCTCCAATGCATGAAAGTGAAAAAGGAAAGTGAAGTCGCTCAGTTTTGTCCGACTCTGTGCGACCCCATAGACGGCAGCCCACCAGGCTCCCCCGTCCCTGGGATTCTCCAGGCAAGAACACTGGTGGGGGTTGCCATTGCCTTCTCCAATGCATGAAAGTGAAGTCGCTCAGTCGTGTCTGACCCTCAGCGACCCCGTGGACTGCAGCCTACCAAGCTCCTCCGTCCCTGGGATTCTCCAGGCAAGAACACTGGCGTGGGGTGCCATCGCCTTCTCCGGCCTGCACAGCTAGGGGCTGGTAATCGCTGGAGATGGTTAGGAATGCTCTTGAGAGAACTGGTTAGACTGATGCGCCGGCCTCTGTGAAGTGAGGACAGACGCTACTGAACAGGAAGCACGGACTTGTGTTGGTGCCTCTCGGAAACTCTTACTGTGAAGAATTCCAGGAAAAAAAGATGAGCTTTAGTTGGTGCAGCGAGAGCCCCCTGTGCCCATCAAAACCCCAGGCTTTCTGAGCATTCCCACTTCATCAGGCCCCCCTCCCCAAGCTTTATCTCCTGGGGAATTTAAAACAAATCCCAAATGTCACAGCACTTTCCCAGAGACACTTTGGTGTGTGTTTCTAGCAGGTGGAATCCCCTTATCACACTCAACAAAATGAATAATAATTCCCAAATATCACCTTACACCCAAGCTGTGGCCCACTTGGCTCCTTGTGTTTGTCGCTTTTTCAGGTCGAGGTGCAGACCTGGGCCTGAGCCCTGAGCTGCCGTCCCTAGCCTGCAGTGGCCTGCCCACCACCCTGGGGAGCCGGGGCATTTGACCTGCCGTCCTCTCCTTCCCGCCTGCCGGATCGGAGCCTCCTGGTGGCCCTGACTGAACCTGTTCCTTTCAATGCGTATTTACTATAATCTGGTAGCTAGCTGGAGGAGATTTGATTTTCAGGGAAGGGCAAGAAAACCTCATAGATCAGCCTTGACCTTTGTGAAGTTTGCCTGCTTTTTCTGCGGGAAAAATACTGCTCTAGAGGAAAAAGGTCCCGCTTCCGTTTTTATTTTCTCTTAATAAATATCCGCAAACGGTATTGGCCGTGCCTCAGGAATTCATAACACTTAGCTCATTAAAGTTTAATTCACATTAATGGGCACACACAAGCTTTATTATAGAACTGGGCTATTCTTCCACAACTTGCATGATGAGGACAAGAAGCATCTAATGGCTCGGGATGCTGTTGGCTCTTAGCAGAGCTCGCGGGGGAGGCGCCCGCCTGGCCGTCCTCAGTTTATGGAGCCTGGAGCGGGGCTGGTATCAGCTGGGTGGGGGCCCCGTGGGACGTGGACTGGGAGGGAGAGGGGTGCCCGAGGGCCTGTTGGCAAAGAAGGCAGGGAGCGGAGAGCCTGGAGGCCAGGATAGGAGGGGCCAAGTCCTGCCCGAGCAGGCATTAGAGACCCCTCCATGTCAGGCGAAGGGGCCTGGGGGGAGGAAAGTGTGTTCTCACCTCATGAGCCGTTTGTGGCTGTGACATCTCAGTCTACTGAGCCACCTTCCGTGGTGTGAATGAGCAAGAGGGTCAGGCTCCCAGTGAGAGGGTGCCACAGTCCATGGGTCAGGGGCAGGGCACGCTGGTGTCCTGTGACACCCACCCGCTCCGCACAGACTTGTACATCACAGGAGGGGCTGAGCAGCCCCCGGGCCAGGGCGGGGGTCAGCAGGTGAGCCTGGCCCGCAGACCCCGGCCTGTGCGCCCACCCTCCCGCCCAGGCCGGTCCCTTCCGTCCTCACTGGGGCTCGGTCAGCAAGCTTCTGACCAGATACAAGGACTGCCTGCTGGTTTTGTCCTCTTATAAAGCGGGACCGATTTTTATAAAGCTCTCTTCTGTCAAGTTGAAAGCACCACACACACAGCAACGCACGCATCCTGGAGCGTGTGCTCACCAACGCACACATCCCCACCGCAGGAGCCTGTCTTTTCTCCTCGAGTCCGTCTGGAAGGACCCGGGGTGTCTGTCCAGGAGGATCGGCCCTCGTGGTGGCCCCACACCCAGGGCACTGAGCGCCTTCCTCAGACAGCCCCAGTCCACCAGGCCCGGCCCACGTGTGGCTCCAGATCTGGAAGCCTTCTCCTCGGCTGAGGCCCCATGTCCAGGAATCGGGGCCACCTCACCCTCGGACCCTCATTGCAGACGTGTGCCCGGGAGCCTTCAGTATCCAGGCGGCAGAGGGAAACCCCAAACTCAGACACATGCTGGGAAGGAACTCCCTTTCCTTTGCAGACCTTCTAGCAAGTTCCCTGTAATACCAAGTTCACGGGGAGGGAGGGGAAAGGGGGGACTAAGACCATCATTCTTACTGAGATGTACCAGCTTCTCACCAGGCTCTGGAGCCCTGGAGGTACAGAAGTAACTCGCACGCTGACCTTCTGGGAGCGTGCGTCCAAGAGACGCAGACTGACGGCCGGCCTCCCGCCCGCCCCGCTGAGCCCCAGCCAGGGTTCCGGCCTGGCCCTGCCGCCCTGCACCCGCTCCTGCCTCCTCCCGGGGGTCCCACGACCGGGCTCCCCTGGGTCCCTGTGTTCCTGCCGCCTCCTCAGGAGCAGGTCCACTCTTCCTAGCTCCTGGGTAGTGTGGGGAGGAGAGCTTGGGCCCTTTTGACACGTGTGGGCAGCTCATCGTGGCTTTCTTCCAATGAGCACTGTGTGGAAGGGGAACGAGCGAGCACCCCCACTGTGGAGAGGCCTGGGGGACGGGCGTCCACCCGGCTGGTCAGCGCCAGCACGGTTCAGTCCCTGGTCCAGGAGCTCAGACCCCACGTGCCTTGTGGCATGGCCAAAAAATAAAGATGAATAAAACAGCAATAAGGATAATAAAACAATTCCAAAAATTAAAAAAACGAACCGGGTGACAGGCAGCCTTGTCTTCCCCACTTCATGTTGGAGACCTGCATTGAAAAAGCCCCACTGAGCGCCTTTCAGAATAGTACCTGTTCCTGTTCTTTTCCGTACATGACAACAGAGCAAGTGTGGAACTAAGGCAGAAACACGAGGTGGGGTTGCCAATGCTTTGGAATCGAAAGTAGAACAGATTTCAGACCTCACTCAAATTCCATCTATCTGTATGACTTCGGCCTTTCCTTTTGTCTCAGAACTCACTGGACCTGACCAAGTCCATTTATGCCAGAAATGCAAGTTGGTTAGACACGAGAAAAGGAAATTATCAGATGAAAAGGGAAATTATTTAACTGTATGAATTGATACAGAAAAGTTTAATAAAGTTAAGCACACACACATGATTTTAAAGTAGTCTTTGCAAAGTAGAAATAGAAGGGAACTTTTCTTAAACTAATAAACTTATGTCAGAAACCGACAACAAATGTTATACTTGCTGGTGAAATAGTTGCAAACATTCCCAGTAAGATGGCAAGCCAGACAATGGTGTTCCCTTTCACTGTTTCTGTTCAATCAGATCAGATCATATCAGTCACTCAGTCGTGTCCGACTCTTTGCGACCCCATGAATGGCAGCACGCCAGGCCTCCCTGTCCATCACCAACTCCCGGAGTTCACTCAGACTCATGTCCATCGAGTTAGTGATGCCATCCAGCCATCTCATCCTCTGTCGTCCCCTTCTCCTCTTGACCCCAATCCCTCCCAGCATCAGAGTCTTTTCCAATGAGTCAACTCTTCGCATGAGGTGGCCAAAGGACTGGAGTTTCAGCTTTAGCATCATTCCTTCCAAAGAAATCCCAGGGCTGATCTCCTTCAGAATGGACTGGTTGGGTCTCCTTGCAGTCCAAGGGAGTCTCAAGAGTCTTCTCCAACACCACAGTTCAAAAGCATCAATTCTTCGGCACTCAGCCTTCTTCACAGCCCAACTCTCACATCCATACACGACCACAGGAAAAACCATAGCCTTGACTAGACGAACCCTTTGTTGGCAAAGTAATGTCTCTGCTTTTGAATATGCTATCTAGGTTGTTCATAACTTTCCTTCCAAGGAGTAAGCGTCTTTTAATTTCATGGCTGCAGTCACCATCTGCAGTGATTTTGGAGCCCAGAAAAATAAAATCTGACACTGTTTCCACTGTTTTCCATCTATTTCCCATGAAGTGATGGGACTGGATGCCATGATCTTCGTTTTCTGAATGTTGAGCTTTAAGCCAACTTTTTCACTCTCCACTTTCACTTTCATCAAGAGGCTTTTGAGTTCCTCTTCACTTTCTGCCATAAGGGTGGTGTCATCTGCATATCTGAGGTTCTTGATATTTCTCCCGGCATTCTTGATTCCAGCTTGTGTTTCTTCCAGCCCAGCGTTTCCCATGATTTTCTCTGCATATAAGTTAAATAAGCAGGGTGACAATATACAGCCTTGACGAACTCCTTTTCCTATTTGGAACCAGTCTGTTTTTCCATGTCCAGTTCTAACTGTTGCTTCCTGACCTGCATACAAATTTCTCAAGAGGCAGATCAGGTGGTCTGGTATTCCCATCTCTTTCAGAATTTTCCACGGTTTATTGTGATCCACACAGTCAACGGCTTTGGCATAGTCAATAAAGCAGAAATAGATGTTTTTCTGGAACTCTCTTGCTTTTTCCATGATCCAGCGGATATTGGCAATTTGATCTCTGGTTCCTCTGCCTTTTCTAAAACCAGCTTGAACATCTGGAAGTTCACGGTTCACATATTGCTGAAGCCTGGCTTGGAGAATTTTGAGCATTACTTTATTAGCATGTGAGATGAGTGCAATTGTGCAGTAGTATGAGCATTCTTTGGCATTGCCTTTCTTTGGGATTGGAATGAAAACTGACCTTTTCCAGTCCTGTGGCCACTGCTGAGTTTTCCAAATTGTAGCATATTGAGTGCTACACTCAATATGCCAGAATACATTCTGTTCAATAATGTACCCTAAGTCTGAGCTGTAGAATAAGGTGAGAAAAAGGGAGACGACAGAGAATGAGATGGTTGGATGGCATCACTGATTCGATGGACATGAGTTTGGGTAAGCTCGTACTGCAGTCCATGGGGCCACAAAGAGTCAGACATGACTGAGCAACTGAGCTGAACTGAACAGCTTTGTTTTGTGAGCCCTGAGACCAGGACCTGGATTTGTGAGGTCACCGATGTGACACAGAGTGACGTCCCCGGGGCTGATGTCCGTGCCTGACACAGTCGTGTGCCTGCTGAGCTTGCCTGCCTGCTCGGGGCCCTGCCGCCCCCGTCCGTGGACCCGATGCATCTGCCCTCTGTGTCCGGGTCTGAATCCCCCAGGGGCTCGAGGGGGCCCTGCACGCCTCCGTGTTCTCAGTCTGGGTCGTCACCCTGTGACCTTAGGAGTCCTGACCTTAGGAGTCCTCCTCTCATGCCCGGGCCGCACGCCCTGAACTGGCAGCCTCAGGCTCCCTGAGCCGCCAGCAGGCGGGGAGAGGAGGCCTGGCGCTTGTGTGTCCTCCCGTGGCCTCATCTCCCAGTGCCCAGTCCCGCCTTGATTCAGGTCCTGCCCCCTGCCGTCCTGTCTGCTGCCTTCTGCGAGGAGACCTCTCACGTCTGGGCCTCTGACATCCCCCTTTTGGAGTGAGGAGCATGGAGTTTGCTGGTGGCATTGGGCTGATGGGGTGGTCTGTGGAGGAGCGGGGAGATGTGGGCCGTGTGCCCGGCACCGTGGGCTCTCCCAGCTTCCCGGCTCCACACTGCAGGCGTCGAAGCTGGGCTCCAGCCGCCGATGGCCCCTCTGCGGAGTCAGCTGTCAGAGGGTTTCATGCGGAGACACCTCCCAAGAGGCAGGACGCCTCCTCCGCCCTCACACTGAGGCGGGATAGTCTTCCCGCGCAGCTTTCCTGCCTGACCTCACTCGGCAGGGCTGGGAGGATGTCCACGTAGGGCTCGGATTTGCAGCGTGTGAAGCACAAGCCGGCCCAGCCCGAGAACGGAGCCCAGCGGTTCCCTTCCCTGGCCTGGGCGGGCAGGCCAAACATCGGCTCGTGTGTGGGGTCCGTCATGCCGTGAGCAGAGAGCTCCAGGCCCACAACGCCGCAGAGGCCTCCCTGCTTCCTCGGGAGACGCTGTGGGGTCTCCTCAGGGTCATGGTGTTTGTCCTTGGATTTTGACTGTCTCCAAAGACACACCAGGGTCACGGAATCATGCAGTCGAAGGCCACGAGGTGACGTCCATTTGGGGTGAAAAGCAACGCTTTAGGATGAAGTTGGTAGGCCTGCTCTTATCCTACTTGCTTTCGTCCCAGTTTGTAAGCTGGCCCGAGGGAGCTGACGGCTGCTCTGGGAAACCAGTGATTTCCCGCGAAAGTCAGTAGCGAGAGTGACCACATGCCAGCGTCTGATGACGCCCTTGTACTGCGGGCATTCACACCCATCGTTGAGGCTAATTTTACATGCCAAGTGTGATTCCTGGAAGTCTTCCTGGTGTTTCCTTCTCATCCGTGGGAGAATGTGGTCTGATGGCAGCCTGTGCCGAGTGAAAGGCACGTGTGGTTCCGGTTCTGCCATCGTTGTGGTCAGAACACAGTCGAAAGGTAAACTCGTCAGAAATGGTCCCTTCAGCTCTGGGAGCCTGGCCCGGGGTTTTCCTGGGAGCGGGTCTGCGAGTCTTGGTTTCCTCACCTGTCCCAGGAGCGGGAGCAGCCTGGGTGCGCTCGGCGGGGCCTCGGGGGCTGTGGCTCAGTGGCCCTGGGCCCCGGCGCTGTGTCTGGGAAGGCGGTGAGCAGCTCCTCTGTGTGTGCTGCCCTACCACTCGCGGTCGCTCCAGAAACGCTCCATGGCTGTCAGCTGGCTGTTGGCCTCGGCCAGACGCCCGCAGGCCAGAAACTGGTGTTTGCTCTATTGGAGATCCGAGCTGGTTGGGTTGTTGTGCACAGGGTCTTTTCTTTTTCTGATTCCCCAAATCAAAATAGAACCCGTCTCCTTTAAAAGTGAGAAGGACCACCTCCCAGAATATTGGAAATAAAAGCAAAAATAAACAAATGGGACTTAATTAACCTTAAAAGCTTCTGCACATCAAAGGAAACTATTAGCAAGGTGAAAAGACAGCCTTCAGAATGGGAGAAAATAATAGCAAATGAAGCAACTGACAAATAACTAATCTCAAAAATATACAAGCAACTCCTACAGCTCAACTCCAGAAAAATGAATGACCCAATCAAAAAATGGGCCAAAGAACTAAATAGACATTTCTCCAAAGAAGACATACAGAGGGCTAACAAACACATGAAAAGATGCTCAACATCACTCATTATCAGAGAAATGCAAATCAAAACCACTATGAGGTACCATTTCACACCAGTCAGAATGGCTGCGATCCAAAAGTCTACAAATAATAAATGCTGGAGAGGGTGTGGAGGAAAGGGAACCCTCTTACACTGTTGGTGGGAATGCAAACTAGTACAGCCACTATGGAGAACAGTATGGAGATTCCTTAAAAAACTGGAAATAGAACTGCCTTATGATCCAGCAATCCCACTGCTGGGCATACACACTGAGGAAACCAGAAGGGAAAGAGACACGTGTACCCCAGTGTTCATCGCAGCACTGTTTATAATAGCCAGGACTTGGAAGCAACCTAGATGTCCATCAGCAGATGAATGGATAAGAAAGCTATGGTACATATACACAATGGAGTATTACTCAGCAATTAAAAAGAAAACATTTGAATCAGTTCTAATGAGGTGGATGAAACTGGAGCCTATTATACAGAGTGAAGTAAGCCAGAAGGTAAAACACCAATACAGTATAATAACGCATATATATGGAATTTAGAAAGATGGTAACAATAACCCTGTGTACGAGACAGCAAAAGAGACACTGATGTATAGAACAGTCTTATGGACTCTGTGGGAGAGGGAGAGGGTGGGAAGATTTGGGAGAATGGCATTGAAACATGTAAAATATCATGTATGAAACGAGTTGCCAGTCCAGGTTCGATGCACGATACTGGATGCTTGGGGCTAGTGCACCGGGACGACCCAGAGGGATGGTATGAGGAGGGAGGAGGGAGGAGGGTTCAGGATGGGGAACACATGTATATCTGTGGCGGATTCATTTTGATATTTGGCAAAACTAATACAATTATGTAATTATGTAAAGTTTAAAAATAAAATTAAAAAAAATAAATAAAAGTGAGAAGGACACATGCATTTCCATTGTCTGCAAGGAAGTGCTCCTTGCAGACTCCACGTGTGAAATACTTTCACTGAATCACGAGCAGTTTCTGAAGCCAAATGCTTTCTCTGTCCTCCAGATGGACTTTCTGGCCGAGACCAGCCGGTGGAGCTGCTCAACCCTGCCCGCGTGAACCACATGCCCAGCACCGGTGAGTCCACTCCCCCAGCCATGCTGGACACTAGATGCCCCCAAAGGGGTGTCTGGGGCTCCACTGTCCGGGGGGTCTGTGGAGAGAAAGGGGTGGGGTCTCAGGTCCAAGGAGGTCACATGCTCTTTCCTAGGGTAAGATAGGGCGACGGTTTTGGATATGAAATGGGCGCGGCTTAATGCTGCTTAAGTGGCAGAGAATTCCGGGTCCTCTGTGTCCTGAGCTCCGACAGGGTGTGTTCTTCCCAAAGGTGAGAACTGCTCGTGTGGGGTCTAACTCCAGGCCTCAAAGGAAGGAGCCCTACTCTGGAGCTGGGACACCGCCATGCAGGTCTCACTGGATCCAGGGCTCCAGGCTCCTGGGGAAAGTGTCATTGATGTTTCTCGAATCAGCTTTCCTTCTTTCATTAGCAAAAAGCGTCGGCTGTGGTTAGGAATTTCTCATTCCGTGTACGCTATTTCTGCATGCCATGCCCTGGGCAGTGTTTTCCTAATCTACACGGCTGTGGAAGCTTTTCTTTCTCCTTCTAGTAAAATGCTTACCCTCCATCTGGTATCCTCCGGGATTTCAGCTCAGAGAGTGGATCCGTTCCTCTAGGGCTCCTTGGCCTTACTGAGAATAAAACCGACCCGAGAAGGCCTGGGGTGGGTGCAGGGAGCCACTGTCAGCGTTTTGAGGTCCGCACTGCTGGGCCTGGCTTGGCCGTGTCCTGAAGGCAGGGCCCCTGTCTCTGTGGTTTGCGCTCCGTGGCACCTCCTGGATGCCAGCCTGCCTGCACCCACCGTGCCTGCTGTCTGCGTGTGCAGGGCCGGCTGGGACAAGGAGGGGCACGCGGACCCCCGCCTCTGCCCCGGCCCCCGGCCACACCGCCTGTGGCTGCACCTTCCCCATCCAGCTAGAAAGAAGTCGCGGCTGAGCTGGAAGCGTCAAAGGAGAGACTCCTTTCTTCACTAGCGACTCTCAGAGGCCCGCTGAGCGCCGTCTCTGGCATCGCCCCAGACACGCAGCTCGGGTGTCTGCGGTGTTCCTCGAAGGTGCCGTGGCCCCAGGCTGGCGTCCACCTGCCCAGCAGGGTTACGTTCACCCAGGATGGCGGGGGGTGAGGGGAGGGCTGAAACTAGCAGCTGGCGATGCTCCTCTGTGCTGTCTGACCCCCACAGAGTCAGAGGTCCGCTTTCCCTTTCCCTGAGTCCCTCTGGCCAGGGCAGCTTTGGTTTAAACACTGAGTCCTTGTGTAGCTCAGGCCTCTCCAGGCAGTCTCCTGATGCTTGCCCAGGTGTGGGTGGAGGGGGTTTCAGTAGCTTGATAGACTGTGAAAAGGTGGTTCCCAAGTGAGCCAGGAAGTGGGTGGCTTCCCGTTCGCCTCCCAGCTTGAGAAGCATGTCCTGCTGGTGGAGACTTCGTGCGGGCCTCCCAGCTCTGTGTACGAACACTGACCGCAGTTCTGGAGGGGGGTGCGGGGGGGAGGCCTGGAATCCTGGTGACCCATGGACTGGGTGGCTTCAAGCAAGCCGCCCAGTGTCTTGATTTCAGTCCTGGATGGGATAATCACGTCGTCTCTGCAGGATTCTCAGACCAAGCCTGTGCCTGTTCGTGGTGGTCCCTGGGTAGGCGTCAGGCGGCCAGACGCTGGAGATGGCGTGGACAGGGCCGTGGCCGTGCCGGCTCTGATCCCAGCACAGCCCTTGTTGTCTGCTACCCCCCTTCTCTCTATTTTGGGGAAGCCCCCCACTTCAGAGATGGCATGTCGGGGAGGGGGCCCCAGGACACAGGAGCCAGTAGCCCCGCACCTCCAGATTCCATTGGTCAGAGTCAGAGGATGACGCTGCACTTGCCGGTGACCCCACGAGTCGGTGTGTGCAGTGTGGCTCTAAAACCTGGAGAAGAGACGCCCGTGAGCACCAGCCTGCAGGAGGAGGGCTGCGCCGGGGGGCTGCCCATGCCACACGCTGGCCACGGAGTCTTCGCCATGAGCTCCCCCTTAAAAGCTGCTGAAGCGAAAGGCGTTCTTTAAGACTATGTTTTCGGTCATTCTGAGCACTGTACTGGAGAAGGAAATGGCAACCCACTTCAGTATTCCTGCCCGGAGAATCCCCTGGACAGAGGAGCCTGGTGGGCTGCAGTCCATGGGGTCCCAAAGAGTTGGGACACGACCGAGCACACAGGCCCCATTTATATAAGCACTCACTGTACAGTGCGTTCAACAAAGAAATACGAATCTCAGCCCATATGATAATTTGAAAATCAGTATTGACAGTTTCTGTCAAGCCGCGTTTAAATAGAACATTTATTTACGTTTGGCTGTGCTGGGTCTTTGCTGCAGCGAGCAGGGGCTCCTCCAGTCGGGGGCACAGCCTTCTCGTTGCGGAGGCTTCTCCTTGCAGAGCACAGGCTCCAGGCGCGCAGGCTGAGTAGTTGCAGCTCGGAGGCTAGGTAGTTGTGGCTCACGGGCTTGGCTGCCCCGTGGCACGTGAAATCCTCAGGACCAAGGGCCCGAGCCTGCGTCCCCTGCGTCGGCAGGCGGATTCTCAACCGCTGGCCCACCAGGAAGGTCCTAGAGCCACATTTTTGTGATATGGGAGTAGAGACATTTTCAGGTGCGTTTTTGTGTCAATCCTGGTTGAGCTTAAAGTACTCTTTTGACACTTGGCGGTGTGAAAACAAACTGTATGATTTGCAGGAGTTACTCCAGCAGCCCTGTGGGAACCTGCTCCCGTGAATGTGCGCCTTTTACCGTGCGCGGGCAAGCGCCCACGTGGCCCTCCCCACCTCCACCGCGTGCGTTTCTTGTCTGTTCCTGGCTGTGAAAGGCAGCCCTCTCGACAGCCTTTCTGACAATGGTTCTCTTTAAACACAGTCAGTCCTTGTGAAGTCTTACTTCAATAAAAAGCACCGTCCAGCCTTTCTATTTGTGGGCCACCTTGACTCAAGACTTGAGCTCCTTCCTACAAGAATCTCTCTCACCAGAAAAGTTTGCATTGTAGAAGGCACAAGCTAAAATGCTCTTTGTTTGGGGTTCTTTGTGATTTCTCCACCTTCTCCGTTAACTTTTTATATGTTAACAAGCCTTTCCTTTTTTGCATTTTTTTTTCTTGTTTTAAGGTTTTTAGTTGTGAATAGTTCTATTATAAAAGGGAGAAAACATATGACCGTTTGCCTACCACTGGGTCATAACAGCTCCTCCACTACTGCTGTTCTGCGGGGGGGGGGGTGCGTGTGTGTGTGTGTGTGCGTGTGTGTGTGTGTGTGCATGCTCAGTTGTGTCCAACTCTTTTACAACCCCATGGACTGTAGTCCTCTAAGCTCCTCTGTCCGTGGGATTCTCCAGGCAAGAATACTGGAGTGGGTGGCCATGCCCTTCTCCAGGGGGTCTTCCCGACCCAGGGATCTGTGTTAGTATCTATCGTATTTCCTCATTTTTTGGATGAAGTGGAATGTCACCACCTCATCCTTCCCGGGGGGATTGTCTTTTCCTTCCTGGGTGGGGACTTGGGTTGCAGGCAGAGTGACGGGCACCCTGTGGGCTCCCAGGAAGCTCACAGTATGGTGGGGAGAGATGTGGGACTTGAGGGCAGAGGAGGAGGCGAGAGCTGGGCCCTGGCAGAGAGCTTGCACACCCGCTGTGCCAGGGGACTCTACAAACACTTCAGTCCTCCATTCCTGAATCACTTTCGGTTTTTTTTGAAACTAGATACTTTTTTTCCTGATCATAAAGGCAGCACATGTTTAGTCTGGAAAAGAGGCCTCGTGGTGAGTGTGTGCGGTGCTGGCTGCAGACCCGGCAGGCGAGCTCCCTCGGAGCCGGACCGTGGAGACGCTCAGCAGCTGGATGGGTGCAGGGGCTGGAGGAGAAGCCCCTGTTCCCGGGAGCAACGTGGAGGAAGCAGCCCTGGGGGCCCACGAGAGGCACCAGAGTGCTGGCTGCCAAGGGCCCGCTCCCCACCGGAGGCGAGGGGCAAGGCGGCTTCCCCAGGGTCAGCCGGCAGGTCCATGACGGGGCAGGGGCCCATTTTTGCTCTGCAGGGGCCACCTCTCAGAGAAGGCCAGGGACCTCTAGGCCAGCCCAGCTACTAGGACGAGGTGCCAACCACACAGGAGCCTCGCCGTGGGCACCGTTGCCCTCACCCTTAATGTGCGTTTCCATCAGAGTTCCCGAGCTTTCCTTTCAAGGCTGTGTAACAAGGGTGTCATTTTTTTAAAGAGAATTATGGAAACTTGAAGACACTGCCGAAACTCTGAAGAACTTACCCAAACCCGATTTGAAAAAGTGAGGTCTGGCTCCAGCCGCAGATTCCTGAATCTTTCCGAGCGTCTGACCACCGCACCGTGCAAGGGTTACTGAATTGCTTGATCCTCCTCAGGCTTTGGAGCAGGGACCACTTGAGGCTGGCTGGAACTCAGGATGCCTCCCAGGCACGTCTTGCTGTTCTTGTTGTCGGTTCCCTCTGGCGAGAGGAGAGGCGGGGCAGGTGCCTAGCTGAGGACCCACGTGGCCTGGGGAAAGCAGCTGGCCCGGCCCTTCCCCCGCGGGAAGCAGTTCATCCCGGTATCATAATCCTCCCACGGCAAAGCCTCACCCTTGTACTGTCCGCTGGCCCCTCCCTTGTGTGCTTTTCCTGTAAGGCTGGGCTCCTGGGGTCGGGATGGGGCTCAGTGAAGGCCTGATGCCTGCTTCGGGGGCCCCCACGGCTGCCGCCTGCTCAGTGCTGGAAGGGAGAGCGGACTTGGGCTTCCTCGTCCTGGGCCCGTCCTGACGCTGCTTGTCTCTGTTCTGAGCAGGCCAGGGGACTGTCTCCTCTGCTCACAGCCTCTCACATGGCACACATCAGGCTCTCTTTTTGTCCAGTTTCTCCTCCTCCTCCTCCTCCCGTTTCCCAAGGCTCCACCCCTGCCCTCCCGCTTTGGGCTCGGTGGTAAGGAAGTCAGTGCAGGGTCAGGGCTGGGCCCAGCTGTGTTAGCCGCTCAGTCGTGTCTGAGTCTTTGCGACCCCATGGACTGTAGCCTGCCAGGCTCCTCCATCCATGGGATTTCCCAGGCAAGAATACTGGAGTGGGTTGCCAATGCATTCTCCAGGGGATCTTTCTGACCCAGGGATCGAACCCAGGTCTCTGGCATTGCAGGCAGACTGCTTTCCATCTGAGCCCCCAGGGAAGCCCTAGTGGCTCAGCTGAGCTACTGTTAATGCAATGCCTAGGGCCCAGGCAGCAGGATCTGCCTGACTCTCCGAGGCCGTGTGACCTCGAGCCACCAGCACGTCCTCTCTCAGCCTGGCAGAGCGTTGCGGGCCCAGAAAGTGGGGACTGGGAGGGCCCCGCAGTGCTTCCCATCCTTCTCTGTTTGCTGACCCCCAGCTCACTGATACCCTCGGGTCTGCTCGTCCCAGTGCCCCCCCCCCAGCATGACTGTGTCACCCCACAACCAGCCCAGAGGCCTTATTACGCCCCCGTGCCCCAGGACAGCTGTTTAAAATGAAGCAAAACTAGCCGGTGTAGAGAAGCTTAATGACAAAGCGCTCGGAGTTAGGTTGAGAACGAGGCTTCACACCTGCTCAGGCTTTTTCTTGGAATCATGTCCGAGGCACGCCTGCTCTCTGCTGCACTGAGCGCAGACCTCCTGAGTGTTTCATGCCCACGTAGCTGTCTTTAACGCCGAGCCTGGCGCACGGGCCTGCCTGCAGAGGGGGGACTCGGGTTGCCGCGGGCCCCCCCCCCCACCAACGGCAGCGCAGGTGCACGTCTGGCTTTGAGCGGCGGCCACGAGAACCGCCGCAGCTCAGCCACCAGCGGCCAGGCCGCCCTCAGCGCTCGGGCCAAGGGGGTGCGCCCCGGAGCCCCCACCTGCCTGGGGACTGAGCTCCCTAGAGAGGAGGGACTCGAGGCCTCGCCCCCTGCCTTGGAGGAACCCTGGGCTGTGGGATTGACAGGCAAGGAGGTGGATACCTCCCCCGGTGGTTCTGGGGAGAAAGCTATGGGTCCCGCGCTGTGGATGGCGTCTCCAGAGGAGAGACAGGCGTGCGCTGGCGCTTCTGCCTCTGGACCTAAATCCAGCCCCGCCTCCCGCTGTTACTTGGCCTTGACAGTTGGTCCCCAGGGCCCTGAGCGGAGCGGAGCCGAGCGTTCCTGCAGCTGTGCGCCCTTGGGGGCAGAGCCGCACCCGCTGCGCTGTCTGCACCATCTGGGCTTTTATGCATCTTTCGGTTCCGAGTGGGCCGGGAGCCTGCGGACCCGGCTGGGTCTGCAGAGAAGGGAACACGTGCCCTGTGGCTCTGCCGCTGCTCCTGGGGCCGCTGCTCCTGTCTCTTTCCCTTCTTCTTGTGTTTCCCAGGCACTTTCACTCAGGTCTCACCAAACCCGGGGCTGCTCTGATGGCTCTGGGGAGCGCTTTCCCTCCCGATACTGAGGACCGGCCCCCTTGTCTGCTGAGGTCAGCTTCCTCCCTGAGGGACATCGGGCAGTGGGGCCACCCTCTCTCTCTGCATGTCTCTCAATTTTTAAAAACATTTATTTATCTGGCTGCACCAGATCGTCCTTGTGGCAGGTGGACCTGGTCCCTGACCAGGGACCGAGCCGGGCCCTGCACTGGGGGCGCGTGGTCTTAGCCTCTGACCGCCGCCCTTCTCTCTGGGACGGCCCTGCTGGCTGGCTCCCTTCTCCTTGGGCAGCAGGTTCCCTGCAAGGTCCTGTCGTCTATCTGTCTGGGTCTGCCTTCCGTGATGACGGCTTTCCTGGCCTGTCTGCTCTGCTTTAAGGCAGAGCACCTAGAGACCAGGGACCCTCCGGGGGTGCGTGCGGCTGGGGCCCCCTGCCCCGCTCAGGCGTGTCTTCCGTGGGGCTGGGAGGCGGGCACCCCTTGTCCACGTGTGTGTTTTGCTCTAGAACCCTGCTCTCTCTGGTTTGCCTTTTATCTGCGATTGTGGAGCTGATTTTTTTTTTTTTAATGCGCACACAGCTTTAGTGGGCTCTGGAGGACTGTTCCATTTGCCATCTTTAACCACCCCCCAATGCCGTGCCCCTGGGTGCCCCGCCCCGGGCTGGCTTCTCGCGCCCTCCTCCCGCACCCCCGCGGCCGCCCCTCCAGGCACCTCTGCCCCGCCTGGCAGGGCCTGGCTCCCAGCTGCGTCCTGGCAGTACCCCTGGTGCGGGGGAGGGAGATTGGATTGTTTGGCGTATTTATGTCTGTCACCGGCTGCCCCGCCCCATTAAGTCTCTACTGTGGTTGTTGCCATAGATGCCGAGTTAGGAAGAGCCTGCTGGGGCCCGGAGCCCTGAGGACCGAGCGGCCCGGTCCAACGAGGCGGGCCCCGGAGGCGGGCGGGCAGGGCTTTGCGCCCCAGGTGCCCCTGATGCGGAAGCGGCCTGCGCCCGCTGGTGCCCGGTGCGGGGAGGTGGGCCACTGGCTGTCTGTCCGCTTTATAGGAAAAAACGGGGCTCCGGCCGCCGTGACCCTACGGTCTGCGCTGATACAGAAAGTGTAGCATGAAACCTTAGTGTCCTCGTGCTGTATTTGAAAGGGGTGATTAGGCGGAAGACACGACGTTTTTCCGGCTCAGGACTCGGTTCTTTTTGGGCGCTGGACGCGCGCCTGATGCCGGGAAGGGAGGGGTGTGCGCACGTTACTGGTGGGTAGGGCACTTTTCGTCTTTTTGTCTCTCTTTTTCTTTTAAACCAGGTTTTCTGTTCTCTTCTTGGTGCTGCGGGGTATGAATGGCTTGTGTCCAGAGTCTGTGAACCCCTTACGGGTGTCTAAAGAAATGTGTTCTGCCAGGGTTAGCTCTCGTCCACGTCTGTTGTCTGTTGGGAAAGCGCTCACACTTAGCCTGCTGTGACTTCTCAGTCTTGTCCCCTAGGAGGGCAGAGTGCCGTCCTTTAAGGAGAAGCTGCACAGCGACTCACACCATCCCGCAGCCGCGGACCCGCACCCGGGGCCCCTGCGTCCCTGGCACGCGGGCTCCCAGGCGCTGCAGTGGGCCGGGGTCTGACCAGTGACCTTGGGCAGCCTTGCGAGGTGGGAGCGGACGGGGAGCAGAGTCGGGAGCCCAAGTGGAGGAGGCGGGCGCGCCTTTCAGTCCCACAGGTGCCCCCTGAGTGCCCCATGTGTCCAGCCCAGGAGGCCCGCCGAGGGCTGCCCACAGTGTCCTGCTGGCCAGGTCTCCCCATGAACCCGCCGCCTGCCCCTCCAAGTGTTTCCAGCGGGACAGGGCGCGTGCAGAGCTGGTGTCGTGGGAGCCAGGGCACCTGTCTGTCTGATCAGGCTTTGTCTGTTTTGTCATCTGTCAAAGAACTAGCTTCTGCCTCTAGTGATACCTGTGTATATTTAGTGTCTCCTCCCTTCATTCCTGTTCTTATTTCTGCTTTTGGTGGGGGTGTGGGCTGCGGGTATGTGGATATCCTTGCTCCAAACTCTCAGGTTGAACGTCTTTTAGCTCACTTACGTTTTGGCCTTTCTTCTTCCTGAGGGAGGTCATGGGGCTCTCTGGAGACAGGTGCAGATGCTTTGGTAAATTCCCATTTGTAGGATTCAAGTTCTAGTTGATAGTAGCTAGTTTGTAGCCTCTGGAAACTTTGTTTGATGCTTCTTTTTTCTTTGAAAAAAGTGACATTTACAAGTGTTTTTCATCTGGAGGTATAGAGTTTTTCAAGTCATCTTTTTGTTATTGATTTCTAATATTATGGGTAGAGATTACCAAGCCTCTGAATTTGAGAGTTGCTTTATGGTCGGTGCTTATGACTCTTCAGTATGTGCTTTAGAAGAGTTGTAGTCTCTAGCTGTCAGAGGCAGGATTCTAAATACGGTCATTAAATCCTACTTGGTGACGGCAGATGATATAGAACACGAGCAGATGCAAGAAGGTCACCAGTGCTGTGGAGGAGAAGAAGCGAGGAGGGACGGGGGAACTCTCGTGGGGAAGGGTCTCTGCAGTTTTAAATAACAGGGTCCAGAAAGGCTCACGGTCAAGGTGGGTTTGGTCCCACTCGCTCACCCCTCCTCCACAGTGATCGTGCTTCCCAGGCATCCGTCAGCACCCTTGGCTCTTGGGACACGTATATTTATGAGTAAAGCCGAGATCCGTGTTATTTGTGGAGCTTAAATTGCGCGCAGGGGCGAGGAGCTGGCATGGATGCAGTGGGCAGGCTGAAGCTGCCCCGCGTGTGTAAATAGGGGGCTCGCTGAGGGGCAGGCGGGCCGGGATTGATGCCGAGGAGTGCACGGTGGTCCCAAGGTCTCGGCTCTGCAGGTCGGGAAGGCGGAGCTGCCGAACAGAGATGGGAGCTCCAGGGGGCTGCCCGCGGGAGCCAGTGAGGGCTGGGGTGGGACACGGGCATGCCGGAAGGGGGCTCTCAGAGCCCCTGCTGGGAGGGGGCTGGGCTGGGGCTGGGGCCCTGGAGTGGCTGCATGCAGCCCACGTGGATGTGACGTCTCGGCAGGGGGCCCTGCCCCCGCATGCCACCCGTGTCCTGGACAGCGCCCGTGGTGCTGTCCTGCGGGCAGCGCTCCCCCAGCCGGGGGCTCCAGGCCGCGGATCAGGCCGCCCACCCCCATGGTGTCGTCCTGCGGGCAGCGCTCTCGCAGCCGGGGGCTCCAGGCCGCCCCACCTGTGTCCTGGACAGCGCCCGTGGTGCCGTCCTGCGGGCAGCGCTCCCCCAGCCGGGGGCTCCAGGCCGCAGATCAGGCCGCCCACCCCCGTGGTGCCGTCCTGCGGGCAGTGCTCCCCCAG
Organism: Bos mutus; assembly: GCF_027580195.1. Classification (NCBI taxonomy): domain Eukaryota; kingdom Metazoa; phylum Chordata; class Mammalia; order Artiodactyla; family Bovidae; genus Bos; species Bos mutus. The sequence goes on along the minus strand of NC_091619.1, from coordinate 116,127,227 downwards.
CCGGGGGCTCCAGGCCGCAGATCAGGCCGCCCACCCCCGTGGTGCCGTACTGCGGGCAGCGCTCCCCCAGCCGAGGGCTCCAGGCCACGGATCAGGCCGCCCACCCCCGTGGTGCCGTCCTGCGGGCAGCGCTCCCCCAGCCGGGGGCTCCAGGCCGCAGATCAGGCCGCCCACCCCCGTGGTGCCGTCCTGCGGGCAGTGCTCCCCCAGCCGGGGGCTCCAGGCCGCCCACCGCCCCCGTGAGGGCTTGGCATCCCTGCCTTGGCACTGCTGCTGGCAGGGGTGGCGGTAACCATGGTAACGGGTACTCTGCCAGCCTGCCGGCCCTTCAGCCACGACCTGTGCTGGTCGCTGCAGAGGCTCGGTCACTTCCGCCGCCGTCCCCGCATATGCGTTAAGTGTCAGTCACTCAGTCGTGTCTGCGACCCCATGGACTGTGGCCCGCCAGCCGCTTCTGTCCAGGGGATTCTCCAGGCAAGAATGCTGGGGTGGGCAGCCATTACCTTCTCCAGGAGATCTTCCCGACCCAGGGATCGAACCTGGGTCTCCATTGCAGGCAGATTCTTTACCGTCTGAGCCACCAGGGGCTTCAAGTGCGTGAATTTTTGACCGGCGTCCCAGGTGTTCCTTTCAGACACTGAAATCTGAGCCTGACCGCCTTCCCTCCCCACCCCCAACACACACTGCATTCCCACACCACTGGCCCCACTCCCCACCCTGCAGAGCCCCCAAAGGATGCTGCCTTCCTCGTTGGGCACCTTGGTGTCCAGGAGGTGCTTGCTGAAAGAGGCCAGCCCACCCCCCGAGAAGCTGGGGTTGCTCCCTGCTTCACCCCCTGCTGCCCTCCCTTCTCTCTCTGCTGCCAAGTGGAAGAAACACCTTCTATTTTTAAATATTTCAACTGTTACTATTAAGTAATATTGGCTCCTACTGCAACCCAGCTGTTAGGTGAAACCCATAACCAAACGTTAGGGGGTTGCTAAGAGGGAAATTCTGAAATGCTTTCTTCTCTGTGTTATGTAAACTTGACCTTACGTAACTGAAATGGCAAGGACGCTTGCAGAGGAGATCTGTGGCTTTCCTAGACCACCGAAACTATTTTTAATTTTCAGATAATGTGTTTTTTTATCCATGGGGTTTAGGGTAAACCAAATGGCTTTCAGGGGGTAACCTGATTTATGGTAGAGTGAGCACAGCCCAGGCGCAGAGTGTGGGCAGGTGAGGAGGGCCCGGGGCTGCAGGGGTGTGGCCAGATTGAACCCAGGTGTCAGCAGTGACTGTCTGAGCAGCCAGGCAAGGTGCTGAGGACTCTCCAGCCTGGCTCGCCGGTCCCTGCTGGGACTGCAGCTGAGGGCCTTGGGGGCTGCAGGGAGGCTCTTTTAGTAAATGCTTGAGGATGAAACGCTGGGCTTTCTGCTGTTGTTCCTGTCTCACTGTCCCTGCATTGTAATCGTGTGTGAGTTCTCGTCCACTCGCACCGCTTCCAAAGTCACGACGGCAGAGCCCCCGCAGGATTCCTCCGCCAGGCGCCTCCTCTGGGACTCACACGTGTCTTCATCGGCTGCCTTTATATGTGAGAACTCAGAACACGTCCCCCCACCCCCACCCCCCCTTTTTTTTTTTTTGCACCGAGCTGGCCTGCTTCTATTTTTAGTTTCCCGGAAGCACATTTGTGCAGTTCTCGAAAGCCAAGTTCCCCCACTGCTCGCCAGGTTTTTATTTACAGCCTCTTGCTCAATTTGCGCTTGCAAATATTTCCCAAAGACAGTTTCTCTTCTTGGGGATGCAGAACAAATTAGAAACAGGCAAAGGATTTTCTGAAGAGCTTTAAGGAGAAGTTCCGAGATAGAGAGTGGGGAGTGGGGTGGGGACCCGACGCCCGGCTTCATCTGGACTCACAGAGTGCCGAGTGCAGATGGTCTGCTCTGTTGATGCACTCCAGATTCCCGGAAAAGAACGCCACAGGCTTCAGGGAGGCCAGGAAGAGTGCAGCCGGCCGGTGGATGTGTCCCTGCGCCAGAGTCACCGCTGCCCTCCTGGACTGCCCAGAGAGGCAGGGAGTCGGGGTGGGGGCGGTTTGGGGACCCAGAGGGCTGAACCTGGAGACCCACGTGCCATCTAAGTCACTTTATTTTCTATAGACTCAGGTTCGGAATGCTTTCTTCACTGTTGATAGTGTGTTTATTACTCAGGAGACTGTTAAAGAAAGCCTGTCTCTTCCAAGCGGCTCCCCAGAGGCTCAGATGGTAGAGTCCGCCCGCGCTTCAGTAGCTTCGGCGGGTCATCTAATCCGACCCTTGAAAGACGCGCACCAGATGAGAATTAGACTTGGGTGGCGGGTAGTACAGCGGCGGCTCCACGCCCGTGCAGTCCGGCTGAAGATACGATTGTCCGGTTTATCGTCGGTTTGCAGCGGTGCGTGGAACGGCTCTTGTTCGCTCTGACGTTTTCCCATGTCCTACCCTCGTCACTCACGGATGGGATCGCAGAGTCGGACACGACTCAGCGACTGAACAACAGCGATGTTGATGTGAGAAATCTGTTTCTTTTAAAATGACTCATTGTCTGCCATCTTTTATCAGTTTAATCCTGTGCAGTTACCAAAAAAATGGATGTTAATAGATGAAACAAAATGTTGATCATTGTACAAAGCTGTACATGAGGGTATTCCCAGTAATCATCTCTGGTTTTGTTCCACGGGGAAAGGGCTTTTTGTTTTGTTTGTAATGTTCCAGCCTGCCTGGTTCTTCAAAACCTCCTGTCATTTCCACAGTTTTGCTCCCATTAAGCACAGACAAACTTTGTCCACATGGCGTGCTTTAGCAATTCTGTGGATTTTCTGTTTCTTGAGTGAGTATTTCCTTTAGTTTCTTTAACTCTTTATTATCTTGTTCCTCTTTTTTTTCTTGAATGAGATATGGCTTAATTTTTTGGTTCCTTTTCGAACTTTCTGAGTCCAATGCTTGTTTCGATTCCTTTTTAAAAACATTGCCTAAGTGTGTAAGACTATGAATTACTCTCTGAGCTCAGTGTAATCCATTCCTGAAATTTTCAGTGTATGATGAGCTCATTAGATCTATTTTATGAGTTCTCTTCACTTTCCTCTCAGATCTGGAGCTTTGGAGCCAGGCGTCCGGCTGAGCTGCTGCTTCTCTTCCGGTCTCACTCGTCTCTTTTTCTGTGGCAGCGTGCACAGGGCTTGGGGCCTGCACGCTGGGTCCTGTGTATGTACGTGGAAACTTTCTGTTTATGTGCCTTGCTCGTCTTAAGCATTTTGTGGGAGTTCGCGAGTCATAAATTCTCTGCTTGCACAGCCTTTCCAGAGGCCCGCCTGCTGCAGCGCTCACTGTGTGGCTCAGGGCCTCCGTGTCCACGTTTCGTGTCCCTCGCGTCAGGTGCACCGGAGCAAGTTCAGGTCTGTGGTCAGTTCTGCGTTCCTGCTCATCCCTTCTGACTTTTCTGCACTGTCCGTCTTGGCTTTCTTTAGAGGACACACACACAGCTCCAGGGCACCCTTTTCTCACGGTAAGCTGTGCTCCAACGGGCTTCCCTGGTGGCTCAGTAGCTAAAAAATGCCTGCAATTCAGGAGAGCTGGGTTTGACCCCTGGGTCAGGGAGATCCCCGGAGAAGGGAATGGCAACCCACTCTATTATTCTTGCCTGGAAAATTCAACGTTCAGAGGAGCCTGGTAGGCTATAGTCCATGGGGTCACAAACGATGACTGATTTACACACACACACACGTGAAATGGGCTTCGTCTTGTGACTTAGACACACGTGAAATGGGCCTTGTCTTGTGACTTTCACACACACACACACAGGTGAAATGGGCCTCATCTTGTGACTTAGACACACATGAAATGGGCCTCGTCTTGTGACTTTCACACGCACACACATACCTGAAATGGGCCTTGTCTTGTGACTTACACACACACGTGAAATGGGCCTCATCTTGTGACTTAGACACACGTGAAATGGGCCTCGTCTTGTGACTTTCACACACACACACGTGAAATGGGCCTCGTCTTGTGACTTTCACACACAAACACACACACACACACACACGTGAAATGGACCTTGTCTTGTTTAGGTTTTGTTTTGGGGCTGACCTTTGCAATACTGATGCTTTGACCTCAGATTTCTTCTGGTTGCTCTTTGCCCGTTCTGTTCTGGGTGCTTCCTAGGTGGACAGTAATTGTCATTTTGTTTTTTACCCAATCTGCTCATTTTTGTGTGAATAGATCCTATTTACACTTGGTGACACAACAGATAGCATTTAGTTCTGAGCTTTTCATCCAGTCTGTACGCTCTGTTTTCTGTGTTAAGTGCTTCTGTGTTGACTTCTTGTCTGTGGGCTCTCTGGCCTCCTCTTTGGTTTTAGGGTGAGTGGTTGTGTTGTCCTTCTGGTCACTTGGGAGGCTGTATCCTCTTTCCACATGTTACTGCGGGATTGTTTACAAGCCCATATATTTAGCTAAATGGCTGTTTCTTGACACAGCCACTTTAGGCAGTGTTCGTGGACGCCTCGTGAGAGATTAGATAATTAGCACATACAGACTCTTTGGCCTTTTTTTTCTTGTTCACTTTCGGATTTTGCTAGTTACAGTGTTATTTTTTGTTCGGGCTATTCTGTTTATAATATATAAATGATATAGTTCAGTTCAGTTGCTCAGTCATGTCCAACTCTTTTTGACCCCATGAACTGCAGCACACCAGGCCTCCCTGTCCATCACCAACTCCCCAGAGTTCACTCAAACTCACGTCCATCGAGTCGGTGATGCCATCCAGCCATCTCATCCTCTGTCGTCCCCTTCTCCTGCCCCCAATCCCTCCCAGCATCAGAGTCTTTTCCAATGAGTCAACTCTTTGCATGAGGTGGCCAAAGTACTGGAGTTTCAGCTTTAGCATCATTCCTTCCAAAGAACACCCAGGACTGATCTCCTTTAGAATGGACTGGTTGGATCTCCTTGCAGTCCAAGGGACTCTCAAGGGTCTTCTCCAACACCACAGTCCTTACTGTCTACCATTTGCTGATTTATTAACCTTAAAGCAGTATTGGCAATTCCTGAGAAAGCTGAGAAAATGAAAATACGTTGTTCCTTCTCCAGCACCTTGGTTTGTTTCATTACAAGTCTGTACAATGTGAGGAACTTTAAGTTAACCCCGAGGTGTCTAGCAGTAGGGCCCAAAGATCCCGTCGGCTGGGTCCTCACCAAGGTGAGGAGGGCACCCTGCTCTTTGGGGCGATGCTGCCGGCTGCCAGGCTGGGCCAGTGGGGCTACCCCACGTGCTCCCTCCTGCCCGGGGGCCAGTGACCCTGGCTCTGCCTGAGCCTCGCTGGTGGCCCAGTCCTCAGGGTGGCCACGGGGTTCCGTTTGTACGTGGAGAGTTTTCAGTGTACCCCTCTTGGGGGTGATATGCTGGTGTGGGGGGGACAGCCTGAAGCGCCTCGCTGGTGGCCCAGTCCTCAAGGTGGCCACGGGGTTCTGTTTGTACGTGGAGAGTTTTCAGTGTACCCCTCTTGGGGGTGATATGCTGGTGTGGGGGGGACAGCCTGAAGCGGAGCCTTGTTTAGACACATCTCCTGTCATTTCTCTTCAGCCACACCAGGGATTGTGGCATTTAGGCGTCGTTGAGGATCCAGGTCCCCAGACAGACCTTCTTTCATGTGCCGGCTCCGCCTCTGCTGAGCCGACGCGTCAGGGTTAAAACCCAGAGCTTCCCTGGTGGCTCAGTGGTAGAGAACCCACCTGTAAAGCAGCAGACGAGGGTTTGATCCCTGGGTGGGGAAGATCCCCTGGAGAGGGAAATGGCAATCCACTCCAGTGTTCTTGCTTGGAGAATCCCAGGGACAGAGGAGCCTGCCGGGCAAAGCCCACGGGGTCGCAAAAGTGAGACAGGACGTAGCAACTAAACCATCGCCAAGCAGCCCGCTGGAGGTTCTGAAGGCCGAGTCGTCAGTGGGAGGGGCTGCAAAAGCTGTGGGTGTCAGAGCGTCTCGTCCAGGAGGCCGGACACTGCCCTGTTCAGGCGCCCACGACGCACAGGTGTAAATACTCAGCGGATGCCCTGTCATCAGCTCTGTTTGTTCCAAGGGCAGTGCGAGTACAATCTGATCACTTAGAGCCAATGCGTTCTGGAGGCTGTTTCTGTTTTCCTCTGAGAGTAAATGCATGTATTGTGCTGAGTTGCTTCAGTCGCGTCTGACTCTTTGCAACCCTTCACACCAAAGCCCACCAGATTTCTCAGTCCATGGAATTCTCCAGGCAAGCATACTGCAATGGGTGGCCGTTTCCTTCTTCAGGAGATCTTCCCGACCCAGGGATCGAACCCTAATCTCCTGCATGGCAGACAAATTCCTTACTGCTGAGCCACCAGGGAAAGCAGGGAAGGAGTTCTATCCTGACGATTATGGAGTCTGCACCATGGCAGCGCGTCTTGCCTTCCTTCTTGTATTGTCAACCCCTCAGCCAGCTCCTCTGCAGTGGTGTTGCCTGGAATCTTGTCTCAGTCAGCATTCACCTTTCAAAGCAATACTTGCTGTATTTTTTTTTTTTTTAAGAAATCCCCTTTTCAGGCTAAAGAAATTTTATTCACAGTTTGCTAAAGGCTTTTTATAATGAATAGTTGTTGGATTATATAATATGCTTATTTTTATTATGATGAAGTCATTATTAATGCAGTGAATTACATTTATACATGTTCTTTAGAGATGTTGCATTCTCATTGTAAAATGCTGCATGTTTTGGTCAATTATCATTTTTTTTTTTTTTTTGTAGACTGCTGGATTAAGCTTGCTAATAATTCATTTGGGAATTTTGTGGCTGTATTCATGGCCAGGATTGTAATTTTTCTTTTTTATAATGTCTTTGGTTTTTGTAACAAAGTTTTATACTAGCTTCACAGAGGATGAGCATATTTTTCTAGAAGTGTGTCTATTTCTGTAGGTTTTTTAATTGACTGGCTTCAAATTTGTCATTGTATTTTCCATTTCTGCTGTATCTGAATTTTGGTGACCTCTTACATTCCTAATGTTTAAGTCTGTGCTTTACTCTCATTTTCTAAGTCACTCTTATCAGAAGTTAGTCTATTTTATTGATCTTTTCAAAGAACCAGCTTCTAATTGTGTTGCTGTATAATGTATAAGGGTGATCGACATTTTCCATTCATCTATGTATTTACTCTCTCCTCCCATCTGTTTTCCTTGGGTTTATTCTAGAGTTTTTTCTGAAGATACATCTTTCTAGCTTATGAATTATATCCTTATTATTGGCAAGTATAATCATTTAAGTTTGTCAGTTTCCTCCAAGTAAGACCAGAAACTTTCAAGTTACTACAGGTAATTTTTTTCATTATCTTTCCGTTCTGCTTATTTTTAAGTGGTTGTTAGGATTTCCTGTTTGACTCAGAAGATATTTAGAAATGTAATTAAAAATTTCTTTTTAATTTTGTATCATAAAAAAATTTTAGACACATTCAGAAGCAGAATGACAAGTAGCCGGGCTCCTCACGTCCTATGAGCCAACTTGGCAGAGTCAGGTCCTGCCCAGCCGAGTTTGGCCAGTGCCCCACCTCACCTCTTAGCTCCAACCATGGATGTTATGAAGCAAATCCCACTCAGTATATCATATCATCTGTAACTATTCCAGGGCCTGCATCTCTAAAAGACAGGGATCTTCTTGTTTTCAAAATATGTACAATACCATTTTCATATTAATGCAGTACTTGGATGCAATCTCAAAAATGACAGGATGATCTCTGGGATGATCTCTGTTCATTTCCCAGGCAAACCATTCAATATCACAGTAATCTAAGTCTGTGCCCCAACCAGTAATGCTGAAGAAGCTGAAGTTGAATGGTTCTATGAAGACCTACAAGACCTTTTAGAACTAACACCCAGTAAAGATGTCCTTTTCATTATAGGGGACTGGAATGCAAAAGTAGGAAGTCAAGAAACACCTGGAGTAATAGGCAAATTTGGCCTTGGAGTACAAAATGAAGCAGGGCAAAGGTTAACAGAGTTTTGCCAAGAGAACGCACTGGTCATAGCAAACACCCTCTTCCAACAACACAAGAGAAGACTCTACACATGGACATCACTAGATGGTCAACACCGAAATCAGATTGATTATATTCTTTGCAGCCAAAGATGGCAAAGCTCTATACAGTCAACAAAAACAAGACCAGGAGCTGACTGTGGCTCAGATCATGAACTCCATATTGGCAAATTCAGACTTAAATTGAAGAAAGTATGGAAAACCTCTAGACAATTCAGGTATGACCTAAATCAAATCCCTTATGATTATACAGTGGAAGTGACAAACAGATTCAGGGGATTAGATCTGATGAAATGCCTGAAGAAATATGGACGGAGGTTCGTGACATTGTACAGGAGACAGGGATCAAAACCATCCCCAAGAAAAAGAAATGCAAAAAGGCAAAATGGCTGTCTGAGGAGGCCTTACAAATAGCTGAGAAAAGAAGAGAAGTGAAAGGAAAACGAGAAAAGGAAAGATATATATCCATCTGAATGCAGAGTTCCAAAGAATAGCAAGGAGAGATAAGAAAGCCTTCCTCGGCAATCAATGCAAAGAAATAGAGGAAAATAATAGAATGGGAAAGACTGAAGATCTCTTCAAGAAAATTAGAGATACCAAGGAAACATTTCATGCAAAGATGGGCACAATAAAGGACAGAAATGGTATGAACCTAGCAGAAGAAGAAGAAATTAAGAAGAGGTGGCAAGAATACACAGAAGAACTGAACAAAAAAGATCTTCATGACCCAGATAATCACGATGGTGTGATCACTCACCTAGAACCAGACAGACATCCTGGAATGTAAAGTCAAGTGGGCCTTAGAAAGCATCACTACAAACAAAGCTAGGGAGGTGATGGAATTCCAGTTGAGCTTTTTCCAGTCCTAAAAGATTATGCTGTGAAAGTACTGCACTCAATATGCCAGCAAATTTGGAAAACTCAGCAGTGGCCACAGGACTGGAAAAGGTCAGTTTTCATTCCAATCCCAAAGAAAGGCAATGCCAAAGAATGCTCAAACTACCGCACAATTGCACTCATCTCACACGCTAGCAAAGTAATGCTTAAAATCCTCCAAGCCAGGCTTCAATAGCATGTGAACCATGAATTTCCAGATGTTCAAGCTGGATTTAGAAAAGGCAGAGGAACCAGAGATCAAATTGCCAACATCCGGTGGATCATCAACAAAGCAAGCGAGTTCCAGAAAAACATCTACTTCTGCTTTATTGTCTACGCCAAAGCCTTTGACTGTGTGGATCACAACAAATGTGGAAAATTCTGAAAGAGATGGGAATAGCAGACCACCTGACCTGCTTCTTGAGAAACCTGTACGCAGATCAGGAAGCAACAGTTAGAACTGGACATGGAACAACAGACTGGTTCCAAATTAGGAAAGGAGTACATCAAGGCTGTATATTGTCACCCTGCTTATTTAACCTATATGCAGAGCACATCATGCAAAACGCTGGGCTGGATGAAGCACGAGCTGGAATCAAGATTGCTAGGAGAAATATTAATAACCTCAGATATGCAGATAACACCACCCTTATGGCAGAAAGTGAAGAAGAACTAAAGAGCCTCTTGATGCAAGTAAAAGAGGAGAGAGAAAAAGTTGGCTTAAAACTCAACATTCAGAAAAACAAGATCATGGCATCTGGTCCCACTACATCATGACAAATAGATGGGGAAACAATGGAAACAGTGTCAGACTTTATTTTTCTGGGCTCCAAAATCACTGCAGATGGTGACTGCAGCCACGAAATTAAAAGATGCTTACTCCTTAGAAGGAAAGTTATGACCAACCTAGACAGCATATTAAAAAACAGAGACGTTACTTTGCCAACAAAGGTCCGTCCAGTCAAGGCTATGGTTTTTCCAGTGGTCATGTATGGATATGAGAGTTGGACTAAGAAGAAAGCTGAGCACCGAAGAATTGATGCTTTTGAACTGTGGTTTTGGAGAAGACTCTTGAGAGTCCCTTGGACTTCAAGGAGATCCAACCAGTCTATCCTAACAGAAATCAGTCCTGGGTGTTCATTGGAAGGTCTGATGCTGAAGCTGAAACTCCAATACTTTGGCTACCTGATATAAAGAACTGACTCATTGGAAAAGACCCTGATGCTGGGAAAGATTATAGGTGGAAGGAGAAGGGGACAACAGAGGCTGAGATGGTTGACTGGCATCAGTGACTCAGTGGACATGAGTTTGAGTAAATTCCGGGAGTTGGTGATGGACAGGGAAGCCTGGTGTGCTGCAGTCCATGGGGTTGCAAAGAGTCAGACACAGCTGAGCGAATGAAGTGAACAGAACAATCCTTTAGCTTTATTCAGTGTTCACCTAGTGTTTATATGTTCCTGATACAAGTTTGTGTATGTGTTAATTTAAGTAAAATTGATCTACAAACCTGTGTTGGATCCAGGTACAGAACACAGTAATTCCCTGGTTCTATACATTAAAAAATGTCCTCATGATAAGTCTAGTTACCACTTGTCACCATAGAAAGATACAGTAAGTCCCCTACATACAGACCTTCAAGTTGCGAACTTTCAAAGATGCAGATCTACTCTCCGTCAGCGTCAGGCGTGCGTGAGACAGCAGCTCGCCCCCCGTCTCCTGCTGCTGACGCCCCTTCGGCTCTACCATCTCCCCTCCTCTCCCTCCTCCCGTCAGTAACCGTTCTTCCCTGTTCTTCCCAGGCCAGGCCCTGTGTGCCGGCTGCTGTGTTGGACTGCTGCGCTTTTCAAGGTGCTGAGCTGTGGAGTGGAAGGAGTCTTGCTTGTTTTCCCTGTGTTATGTGTGAGACGTGTCATAAAGCTGTAACAGTGCAGCGCTACAGAGCCGGCTGTTAGTCGGGCGCCCAGGCTCCCGTGGCTCAACCTGGGAACACACTCTGGGAACGGAACTTGCTCGTGTGTGGGCCTTCCTGTACTGCCGTCTCACTGACTGTCCCCTGCGGCCGCCGTTACAGCCCTGTGACTGACTGACTCTGCGCGTCTGGATCTTGCACCTCCCTCACCTGTTGCACACCCCCCAGCCTCCTTCCCCTCTCGCGTCCACCAGTTTGTTCTTATCTTTGAGCCTGTTTCTGTTACGTCAGTTCATTTTTGTTTTTAGAGTTCACATGTGTGAAGTCATGTGGTTTTTGCCTTTCTCTGCCTGACTTACTTCACCTAGTATGATATCCTCTAGGTTCATCCGCGTTTTCACAAATGACAAGATTTTCTTCTTTCCTATGGCTGAAGTTCCATTGTATTTGTATACCACCTCCTCTTTATCCCCTGTCGCGGCTTCACGGCTATCCTGGTTTGCCTGATAGCTCAGTTGGTAAAGAATCCACCTGCAATGCAGGAGACCCTGGTTCAGTTCCTGGGTCGGGAAGATCCCCTGGAGAAGGGACAGGCTACCCACTCCGGTATTCTTGGGCTTCCCTTGTGTCTCAGCTGGTAAAGAATCCACCTGTGATGCGGCAGACCTGGGTTCGATCCCTGGGTTGGGAAGATCCCCTGGAGAAGGGAAATGCTACCCACTCCAGTATTCTGGCCTGGAGAATTCCATGGGATGTATAGTGTGTGAGATCACAAAGAGTCAGGATACGACTCAGCGACTTTCACTTCACTTCTTTATCCCTTCACCCTGATGGTGTTTAAAGCACATGTCTCTTTATTTCATTGTTTGACACGAGGTCTATTTAATGTTCGTGCATGGTGGCTGGTCTGTCCCCAGCTCATCTGTAAGATCCCTCCTGCCTTTTTTTTGAGCTTTGCAGTCTATCTCTGAAGATACTGGCTTGTCTGTCCTGCAGGGTCTCCCTGGGTTCTAGATTTCGCTTGATTTCCTCCCTGAGTTGTCATTTAAAGTGGACCTCTCTTGCCTGAGTTTCCTGTCCGTCGGTGGTTAGACCTGGAGGTTTGATCAGAGTCCGTTGTGATTATTTCTGGCCGGAGTCTAGGTGCAGGCGTGTACATCCATTGGGAGGACCAGCTCTGTGTGTGTAGGTGGGGGCACTTAGCAGCCTCGTGTCTTTTTCTTTCTCCTTAAAATCATTTCCTGACCTAGCCACACCCCCCGCCACTGCCCTGAGGGCCCGCCTCTTGGTCTCCAGCAGGTCTGTGTGGCAGCCTGTGAGCCTCTGTCTTCTACCTCCACCCCTATGGGGGGCAGGGGTCCCAGGGCCCTGGGACGCTCCAGCCTCCCCACCGGCCCCAGGGTTTCCTCCGTGGCTTCATCCACACGTTGGACGCTGCCGTCCGCCTCCTTGCTGTTTGTGTGGACTCGTTTCTGTGTGTGTTGGGTTCTCCACTCGCCGTTCCTCCCGCGTCTCAGACTCGCCGTGGGTTCTTCCTTCCCCGAGGGCTCATCGGTGCACCTGCAGCCTTCTCAGTCTGATGTGGCCCCGTCTGTGTGTGCTCTGCATGCAGTCGTGACCGCCGCTTCCCAGCACATGGTTCTGGCTTGGCAGGCGCTCCTCTGCTCTCGGAGCTGGCTCGCTGTTCTCTGGCCGTTTCCTTGTCAGCAGCTTGCTCATCCTCAGGGTCCGCTGGCCCTCTTCTCGCGAGTCTGCGGTTCCGCTTGGAAACTGTCTTGATTACTGCCGTTTGCTGGGGTCCCTGCTTGGTTGTGCCTTCCGTGTCTCCCACCAGTTCTGGAAATGCTCAGCCATCTGTCTTAGGTGCTGCCTCTGACCTCCGACCTTCTCTGCGGGGAGAGGGGTGCCCACACTTTGGAACCCGCTGCTGGGCCTGAAACACAGGCTGTACCCTCCCTGCTGGTGGTGGGGCTGCCGCGCTGCACGTGCCCAGGGGCCCGGGCCGGGGAATGGGGCAGGTGGGGTGGGTGAGAAGGGAGTGGAAGGGCCTCGATGGTCTGCTTTTGCAGAACTGTGAGATGACCTGGATTCTGCCCCATTGTCTGAGTTCTCTCCCCTGCATGCTCCCGTCCTACAAAGGCCTTTTTCTTTCTTTGACAATAGGAGAGAAGGGGGCGGAGGGGGCCCTGACCTACACTCCTCAGCAGCTGCCGCGGGATCAGCACCCCGCCCTGAGATGAGGCTGGTGCTTGTTCTCTGTCTGCATCAAATACACGCCCTTTCATTCATTGTGAAGCCATTGTGTCTCCATATCCTGTTCCCATCCTTTAAGTTGAGAAGCTGTCTTGGCTCCATGTCTGGGGGACCCGGGGCCCCTCGCTCGCACTGCGGGCCTGCCCTCCGGGGCCTCCGCCCCTGGTGTGCTGGAACCTGAGCCTGGGTGCTGTGGACGCCTGTCCCCAGGCGCGTTCGTGCCTCAGCCTTCGGTTGTCACGTGGCAGATGCTGAGGGCCGGCTTGCGCCCTCCTGGGGTCTCCTGCATCCTGACCACCAGGTCTTGCCTTGGGTCTTCACCACCCTCAGTGATGTCACCTTCTGGGCCCACTTTAGAGGGAGGGCGATCAGCAGCTCGGGAGACAGACGGACTCAGCTCAGCCCACCTCACCCAGACACCCCTCCCGCCAGGTCAGCTCCCCTGGAGTCTTCTCCCTGCATTCACACTGCCATGGGGTCGCCCGGCTCGAGGCTGTGTCTTGGCTCTCGATGGACGCTGGTCACATGCAGGGCCCCTGGGCGGCCGCTGGTCCTCATGGGGATTTGGACTCACATTAGCCCTGAACCCCACACTGGACCTTTGAGACCAGGTGCCTGTGCCGGGGGCCCAGCCTCTTCTCTCTCAGTAGCATTACCTGGACACACGCCCTGGCGCCTAGAAGTGGGGCCCTGGGCCTGCTTTCCACGAGGGGTCCCGCCTCCCGCCAGCTGTTCCCTGACCGGGTCCTCGCTGGTGTCTGCAGACATGCGGGCACAGTGGGGACCTCGAAGAGGAGGATCATGGCGGCTGCAGGAGAGGCCCTCACGGTGGTGGGTGAGGGGTGGCCAGGCCTCGGTGTGCTGATGGCCTTGGACTCTCCGCCAGGGAGAAGCCGTTGAAAACTTGGCGCTTGGGGAGGAGGTGTGAGTGAGTGAAGGTGAAACCCAGCTTAGGGGAAGAGACAATGGAGTAAAACATTACCTGGTGTTGATGGTGACTTGTTCTTTTTGGCGGCGGAAGTGAGCCATCAGGAACGTGCTGTTTGCATCTCTGCTCGGCAGCCGGGTCTGCTTGGCGGTGCTGGTCAGCCTGTTTCCCGGGACCGGGTGGGTGGTGCAGACCCGGGCTGGCTGCACCCTTGGGGCTATGTCTCGGCCATGAGCAGGGGCTCTTGGAGCGGACCCCTGTGCGTCCTTCAGGAAAAGTAGAGGCTTTTCTTCGCTGGAAAGCACGGGCCTATGGGGTGCTGGAGCAAGCTGGCGATCCTGGGGGGACGCCCAGCCCTTGGTCAGGAAAGAATCCACAGGTGGAGCCGTGGGCAGGGACTTAAGGGGTCCGCTGGCCCTGATGGGGGGAGTGCTCTCAGAGCCCCAGAGCGTGCGTACTCGGGCTGCAGGGGGCCTGATCACCCGAGTGCTGCTGGAGCCCCAGGCACCCCAAGCACAGCAGCTGAGCAGGGCCCAGCCTCCACGGCTCCCAAGTCCCCAAGCCGCTCACACCACCCCACCTAAGAACCACAGTCCCACCCCAGGGTGACCTGTGCCAACCCGCCTGAGAACCACAGCCCCAGGGTGACCTGTGCCGCCCTGCCTGAGAACCAGAGCCCCAGGGTGACCTGTGCCACCCAAACTGAGAACCAGAGCCCCAGGGTGACCTGTGCCCCCACCTGAGAACATCCCCCTGTGCCCCCTCCTCCTGGCTCTTCCCGTGGGCATCCCGTCGCCCGTGGTTAGTGTCCAGTTCCGAGTTTGCCATGACACTTGCTGCGTAGCCTCGGGCATGTCACTTAGACTCTCTGAGCTTGCTTCCCTGCTTGTCCGTGGGGATGAGCTGGCACCCACCTGTGTCCTGCAGGGTCCCTGTTGACACGTGAAGCTAGCCCAGGCCAGCAGCCTGCAGACGTGTGGTCCACAGTGACTCAGGGCCGACCTGGGGGCTTGCGTGTCTGCCCCCGACGCCCCCTCCTGCGTTCGGCTTGAGGCACTTGCCCTGCTGCGGCCTGTCTCTGCTTGCTTTTGAAGTGTAACCCACTGCCCTCTTGTCTGGAGGCAGAGCCTGGGCCGACCAGGGCCTGAAGGTGCATGCTGCTGCCTCGTGGCATGCAGGTGTGTGCAAGGCACCCACGTGGAGAAAGCGGCTCAGAGGCGCCGTGCGTCGCCTCTCTCCCCGCCCCAGGCCAGGTGCAAAGAGCCTTCCCATGTAACACGTGGATGAAGTGTGAGTCGCTCCGTCCTGTCTGACTCTGTGTGACCCCCTGGACTGTAGCCCACCAGGCTCCTCTGTCCATGGGATTCTCCAGGCAAGAACATTGGAGTGGGTTGCCATTTCCTTCTCCAATGCATGAAAGTGAAGAGTGAAAGTGAAGTCGCTCAGTCGTGTCCGACTCTAGTGACCCCATGGACTGCAGCCCACCAGGCTCCTCTGTCCCTGGGATTCTCCAGGCAAGAGTACTGGAGTGGGTGCCATCGCCTTCTCCGATAAACACCACTATATATGTTTATTTCTTTACATTCTGATCTCGGCTGAAAACAAAACAATATAAAACATAATAGTATGTTCTTGCTCCATACTATTTGTTATTTATTTTTATTTTTCAAGCATAATTTATATTCTCCTGAGTTGCTCACATAAGCTCATTTCTTTGGCATTGCCTGTGTACATACATCTGAATGAGGCAAAAAAGCAGGGAGAGCCATACCCGTCTACATGAGAAGCTGAGATGGGACCACTTGGCTTGTTTACCTTCCCTACAGAATATTTTTAAATGTTTACATTAAAAAGCACTTCTGACTTCTCTACCTCATTTCCCCTTTATACACACACACACAGTATTAAACAGAATAATTGTAATTCAGTTAAGAGCACCTTTGGGGAAAATGATACTGCATATAAATCAGTATTTTGAATGGAACTTGATTATGACCGTTCAGCCGTTTTGAATGATATTTCTAATAAGTTATGCACCCAAAGTTCCATGGTGAGCTGACAGATTGAACACATAGATCTAATTTCACTCACTCCTGAAATTCACAAAAGCTCCAGTAAGGATATACACATTATAAACTGTGGCAACCAAAACCCAGATTGTGGTCTCCGTGTTTCCCACTGAAGGAGCCCAGGTGCCCTTGGGGACCAGGAAGCGCAGGGGTGTTTCGGGACGGCTGTCACAGCCACACTGAGGGCTGTCCCCAGGGCTGCTGGTGGGTTCTGGGTGACCTGGTGCCATCACGCAGGCTGCCCAAGGACGCGTGTGAGCATCAGGACAGGACTGCAGAGGCTCGGTTCACTGTGATCCCGAAGCCAGACTCAGTGCGGCCAGCTCAGTATTGTTGAAAATTGGCAAATAAAAGATCGTCAAGCACTGGCCCTGCCTCTCTGCTAAAAGCTGTCTGTGGGGATAACGTGACAGTTGACTCGGGGCCCTTTCTCCCCCAGCCAGCAGCTCAGGACTGGCAGATGGGGCTAGAAGGGCCGTGTTGACAGGCCCGACAGCATCATCAGGGAACCCCTTAGCTGCTGGCAACACAGGAGCCCGGCAGACACAGGACCGTCTTGGGGGGGCGGCCCTGCTGGGAACTGGAGCTGCGTCCCCCGGGACTCCAGACCCATTTCTGCTCCCAGGGAATGCGTCATGTGGATCTGCACCTCAGGTGCAGTCAGCACGGGACGGGTGACCAGAGTCTTCAGCCCGTCAGCTGGAGAGGGTGCAGGCATGAGGGAGAAGAAGGGGGATCTTTAGGTCACAGAGAATGCACAGACTGTGTCAGCCAATTGCGGCGTACAGACCTTGCTGAATCTTGATTTGTTTTTGGCTGCACAGGATCCTTGTTGCACCGCGTTTTGCTTCTCACAGATTCTCGAGCTGTGGCTCGACGGCTTAGTTGCCCCATGGCATATGGGATTGTCAATCTCTTGACCAAGGATCAAACCCACATCCTCTGCATTGCAAAGCAGATTCTTAACCACCGGACCAGTAGGGAAGTCCCCGGTTGAATCTTGAGTTGAATGAAGTCTCAGAAATGTATATGAGACTCTAAAAAAAATGATAATACTTTCTGGCTATTTGATAGCATCATGGAGTTGTTAATTTATTTGGGTAGGTTGACTGTTTTCTTAAAGAGTTTATTTAGGGATACCACAGTCCTTATGAGTAAAGCGCTCTGCTGGCGGGTCGGCTTCAGGATAATCTAGAAGGAAGGGCTGGCCACAGGGCAGCAGTTGTTGGGAGCTGGCTGACGGATCCTTGGGAGGCGATTACACCATTTTCGTTGGCTTTGTGTTTTTTTTTTTTTTTTTTAATTTTCCCTAAAAAATTGTCTATCTATATCTGTATTCCAGAGAAAGGTCATCAGCTCACAAAGGTAGGGGAAACAGGGATTTCCCTGGTGGCCCAGTGGCTGAGACTCTGCGCTCCTAATGCAGGGGGCCCAGGTTCAATCCCTGGTCAGGGAAGTAGATCCCACCTGTCCCAGTGAAGATCAAAGACCCCGCGTGCTGCTACAAAGACCCAGTGCAGCCAGACCTGTAAGGGGCATTCAAAAAAACAGGATGGGGAACAGAAAAGGACACAGCATCAACAACTGTCTGGAAGGTAGAAATTGAAGTCACAGGTCACACTGGATTTGGCAGTTTGGGCAGAAAAAACCAGACTGCACGCCACCCACGGGTGCAGCCAAGATCCCAGTGGGTGGACGCCACGGCATCCTTGGGAAGCAGCCCCACATCCCGCCTCCAGGACAGGACTGGGGCAGGAGGGGGCCGGGCGAGTGGAGTGGAGGCTGGAGGGCAACAGGCACAGCACGCACGCCCTCCGCAACAGCCTCCTGCCCTGCGGCTCCGGGTGCCTCAGCCCCACCCAGCGAAGCTCAGCCTTGAGTCCCCTCTCCGCTCGCAGCTTAGGATCCTTGCCTCCACTCGTCCTCAGGGACACAGCCACAGAAAATACACAAAACTCAGTGACAAACTTAGAAAATACATTTAAGGGAATCTTGAATAGAGTTCAGCATTGGACACAGAAAACGGGGGAGAAGCAGAAAGAAAATCAGTTATTGTTGCAGATTTACCACCAGGTACTGGAAGTTCCCGAAGGGGAAAACAGAGGAAAGGGCGATGGTCCGCACGATGACCCAGGGAGATTCCCCACGGCTGGAGGCCTGAGCTGCCAAACTGGACAGGCAGCCTGGAGCTCCGCGGCGGGTAAGGGAAGGCTCTCGCTTCCAGAGCCTCCTGCTCAGACTCGGTGGCCAGGAGCTGGTCTGCCAGAGGGAGAGCAAAGGGCACGCGTCCAGAGTCAGAGCAGCTCCTCACTTCTCAGTAACAGTCTTGGGAACAAGGAGGTGGGGACGTTGTCTTCACCGTCCTGGAGGAGGTGACTGCTCGCTGGAGTTCTGTGTGCAGGCAGAGGGACGATCCCTGGACTAGGACGTGAGCACACATTCAGACAGGAAACCATGCGCCTCCTTCCCGAGACACAGGAGGAGGCTGAGTTCCTGCAGGGAGAGAACAGCCCAGAAGGAAGAGGAGTGGAATAAAGGGGCACGAACGCAGACCCTGGGCATCCCTGGGAGGGCCGGGGCCAGCCTCGGGGAGGGGGCAGCTGTGTGGGAGGCGCTGTGGAGGAGCTCTGCAGCCCCTAGGGCGTCTGGACCTCCCTGCCTCTCGCCCTCACTCACCTGAGGCCGTGCTTCTCCACGGGGCTCCTGGGCCCCCGCACCTGGAGGGCACACCTGGAGGACGGGAGGCTGGAGGGCGCACCTGGAGGACAGCTGGCTGGAGGGCGCACCTGGAGGATGCACCTGGAGGACGCACCTGGAGGATGGCTGGCTGGAGGGGGCATCTGGAGGACGGCCGGCTGGAGGGCGCACCTGGAGGACACACCTGGAGGATGGCTGGCTGGAGGGGGCATCTGGAGGACAGCCAGCTGGAGGGCGCACCTGGAGGACGGCCGGCTGGAGGGGGCATCTGGAGGCCGGCCGGCTGGAGGGCGCCCCTGGAGGACGCACCTGGAGGACACACCTGGAGGACGCCCCTGGAGGACAGCCGGCTGGAGGACGCCCCTGGAGGACAGCCGGCTGGAGGGCACACCTGGAGGACGCACCTGGAGGACGGCCGGCTGGAGGGGGCATCTGGAGGACGGCCGGCTGGAGGGTGCACCTGAGGACACACCTGGAGGACGCTCCTGGAGGACGGCCGGCAGGGCCGGCAGCAGGACGCAGGGCGGTTCTGGTCCCAGTCTTGGTCCCACTGTGGGGGGTGGCCGTGGTTTTCCCGGGGTCACTCTTGGCCTCGCCCCAGAGGAGCTCTTCCTGTCAGCTGTCCTGGAAGCTGAAGCAACCTGGCCCCAAGACTCTTGTCTTTCCCTGGGGGCCTTCGTCTCGCCTCCCCCCGCCCACCCCCCACAGCTGCTGAGTGCAGAGGACGCATGTCTAGGGGTGCGTCCTGGAGATTGTGACCACGACACGCGGGGGTGCTGAGCAAAGAGTCAGCACGGGGCTGGGGGCCTGGGGAGCAAGGCGGGGGTGTGCCAGTGTCCCCAGGATGTGTGACATGTTTTGTCATAAAAGTTGAAAACATTTTGAGATAGGTTGTGCTTTTTTAATAGATCCCCGTCCTTTCTCCTGCTCCTCCTCCTCGCCCCCTGCAGGCATCTCTCTCCTCCCCTCACACAGGCAGACAAACGTCAGTGTGAGAGGAACTCGTGCTGACACGGATGAAACATCTATTATTGTCCCCTAGATTTGAATGAGCTGTTCTTTACTTGAACAGAGCCTGCACACTGGCCCTGTTTGCTAAAGAACAGACCTTCTCTTTATTTGCTGTCTATATGATGACATGAAATAGTGTTATGAACAGAAGACCCAACCCATGTAATGGAAAATTACAGTGTCCTTTTTTTCCCCCACCCTGATCATTTATTTTTTTAAAAAAATTAGAGACTAGCAGATTTTTTTCTATTTCTGATTGACAACTTATAGGTCATGGCCCAGCCTTGCCATTTCTTATTGAAACTCTGAATATAGTCTTTGTGCTTTTACTAACGTCATGAATCTGATTGTATTAATATGTTTCTCAAGGCACAACCTATAAAAGCAATTTTCTACTCTGCCATAAAATATTCATGAGAATACAGGCTTTTTTGTTTTGATGCCGCATTCTTTAAGTAGAGAAAGTCTCATTGTTTTCTTCGGGGCACTTTGGGTCAAAAGCACCAGCAGCTTCTGTTGGGAACTCGTGGCATTTCGGCGAGTTTTTGATACAGAAATAGTCACGGGCATGTCTGACGCACCCTCCAGCGGCAGAATGAATGGGGCTGTGGGTCTGATCCCACAGCTGGGGCTCCGGCCGCCTGAGGGGCCCGCCTGGCCTCCCGAGGCTGAGCTCAGGCGGTGAGAAGCGCCTGGCCTGGGCCCGCGGCCACCCCCGGGCTGGTGCGTGTGTCTCCCAAGGCACCGGAACGGCCAGCGCTGGGCATGGCCTGTTGGGCGGAGGTGACGTCTGGCTTTGCATTCTCTTTGCGTGGGACTTTCTTTAGCAGAGGATGAAGTCTTATGTGAAACCTCAAAAAGGGAAATCCAGCAGGCCTCGCCTCCCTTTCTCGCAGTAAATGGTGAGGACAGCCCGTGACCACCCCCCGCCCCCGGCCTGCTCCCCTCTGTTCTCTGCAGACCTGATGGTGTTGCCCGCGGGTCTCCTTGCCATCGCCTCCCTGGGCCCACCGGCTCTGGTGTCTGGAATGACTCGGTGGGGGGGAAGGGGGGGTCCTCCTGATGTTCCCTGCAGCTCCAGACTCAAAGGGAACCCGAGGGAAGGGACAGTGGACACAGGGAACCACGGTCCTCCCCACCCCATCCACGCCGGGGCGCCTGCCACATCCTCCCTTCCCGCCTTCAGCCCCCGCCTCGTCTCTCACACCCAGCACCCTGATGCCGGCCCCTCTGCCTCTGAGGCCTGGCCTCCCTCTGCTGCTGGCACCCCCACCTGGGCCTGCAGGGCCCCCGAGGATCTCTGGATGCAGGTCCCATGCCCCAAGCCAGCGGTCCAGGTGCCTCCTGTGTCTCCGCCCCCATGCCTGCCCTCTTAACACTGGCCGTCTGGGTCCTGGCTCGCCGGCCCCTTCCCACTCAGAGCTGCGGCCCCTGTGTGGGCCCTTCCCCGGGGCGTCCCTCAAGCCCTCTGCCCTCTCCTGTCCCTTTGCACGGCAGATCTGCTGCAGGCTGGACTGGGAACAACCCCCCAGCACACAGCACAGAGCAGCAGGCCCTGGCATTTTTCTGCAGTGAGGGGATGCAGGCATAGGAAACATTTGGCCCATCGTATTTTTGAAGTTAATAAAACGGATCCCTCAAAGTTGTTTTATGTTCAGTTTTTTAAGATGTTAACTATTGGACATTTCTGATCATCTTCCTGACCTCGCCTGTGAAAAATTAGAAACGGAGAGATGGTATGGTACAGTGAGGGCTTCCCTGGCGGCTCCGACAGTAAAGATCCGCCTGCCAATGCAATGCGAGTTTGATCCCTGGGTCGGCAAGATCCCCTGGAGGAGGGCCTGGCACCCCACTCCAGGGTGCCTGCCTGAAGAATCCCACAGACAGAGGAGCCTGGCACCCTGCTCCAGCGTTCCTGCCTGAAGAATCCCACGGACAGAGGAGCCTGGCAGGCCACAGCGCATGGGGCACCGCTGGATGCAACTGGGTGACTGACAGCGGCGATGCGTCGCAGGGAGCGGGCAGCGCTCGGGCGTCTTCTGCGCAGCCTCTCGGGCTTGGCCTTGTTGCTGCATAACATCTCAGGTCACCTTCACATGTCGCCTAAGGGGGCCAGCCCTGCCATCAAAGCAAGTGAGGTGATACTGCTCACAAAAGGCAGGCAATACAGTTATATCATTAATTCTCTTGGTTTCTTGAGCTAAAATAACGCTCCCTGACCGGATAAGAAGAGTGTCAGAGACACTGCAAGCCAGTCCAGACATATGAACATGGACCCAGATGTGCCCAGTGAAACGCTTGCAGGCTCAGTCTGTCGGTGATTCTGTGTGTGCGTGTGTGTGTGTGTGTGTGTGTCTGTAACCCAGGAAGACAAGGTCGGCTTCATCTTTACAAAGTAAAGGCCAGCTAACCTGAGGGGATCTGCCAAGTAACTCACATGTTAATCCATGAAGGACTAGGCGGGTTAACCAGTTAATGAAGAAAACCTCTTCATCCTCTTCCAGGGAAGCAGAAAGAAGAGCCAGAAAGCCTGCCGTCATACACATCATGATGTTTTCCAGGCAGCATTCAGCGCGGTCATTAGTGAAAGCAGGAAGATGCACAGCCCTTCCCCACCCCCGGGAGAAGGGAAAGCTGAATTTCCTTTAAGACGTCAAGTCACTTTCT
Source organism: Bos mutus (assembly GCF_027580195.1). NCBI lineage: Eukaryota > Metazoa > Chordata > Mammalia > Artiodactyla > Bovidae > Bos > Bos mutus. The sequence goes on along the minus strand of NC_091619.1, from coordinate 116,104,760 downwards.
CTTTCCTCTGAGTCCCTTTCCTGAGCCCTGCTCCCTGTCTGCCATAACGTTCTATTCCTTAAAATAGAGTCTGAAGCAAATGGAGGAAAATCTTGAGGTTTTATAAAACGGGTGTTGTTTACACAGTTTTTCCATCCTGCTATGTTTCATAATAAAAATGATCAAAGAAAGAAAATAAAGGAAATCAGCAAGACCTCATTTCTACCAGCTGTGTGTGGTGGGGGTGGGATGGGGCACCGCTGTCGTCTGGGCCTGCTCATGGGAACAGTTACTTGTGTCCGTTTTTGTTAAATATCAAATAAAAAACCCTTCACACATCAAGCCTGACACCCAACTAGAAAAAAACAAATACATTTAAAACAGGGTTTGCACCTCACTGATTTTGGGAAAAATCAAAGAGCTGGTATTTACCCAGGGCTTGTTAGGACTTCAGAGAGAGGAGAATTAGATATTTTCTGGAAAATGATTGAATATTGGGGATTTTCCTCCATTCCCTGGGGCCAGGGCCCAGGCCTTCCTTGCATGCAACCTGCCCTGGGCTCTGGGGGCCTCGGGTGGAATCCAGGCTTAGTTCTGGCGGCGGGGAGAGGGAGGTGGTGACTGCAGGAGCCAGGCCCCTGCTGTCCCAGCCAGCGCCCCACACCCTGCCCAGGTGAGCGAGCCTGAGGTGCGAGGCCGCGTGTTGGTCCAGGACACCAGGGCCCTGGCGTGGGCTCGGGGGCTAGGACCCAGGACTGAGCTGGAGCCAGGCCTCCCCACCTCACTTCGCTCGTCAGCAGAACGGCCGGCAGGGACCTGCCTGCGTGGTGACTGCTGAAATGGGCTATCCCGAGGGGTGGTTCCACTCCTGGGTCATTTTCCTAGAATCCACCAGAACCTAGGTGGGGCCGGCCTGTGGTGTCTCTGACGGTCCACTTACCTCATCAAAAAGCAGTATTTTAGCTTAAGAAAATAAGCACAGAGAATTAACGAAATGGCCATACTGCCTGCCTTTTGTAAGCCCCTCATTTGCCCAGTGGCAGGGGCGGTCAGGGCTGGAGGGCACTTCCAGAGGCACGGGGTTAGATCCAGTCTCACCCTGGGAGACCCTGGGACCAGGTCCAGGCCGTCAGAAGGCCTGACTGCAGAGGGCCTGGGCAGAGGTGCTGCGACGAGGCCCCCTCCTGGGTGGCAATGACTCTGGAGGGGAGACTGGCCCGGGGGCCCTATCTGCTGAGCAGGGTCTCCCCCAGACCTCTGAGCCCCTGGAGGAGAGGCCCAGCCTCCGGCCCTCTGGCCTGTGACTGAGCAGGTTGTGAGCGGGCTTTCTGGTCGAGGCGGGGCCCCGGGGCCTCTGCTGGACTGTCTCCACTTCTGGGGGTCAGAGGGTGTCTCTGACAGAGCCCAGGATGCTCACCCTCAGGGATGCGCCCCAGAGCCTCTCTGGGAAGTCGGAGGCCCACAGCCAGTGGCCCGGCTTTTCTGATACAATCCCGCCCTGAGAGGAGCGCCCACATGGGGATATTTTGTAAGACCCGTAATTGGAAACCTGGTTTCTGCCTCCTCTTCGCTTTTAATTTGGCGTTGATCTACAAGCGTTTAGATCGATTCCGCTTCCGTTTCTAATCAGAGCCAACTCGTGGCTGTTCGTGGGCCACGCCGCTGTGCGATGAAGGCGGTTTGTTTCTTAGCAAAGCACAGAAGTGGTCCTCCTGCAGCATGAGCCGAGCAGGCGATCCGGGGGAGCCTTGCACTGGCTGTCTCCCAGAGGGCGCGCCCGTCACCACGGAAACGCGCTGTGCACCTAGCGCTCCTGTCTGGACCACTTTGAGGGCACACACTGTTCCGTGCGCCCTGCACACAACTCTTCTGTGGCTCCTTGCAAAGGAGAAAAGCACGCGGCTCGCCCCTCTGCCTTCGGGTGGCCATGGCTCATCAGAGCCTTTTTCCTGCTTGCTCTCTGTGTCGACTTTCAAACACGGCGTCAGAAAAGGCCACCGGGCCTGCACCCAGGTCCCTTGAGCGAGCAGGGCCCCTTGGTGCGGGGTGGGGCAGAGGCAGGAGAGCCCGTTTGAGTGTGCATCCCAGTCCGACCTCCTGCTGCCTTCTGCCTGAGGGGTGGGCCTCTTGGAGGAAGAGGGCGGAAGGCCCTGAGTCCTGCCTTTTGAGCCTGTTGAGCAGGAAGGGGGAGGAGGCATCTGAAGCGAGCAGTGGCTCTCACTGCGTGGGCGTCCCCACTGGTGGCGTGGGTGTCCCCAATGGCAGCGTGGGCGTCCCTGTGGTGGCGGCATGGGCTCCCGGGGAGGGCAGGCGGGGCCGGGCCAGGACGGCGGGCCACCCGGTCACCAGCGCCTCTGTGCTGTGCTCTCTCCACAGTGGACGTGGCCTCGGCCCTGCCTCTGCCAGTGGCCCCCCCGGGGGTGCCCATGGACCTGCGCCTGGACCACCAGTTTCCGCTGCCCGTGGCGGAGCCGGGCCTCCGCGAGCAGCAGCTGCAGCAGGAGCTCCTGGCGCTCAAGCAGAAGCAGCAGCTGCAGAGACAGATCCTCATCGCTGAGTTCCAGAGGCAGCACGAGCAGCTGTCGCGGCAGCACGAGGCCCAGCTGCACGAGCACATCAAGGTCAGTCCCGGCCTCGGGCCCAGGGCCAGCCCGCCATGCACACCCAGATCCCGCCGCCAGGGCCAGCCTGCCACGTGTACCCAGATCCTGCCGCCAGGGCCATCCCGCCATGCGCACCCAGATCCCACTGCCAGGGCCAGCCCGCCACGTGCACCCAGATCCCACCGCCCAGGACCTGCCCGATGGCCCCCATGCCGGCCCGCTCTGTGCACCCCACAACCCCGCTGCCCAGGACCTGCCCGATGGCCCCTGTGCCAGCCCGCTCTGTGCACTCCACGACCCCACCGCCTAGGACCTGCCCGATGGCCCCCGTGCCGGCCCGCTCTGTGCACCCCACGACCCCACCGCCCAGGACCGTCCCCGAGCCCCCGGGCCGGCCCACTGTGCGTGCCTGCGACCCTGCTGCCCAGTACCAAAGCCTGAACCCCGAGCCCCTGGACTGGCCCCCCGTGTGTACCCACGATTCCACAGCCCAGGACAAACCCCGAGCCCACGGGCCGGCCCACTGTGTGTGCCTCAATCCCGCTGCCCAGGACCACCGCCCCAGCCCCCAGGCCGGCCCAACCCGTGTGGCCCTCTATCCCGCCGCCCCCGAGCCCCCAGCCCCCGGGCTGGCCCGCCCCGCCTGGCCCTCTATCTTGCACCCAGGACCACCCCAGTGACCTGCTGCCGGGCTGAGGTTGATGCCTGGGGATGTCCCTCACCGGGCCATTTATACCTGCGTGGCAGGACGTGGAAGCTGGTTGAAGGGATCCTGGCTGATGTGGCCAAGAGTGGAAACAGCATTTAAAGTCACCCTGTAGAAGCTTAAAGCGGGGGAGCATTCTTATCACTGGACTTCATCTACAAACATATGTTCCTAAGTAGCGACATTACTGGCAAGAAGAAACGACAAAATATTAGCAGTGGTCACCTCTGGGTGAGGTGTTTAGGAATTGTCTTTATTTTCTTCTTGGGACTTGTCCATCTTCTCTCCATTTTTCCCACTAATTTTTTATAACTGGGGGGGAGCTAATATTTACTTTGATTTAGAAGGGATAAGGAAAAAACAAACAATTTTTTCTTTTTGGTATTTACTGCCTGGTGCGTGCTAAGTCACCTCAGTCATGTTCTTTGCAACCCTATAGACTGTAGCCCCTCAGGCTCCTCTGTCCGTGGGATTCTCCAGGCAAGAATGCTGGAGTGGGTTGCCACGCCCTCCTCCAGGGGATCTTCCTGACCCAGGAACTGAACCCTCATCTTTTGTGTCTCCTGCCTTGGCAGGCAGGTTCTTTACCAGTAGGCCACCTGGGAAGCCCCATTCACTGTCTCATGTATTTACTCTGATCCCAGGTTTTAAAACCAAACGTTCTAGGAAGAAATGTGCACAAGCGAGGCACGGAGAGGTCCCGTCACTTGGTTGGGGGACCACTTACAACGTCTGTGATCACGTGTGTCACTGCACTTAGAACCTTGCTGTTCAGTGGAAATGTGCACACGTTAAAATTCATAGGTAGTTTTACATTTCCTGTAGCCACCTTAAAACACCCAAAGAAACCAGGCTGTGTGAGTGATTTATTGTTATGTAACAAATTACCCAAAAGATTTTTAGCCTCTTGAAATAATGAACGTGTGTTATCGGACAGCTCAGCTCCCGCGGACCGGGAATCCGGGGGCAGCTCGCAGATGGCGGGGCCACGGGGCCTCTTGTGAGGTGTGGTCCGGCGTGGTCAGGGCAGCGGGCTCATCTGAGCACGGGGCCGGGCCTGCAGGCCCCCCTTCCTGGCTCACTCACCCCTTGGTTTGGGGCAGGAGGCCTCAAGTCCTCCTCACCAGGGCTTCCAGGATCCAGGTGACCAAGAAGGAGGTCGCGGTGTCTTCTGGCCAAATCTTGAAGGTGACCCCCACCCCTGCTACGTGGCTCTGCTGTCATAGGCTTCAACCCTCCCGGCAGGGGCCCAGCCAAGGGGTGGACACCAGGAGGCAGGAGTCTTTGGGGGGCCACTGGGGACCTGGCTGCTAAAGGTAAAAGTAATTTCAGGGTATTTCATTTAACCTCGTATTTCTAAAGTGTCACTTCAACCTGTGATCCACATAAGTGGTTGTATCCATGCTGAGTCTGGGTGCACGCCGTAGACCAGACACGTAGAGCCCATTGCCCTGTGGACCAGCTGCACCGGGCCCACCCGTGGTCAGTGGCTGCGGGACTGGGCGGCAGCGACGTGGGAGTTAAGATCCCACGTGGTACGCGGTGCTCCTGAGACGTCCTTCCCTCGGAGACCAGCGCTGCCTGCAGCTGGACGTCACTCGGCCCGGCCTCAGCTTCCTCAGGCACCACCAGCCTGTGCCCCTGGCTTGTGCCCGCTACTGGCGGGCAGAGGGCCTGTGGGCCACCTGTTTGTGCCCTGGCTGCTTGGCGCCTCGCCTGAGGTCCAGGGGCTCAGCAGGGTTGTCGCTGCCACTGCTCCTGTCCACCCCAGCTCCAAGGAGCTGCTGAGGCCAGCGTCCGACAAGCCCAGCAGAGAGCAGCACCCTCCAGAGCTGCTGGAGGCCCAGGCCTCACGGCTTTGCCAGAGAGGTCTGAGCCAGCGAGCGCTCCCGCCTAATCTCGCGATGGCGCTGGTCTCCGTGGAGACGGCCCCCGGCCACGGTGGTCCTCTGCGTTTTAATCAACACCCTTGGGTTTGGGATGGGTCGGGCGGGGGTCCTTAGAGCCATCGCCATGCCCTTTGCCCCCTGACGCCAAGCACCTGTTCTCCTGCTGCTGGGAGGAGACGGAGCCCCCCGGGGGTGCTCTGTGGGGTGCGGCCTGGACCTGCCCTGCCAGCGTGGGAGCCGAGGCCCCACAACGTGCAGGGGGGATGGGTGGGAGGGGCGAAGGAGGGGGTGGGGCTTCCCGCTGAGGCCCCGCCCCAAGGGGGGTCTTTGGCCCTGAGCCACACTGGGTTTGCAGTACTGGGAGGAAGCTCTGGGCGGCTGCGGGATTAGGTCCTCACAGAATCCGTCTAGGTAACTGCCTTTCGGTACCAGCGAGCGCCCCCCGCAGGCTGCCTGATCCGTCTTGTCCTTGAAGCTGCAGCCTCCTTTTCTGTGACTCCCGAAAGCAATCTAAAGAGCCCGCCCCGCCCACTCACTGCTGGCCCTGTGATGCGGTTTCCTCTCCTCCTCACCAGCAGGCTTCTTGAACTTTCGCCATCAGACTCCTGCATCTTGAGATGTCATCTCAGAAGCCTGAAAGGTCAGGGCAGCCCGTCTCTTCCAAGTCCTTTACCCGGCCTCCCAGTGACCTGGGGACCCCCATCTTTAGAGGCAGGGCCCTTCCGCCAAGGGTCCCCCAGCCCCCCGGGCCTTCAGGCCGGAAGCTCGCAGAGAGGATGGGAGCCCCAGAAACGCACTTCAGAAACCTTCTCAAGGTGACGCGTTCTCTGCGCTTTAATTGTTTCTCCATTTACAGCAGAGATCATTCCTCTGAAGCCATTTAAAACTATGTAACCGTCATCCCATCAGCCGGCCTCTGTTTTGACGATTTCCGCTCTCTTCACAAGCCATCATCTTATTGGTGACATTTGGCAGTGGTGTTTGTCAGACAGATTTCTTGAGCACACAATCTAATTAGTGTCATTAAACCATCAGTGAATTTGAATAGGATTTTATAATTTAAAAGGAAACAGTTTTTAAAAGGGGCTTCCCTGGTGGCTCAGATGGTAAAGAATCTGCCTGCAATGCGGGAGACCCGAGTTCGATCCCTGAGTCAGAAAAATCCACTGCAGAAGGAAATGGCAACCCACTCCAGTATTCTTGCCTGGACAATCCCATGGACGGAGGAGCCTGGTGGGCTACAGTCCCTGGGGTCGCAAGGAGTCGGACACGACTGAGTGACTAACGTAGAGTGTTTAAAAGGTAACCGCAGTTGCTAACCTTGGGTCAGGATGCTCTCTCTCACTGGGGTCCCGACACTCAGCGTCGCACTGCTTCTGAACGCTTGCTGGTTGCGGCCGCTTAGGAGCCTGGCCCCGTCCTGCCCTACAGTTAGTTCTTTCTCCCCGGAAGGGGGTCCTGGAGCGTGGTCACTGGGGCCCAGGGTTGAGGGAGTCGTGAGTGTGGTATCGGCGGGTGTTTATGCCCAGAAGGTCTTTTATCAGCTGGGACTGCTGAGCGGATCACCCGGCAGATGCGGCGTTCCCTGGGTTTGCCACTTTGATGTGTCATTTTAAATTTTCTAAACCTATTATCGAGGGAATCCCTCTATCTCATGTTTCCAGTTGAAACGCAGCGCGGTGAGAACAAGCAGAAGTGGCCCTCCCTGCTCTGCCGCCCGACCCCTGAGAGCCCACCTCGACTCCGTCCGCAGCTCGGCCGGCGCGGACCTGGGACTCCCCCTCTGGGGCTCTCGTCGGCAGTCTCAGCAGCCTTTGCTCCACTTGCTAATAGACCTTCTAGCCAACGGTTGCCTTCTGTCAGTCTCTAGTCGTTACTTGTGGATTTTTCGATGACTGTGGCTCCAGCATAGAGAGGAGACAGGCGTCTTCAGAGAGTGCTTCCAGGAGGGTAATAGGTGCTTCTGTCCTGCCGGCCCCAGGACCCCATGGGATCACTGGCCGTGGATGGACAGGAGCCTGGGGATGCCGTCAGGGGCTGGTAGAGCCCGCACACACCTGGCGTGGGTAACACCACAGAGCCAAGGCTGAACCCCATGACCCGAGTGCTGCCGCCTCCCTGTCTACACTGCAGGCTCCCCTCCCCATCTACACTGCAGTGCCCCCTCCATCTACACTTCAACCTCCCCTCCCCGTCTACACTGCCGCCTCCCCTCCCACCTACACTGCCGCCTCCCCTCCCGTCTACACTGCCGCCTCCCCTCCCGTCTACACTGCAGCCTCCCCTCCCATCTACACTGCCGCCTCCCCTCCCATCTACACTGCAGCCTCCCCTCCCGTCTACACTGCCGCCTCCCCTCCCCGTCTACACTGCCGCCTCCCCTCCCGTCTACACTGCCACCTCCCCTCCCCGTCTACACTGCCGCCTCCCCTCCCGTCTACACTGCAGCCTCTCCTCCCATCTACATTGCCGCCTCCCCTCCCCATTTACACTACAGCCTCCCCTCCCTGTCTACACTGCCGCCTCCCTGTCTACACTGCAGCCTCCCTCCCCATCTACACTTCAGGCTCCCCTCCCCATCTACACTACAGCCTCCCCTCCCCGTCTACACTGCAGCCTCCCCATCTACACTGCAACCTCCCTCCCCGTCTATACTGCAGGCTCCTCCCATCTACACTGCAGCCTCCCTCCCCATCTACACTGAGCCTCCCCTCCCTGCCTACACTTCAGGGTGGAGACCCGTCCTGACACGTCGGTCTGACAGGCGCGATCCTGGGAGATGGGGCTGGTCTTCCACGGTTCCTACTTGTAGCCCAGACTGCCAGCACCATCTGTTAGGCAGATTTCCTCGGAATAAACCCCTTCCTGTGAAAGATACGCTACGGTGTGTGTGTTACACGTCTTGGTGGTCTCATCGGGTCTCCGTCCAGAAGTGTGCCTGCTCTCTGCGAGTTTGTGTCCAGCTTGGCTCTTCTCTCCCCAGGTCTCAGGCTATCTAACAAGTGAAAAATAAAAGTGCTTTCCACTCTTTATTTGCACGTCCTTTTTCACTAGTGAGGCTGAGCGTGTGTGTGTGAAACCTGCTGTGGTTGGTGCTGTTTCTCTGGACAGGAGAGCTTTAGGAGCTGTTTAGTGAGCATGTGACACTTTTCCTTGCAGGGAAGTGGATAGAATTGAAAGGAGCCTGCTTTTCCGGCCTGGGAGCCAGGCCGGTCTTTACTGTCTTTATTACCTGCCCCGGGTGGCTGAGCGACACTGCCTGGACCCCAGCTTCTGGGTCGTCTGAGACAACTTGTAATGAGCCCAGAGGACACGCTTCGGCAGCCGTAGCCCCGGTGCCCGGGAAGGCGCGTGGCTGCCGCGAGCGCCGCGTCATTCCTGAACCCGTCGGCACCCCGTGAACGCACTTACGGTCGGGGCTGGCTCATAAGTCCACACTCCGCGTTTCTAGGAAGTCACCGACAGGGCTGGCGGGGGGCTGCGCTTGACCTGCCGCCCCTGGAGCGTGGATGGCCGCTCCACGCTGTGCTGTGCCCTGTGCCGCCCCCGGCATGTAGGAGGGAAGGAGCGCTGAGCGTGTTTCCAGAGGTGGCAGCCGTAGTTTGTTCTGCAGAGAAAACCGTCTCGTGTGGCCTTGCACCATGGTTTCTCTCTCATCTCTCTATCTCTCCTCACTGGCTCTCGTGTGGCCTTGCACCGCGGTTTCTCTCTCATCCCTCTCTCTCCTCACTGGCTCTCGTGTGGCCTTGCACCGCGGTTTCTCTCTCATCTCTCTCTCTCCTCACTGGCTCTCGCTGATACATGTGCTGCCTTTGGTCCAGCCCGGGACCCTCATGGGCACACGTAGACCCACTGTGTGCTGGGTGGCAGGGAGAGGCCAGAGGACATGGCCTGGGTCTTCATCAGCTCCAAGCCGCCCCGGGAAGTGTGTCCAGGTGGCGGTGAGCCCCGTGGAGAGGAGGGGTCGGGGTGCCCTGCAGGGGGAGCGGACCCTCTGCTGGTCTTCATGGCGCCCACCTGAGAGGAAGCAGCGTGCAACAGGAGTGGAGCTGGGGTGGTGGGGGTGGCAGGCTCCCCCTGGATCGCTGTCACCCCCCCGCCTCCCCCCACTGCTTGCAGTGGTGCCCTGTCCGTGGCGTCTGGGGCACCGAGCGTCTGTGACGCAGGCCCTCCTCTCTCTGACCCACCTGTGGATGGCAGACCCTTTGTGGCATTTGAGTGTCCAGTTTGGGGGGAACCTGAGTGACACGTCCACGGGACCTTTTGATTACTGCTGTTGTGCTTCATGAGGCTGGAGGGAAGGGTGATTTTGAACTTAACTGAAATGAGGGTGCCTCTTTGATTTGAGCCAGTAAATCCACATGGTTCTATTTCAGAGGACCCCATAGGCAAGAATATTTTAGTCTCGAGTGGGCCCTGACCACCATGGCCAAGTAGCCCGTGAGCCTGGAGATGAGCAGCCTAGAGGAGGCCTCCTCCATCAAACTGGTGCTCTGGCCCCTGGGGGTCAGTGGTCTGCCCTGGACTTCTCCCCAGAAGCGGGCCACCTGAGCATCAGAAGCTCCTTGACCATCTTGGAGAAGCTCCATGACCACCGCCTGTCGGGCTCGATGCACAGGGCTTCTGGGTCCGGCCCCAGGTGGGCGTGGGCTTCACCATGGCAGCCCCATGCCCCCAGGGTGACCCCTGCTCTGCCCCAGCCACGCCAGGCTGTGATAGCACCTCGTGTTCTGTGGTGAGGGGCCACCTGAAATCCGTGTGTTTATTTTCACAGTGACACAGGAAGTGGGTGGCAAGAGCAGCCACCGCGTCGGCCGGAGGTGGGGGCGAGAGGCCTCGGCCAGCTCCCCGCCTGCACCCTGGGTGCACCCGCTGCGTGTTGAGGTAGAGCCTCCCCAGGAGACAGTCCCACGAGTGGCTTAGAGGAGCCGGGAGGGCCCTGTGCCGGCCCACTTGCTCAGCTCAGGTGTGGCCTGGGCCCCTGGTGGTCCTAGCCCCGGGGGACGGCTCAGCCCCCACGGAGCCTGGCCTGGCTCTCTGGTCCTGGCCCTGCCAACCCAGGCTGTCCTATGTGCCGTGTGGGCCTCCCCAGCCTGAGCCATCAGCAGAGGAGGAACGACAGGAGCAGGCGGTGCCCACCACCTGCGACCAGGAGCCCTGCTGAGACGGGCCAGGGGAGCCTCCAGCGGCCCTTGGCCTGGAGCAGATGGGCAGCTGCCAGCGGCCTCCGCTTTCCCCTGGGCCCGCGCCAGGCGCAGAGACCACGGCTCACCGTGCGTCCCTCCTGCGTGGGCACGAGAGCTTGGGGGCAGAAGACATGCTGGACCCCTGTGTTCAGTCGCCCAGTCGTGTTCGACTCTGCAACTCCACAGACTACAGCAGGCCAGGCCTCCCTGTCCCTCACCATCTCCCAGACTTTGCCCAAGTTCGTGTCTATCGAGTCGGGGATGCCATCCAGCCATCTCACCCTCTGCCGCCCCCTTCTCCTTCGCGCCATGATGCCGGGGAGGCCAGAGGCCTGGTTTCTCAACGTTCCTTTCATTAAACTGCGCAACAGGCGTTTTCTGCGAGTTCTGTCGTCCTGTGAATTTTAATCACCGGGATCTAGGGTGGTTGTTTCCAGTCTCTTTGTAATGATAATTGAAAGATCTCTTTCCTTTTCTGGGTTCTGCCTGAAACGTAAATATTGTGAGACCAGATTCAGCAGATTTCTGCCTGTGCCTCGTTTACGCATTGAGCAGTTGAGGGGAGCCCGGCTGTGTGTGGGCAGTGTACGGGGATCGGTAATACCAAGAGCTCCAGGTTCTTCATCCCAAGATCTGTTGTTCCGGGCACCATCTTGGTTTCCTGACACCAGACAGCCCTTTGAGGTGTCCATTCCCGAAGGCTGACGATGCTGGTGGAATCCCAGAGTGGCTGGCAGTGGCCTGGTGATGCCCATGAGGGCCTGTACCCCCGGACATCGGGTACAGTGCCATCGGGTCCCAAGGCAGGATCGTCTGAATCCAGGCAGATCAAGACATTTCCTCTGGTAGAACCTCCCTGGGTGAGCAGCCCTCCTTCCTGGAAGGAAACTATGACAAGGGACGTGGCTCATTTCCACTTCGTTTAGTCTTTTGTCCCCGTGGTGTCATTCCGTGTTCCTTTTAGAAGAGAAGAGAACACCCCTTTTTAAATAATTTGCAAAGTTCTCGAGCTGGTTTTACAGACACGCACAGTAACACCAGCTGGAAGCGCTGAAGGTCAGACCCAGCTGTGCTGACTGCTGGCGACAGTCACTGCAGAGCCGGGGAGCCAGGGTGGAGAGCTACGCTTGAAATCCGGTCACCCAGAGTGGCCTCTGCCGCCCTCGTCCTGCCCCAGCTCCTGTCAGCCGCTTGTTGGGAAGGCGGTTGTTTTTGTTTCTGCCATAGAGAGAGGTCGGCCGTGATGCTCAGCGTGTATGGAGCACACGGGTGGGCGCTGAGCTGGGCGTCTCCTCTGCCCATCGCCGCACAGCCTGCTGCATGATGTGGCCTGGGAGCCCCGGGCCCTGGCGGGGGGCAGGTGCGCTGCTGCCCGGGGGCCATCTACACTCGCTCCTCTGCTGCCCGGGGGCCGTCTACACTCGCTCCTCTGCTGCCCGGGGGCCGTCTACACTCGCTCCTCTGTGTGAGCCCCGTCCCGGCACCCTCTGTCCAGCGGCCGCCTCCCTCTCCCTCCCTCCCTCCCGCGCTGAGTTTGGGCTTCCTCACACCCACCCCTCTGCATTCTTTCTCCCGTGGTCCCGGCTGGAAAGGAGCCCCCTCCCCTCCGGGGAAAGTGGGAGGCGGCAGGGCTTGTGGACGCGGGCCCTGGGTGACCTGCTGTGTGTGCGGGCACCGCTGTGACCACAGGGGTGTGTGTGTGTGTGTGTGTGTGTGTGTGCGTGTGTGTGTGTGTGTGTGTGCCACAGCTGTGATCTGCCTGCCCAGGCTCCATCCAGTCGGGGCTCAGCCATCCCTCCTGTTCCACAGTGGGCTGGCAAGCAGGTGTCCGCAGGGCCCCCAGGAGTGGCCACGGGGGCGTCCGCCCTGCGGCGTCTCATGCACGTGGTGGCTGGTGTGGGGGGAAGCGTGCTTGTCCACGGAGAGTCCCAGGGCCTCGCAGGAGACAGATGGCAGCCCCCCCACCCCCTTGGGACAGGGACAGGGCGAGACCCGCCCCAGCCGAAGGAGAGGGGTCGGGAGTGAGTCACGGCCGGGACACAAGCGCCCCCCGGGAAGGTGCTGTGAGCAGAGGCCTGCCCTGGGCAGGTGCCAGGAGGGCAGGGGAGGCCCCACGTGGCTGGTGGGAAGCTGAGGCCGTGCAGGGATGGCCAAGCCCTGGAGCGGGGAGGTGGGGGGGCGGGGCAGGACAGACGGCTGGGAGCAAGCGAGTCGGAGGGGCCGTCCAGCGGGAGCAGGCAGCTCTGGCTGTGAGCGGAGGACTTGGCTGGTTGATGTTCCAGAAAAACCTGTCAGGTGTCTGGGCTTGATCGTGTCTCTCCCACACCCCCATCAGCGCTGGCCCGCTTGTCTGTTCTTGCCTTTTCCAACACGCTAAGTGAAAATGGGATTTGATGGCTAGTGAGGTTGAACATTGTTTCCTATTTATTTTTAACCACTCTTTTTGGTGACTGGTTTGATCTCTTTGCTGTCCAACGAACTCTGAAGAGTCGTCCCCAAACCACAGTTCAAAAGCATCAAACCAGTCCGTCGTGAAGGAAATCAGTCCTGAATGCTCATTGGAAGGACTGATGCTGAAGCTGAAGCTGTAGTACTTTGGCCACCTGATGTAAAGAACTGACTCGTTGGAAAAGACTCTGATGCTGGGAAAGATTGAGGGCAGGAGAAGGGGCCGACAGAGGATAAGATGGCTGGATGGTATCATTGACTCAATCTACAAGTTTGAGCAAGCTCTGGAAGATAGTGAAGGACAGAGAAGCCTGGCGTGCTGCAGTCCATGGGGTCACAAAGAGTCGGACATGACTGAGCAATAAACTCTTTTTGGTGAATCTCATGGCCTTTTTTTGCTCACCTTTTTAGTGGGCTGCTTGTCATGTTCTTGTTAACGTGAAACAGCCATCTGCATGTAAAAGTTGGTCTGTACACCGTGAGTATGGCAAAGAGCTTTCCTCATTCAGCTTTTGCGTTTCAATTTTGCTGACAGTATATATTGTGAAGGTAGCTTCTTACATTGTCAGTTGTGTCGTTTTTGGCAACGTGATCACACACACATCCTGAGTGTGTGTCCGTGGACAGTCGTGAGTGTCTGTGTAAAGGCTGCCTCCAGCACACGGTGCACACCCTGGGCGGCTCCCCCGGCTCGTCCATGGCCTCACCCAAGAAGCGGCCTTCTCTGACTTTTGTCTCCGTGTCTTGGGATTTCCTGTTCCAGAACTTTGTGTGAACAGAGTCTGCACGTGGACTCTTTTCTGTCCTGTTTCCACAGCTGACGCCACACCTGCTCATTTTGCTTGTTTTATGGCCCATCCTTGTTTTTGCCAGTATGTCCAGTTGATTCTTTCGCATTGCCGGGTGGGATTCTCACATAAGAACGCGCACTCCTGTCCCTGAGGTCACGTCTGGAGGACGTCGGGGGTGTGTCAGGCAGGGCTGCTGTGAGCACAGCGGCCACGCACGGTCCTGCACAGGGTTTTGCCCAGATGTGTTCCCACGTCTCTTGGGTTAGTCCTGGGTGTGGGATTGCTGGGTCTCGGATGGGTGTGTGTTTAACTTTGAAAGAAGGTGCCAGGCAGTTTTGCAAAGTGACCACACTCTTTCACGCTCTTTTGTGTCACTCTCAAAAAGGCATTCCAGTCACTCAGTCGTGTCTGGCCCCACAACCCCATGGACTACAGCACACCAGGCTTCCCTGTCCCTCACTATCTCCTGGAGTTTGCGCAAACTCATGTCCACTGAGTCGGTGATGCTATCTAACATCACATCCTCTGTTCATCCCCTTCTTCTCCTGCCTTCAATCTTTCCCAGCATCAGAGTCTTTTCCAACGAGTCAGTTCTTCACATAAGGCAGCCAAAGTACTGGAGCTTCAGCTTCAGCATCAGTCCTTCCAATGAATATTCAAGATTGATCTCCTTTAGGATGGACTGGTTTGATTTCCTTGCAGCCCAAGAGACTCTCAAGAGTCTTCTCCAGCACCACAGTTCAAACGCATCAATTCTTTGGTGCTCAGCCTTCCTTATGGTCCAACTCTCACATCCATACATGACTCCCGACTTCCTAGACTGCATAAAGTGTCATGCGTATTTTCTTCCAGGAGGTCAGTCGTTTCTGTTTTCATTTACAGCCTTCAGCATGAAATGAGTAGGAGACATCCTCGAGCAGCCCTGCTTCCTCCTTGGCGATGCGGGCCCTGCAGCGGGGAGCGAGGCCTGGGGTCCGCACGGGCAGAGAGGGGACCCTGGCCCCCCGCCGCTCTTCTCGTGCGTGTCTGTCTCAGTGTTCCTTTTGGGCGAGGTTCTGACCGTCGGTGTCTGCTGCTTCCCGCCCACAGCAACAGCAGGAGCTGCTGGCCATGAAGCACCAGCAGGAGCTGCTCGAGCACCAGCGGAAGCTGGAGCGGCACCGGCAGGAGCAGGAGCTGGAGAAGCAGCACCGGGAGCAGAAGCTGCAGCAGCTGAAGAACAAGGAGAAGGGCAAAGAGAGTGAGTGCGCGCCGGGCGGGGGGCGGGGGCGGGCGGGCACCCTCCCCTCACCCGTGATCACCTGGGACCCAGGCCCCCGAGCCAAGCTGCATCAGGAGCCACCTCGCCCGTGTGTTTCTGGGCACCCCAGCTTCAAGGCTGGGCCCCGGCTTTGTCTTCACGCAGGGAACTGCAGAGGGCATCTGGCCCCACTTTTGGTTTGGCTTAAGCATTTACAGGAAAGTTTGCAGACTCTTGGCGGACTTAGAAATGACTAAGACCCGTAAAGCATCACAGTGAGCTTCGCCTATGAGTTCAGCCTCAACTCTTTCAAAGTTGCTTTGTCTGAGAGCATTTGTGAGCAGCAGACGGTAGGATGGCCTGTCACCGAGAGGAGGCGCAATGATTCCTGGGTTGCACATTTTTGCCCTTTGACCCCAGTGTTCGCTTTCCATCCTAGCTGTGCTTAAGTGAAGACCAGCGGAGTCCGTTATCTTGCAAGAGGCACCCAACTTGATCTTAGACAGGAGACTCTTCCGTGTGCTGTCT
Source organism: Bos mutus (assembly GCF_027580195.1). Classification (NCBI taxonomy): domain Eukaryota; kingdom Metazoa; phylum Chordata; class Mammalia; order Artiodactyla; family Bovidae; genus Bos; species Bos mutus. Next base: position 116,089,390 of record NC_091619.1, on the reverse strand, counting down.
CTGGAAATTAGGTAGACTTTCCCAGGCTCTGGTCCTTTCTGCCAAGACCTCAGAGCTCAGGTGCACGCATGGGTGCCCTGTTAATCCTGAAGGTATGTCAGGCTGTGCACTTCTACCCGTGTCAGGACTCGACATCCTGACCAGATGGTGGTTTACTCTTCTCATGCTCATGAGTAAAACAAGAAGTCTTTGCACACTTTACCAATACATACTGACCTCCAAAAACCTCGAAACTCCTTTATCCTCAGCTGCTGAAAGTGGTTGGGTTCCCCCGTGGCTCAGCGGGTACAGAGTCCACCTGCAATGCAGGAGCCACAGGAGACGCAGGAGATGCAGTTTGATTCCTGGGTGGGGAAAATCCCCTGGAGGAGGGCATGGCAACCCACTCCAGTATGGACAAAGGAGCCCGACGGGCTGTAGTCCAAAGGGCTGCAGAGTCAGACGTGACTCAGCAGCTGTGCACACGGGCACACTCTGAAAGTGGTTAGCCATCCATGCAAGTCGTTTTAACAAGCTTTTAAAGTTTATATACAGTTTTATATACACACGAGATACAGCTAAGATGTCTTAAAGATCCTTGTAAAGTCTGTTATTTGAAATTGTCTAAAAAGTCTTTTTACTGGTGTGTGTTGTACATAAAGAATAGTGCACAGACTTCCGTGTGCAGGGATTACCCACGAGCACACACCACTGTGCAGCCACCCCCAGCACAGCACCTGCGGCCAGTTCAGGAGAAGCCGCCACGCCCCTCGGCCCTGCAACCCCGACACACAACACCGCTTTTCAAACTGGTGTCAGTGGACTCGCTAGCATGGAGGCTTCTGTATTTCCTCCTTTCGCCCCACACTGTGCGCATGGTGTCCTTGTGTAGCAGGAGGGCTTCACTTCCTGCTGAGGTCCCCACAGCTGTGCCATCCACTCGAGAGTCGGTGACTGTTTGGGCTGTTCCTGGGCTCTTACAAACGCTGCTGCTCCACACACCCTTGGCCACGTCTTGTGGAGCAGGTCAGCTTCCATAGGTGAGGCCAGTCTCCAGAGTGTCTGGACCACTTGGTCACCCCCATCAGTGACATCATAGAAGTCCTATAGCCCTGCATCCCTGCCGTGACTTTAAATCTCAGCTCTGAGAAGCAGCCCCTTGGCTTCACTGCTTCCTCTGATCATAGCGGGACTCAGCGTCTTCTCCTGGGCTCCTGCCCACAGGGATGTCCTGTCCGGCTGAGTCCTTGTTCCAGTCTCTTGCCCGTTCTCTGGTCAGTCGTGGGTGTCGCGAGGGTCTTCCTTCACCTGCCTGTCCCTCTCCTGGTGGTGCCTTTGAAACCACAGAAGTCTCGGCTCTAATGCAGCCTAACTTACACTGGTCTTTTCTAAATTAAAACGTAATCTAATCTGTATTATTATGCCTATATTATTTTGTACATTTTTATAATTTCTTTCAAAAAGCATATTGTTTTTCCTAAACGGATATAACTAATGTAGTATCTTCATATTCACTTTATGTCTCTGTTTATTTGCACATTCTTAGTCATTGTTTTTATACACAAAACTAACAGCTTTTCCAGTCAGTTATTACAGCATTCACTCTTGAAATAATAAATGTATTTTAAGCATATTTGCACTTTCACTGTCCAATAGAATTTTAGTGTAAAAGCAGGTCAGAGTTTGTTTCCCACATGAAGTCTAGCTTGTGTGCCAGTATTTGAAAGGAATCGGTAAATCCAAGTGGGACAGCTCATTACAGCACAGCGATTAGGCGAGATGACGACGAGCCCACAGTCGAGACTTCGTAAATGAGGGTGGAAGGCCGGCAGGAGAAGTGGACTTGCAGGCTTGGCTGGCCACCTGCACCTTGTTCTGTGAATACAGATCGCGGCCCTGCCGTGGGCAGCTGTGCCAGATGGCGCCCATCACACTTGGTCCCCACTTCCCTGCCCTCTGCCTCCCATGCCCCCCGTCTGCCACCTGCCAGGCTGGTCCACATCACCAAGCTCAACCGCACCAGGAGGCTGGTCTGCACCACAGGCCGCTCACCACCACTCGTGCTGAGGGTATGGCTGGGCGCTGATCACACCTGAGCCTGCAGCACTGGTCACCAGCACACAGGCTGTCATGATAGACTTATCTGGGGCGGAGGGTGGGCGCCAGCTTTCATTTCTAATACTCCGGGATGACTCTAAGGTGCAGTGGAGACTGTGAGCCGGGGTTGGGGTGGTTGCCCTCGCTCTGAGTTAGGGGCCTCAGCATCCTGGAGGCCCTGTGGCCTCCCACTGTGTCCACCGCGTGGGGGCTGCCTTCCATAGACCCCGCCCCACGGACAACAGCATGTGGTCCCACAGGCACCCTGTGAGGGGCTTTGCTGTGGGACAGTAGGTACGTGGCACCCAGAGCCCGCAGAGTTGCCTACCTGGTCCCCGAGTGGACCTGCTATGGCCCCGCCCCCTCTCCTGCCCCGCCCTCTTCTACCACCCCGCCCCATAACCTGCCCTGCCCTCTACTCCCGCCCCGCCCCACCCCGCCCTCTTCTCCCGCCCCGCCCTCTGGTCTCACCCCACCCTCTACTCCCGCCCCACCCCTCTCCCGCCTCGCCCTCTTTCCTGCCCCACCCCCTCTGCTCTCACCCCCACCCTCTACTCCCGCCCAGCCCGCTCCCCGCCCCCTCTCCCGCCCCGCCCCTGCACCGCCCCCTCTCATGCCCCGCCCTCTACTCCCACACCACCCTCTGCTCCCTACCCCGCCCCTCTCCCGTCCCGCCTTCTGCTTCTGCTCCTGACAGCCCCTCGTGATCTTACGACGGTAGGTTGTTCTTTGAGGAACGAGGGCTAGGTGGAGAGGGTCAGCAAGTCCCTGTGCGCCCGGCTCACCAGCAAACCCAGGGACTCACCAGGTCGCTCAAAGGCAGCTTGGTCTACAGTGCTTCCTCCCCGTCTGCCAGAAACTTCCAATAAAAATAACATCTCAGGCCTCACAAAATATGAAAAGATTTGACTTCTGAAAACAGTTTCAATCTGTTCAAAGTCAAAAACAATTTCTTCTGCCCACCGGGCAGCCCCTCTACAGGCTGTAGGAATGTTCTCTTCTCCCCTCCAGGCTCGTCACAGCAGCAGCCCCAGCGGTTCAGCTCATGGGTTTGGGTGGTCGGGTTTATTATTAATAAGGGACTGTGTACAGTGGGTACTTGGCACGCCTGCATCAGCCCTGCAGCCCTCAGAGTGTGGTCTTGAGAGAAGGCAGGCTTGCAGGCCGCATGCTGGACGCTGCTCGGGCCTCACCTATGAAGGAGATTCTTGTTTGTGTGGCTCACAGAGGCCCTGGCGTTAGCATCTCCAGTTTGTAAGCATTTGAAAATGTAGTGCAGAGCTTCCGTTGTGTCGTTTCTTGGGGTTCTTTAAAAAATGAATTTCTTTTTGAATATTTCATTGAAAGGTTTGTTACATTTAACATTTATGGTGCTTTTAATTTTAAATAATTCTGCAGTTTTCCTGATTGATGCCAGTTAATGCTATTGATTTGGTAAAACAGTGAATTCTTAGAGTTGATGGCAGTTTTCATCTTACTCAGCATGAACACATGCTGTTTCATCTGTTTTATTTAATATAACCATGTTTAAGACTCTAAGGTACACTGTCTTTAAATTCATTTAAAAACAAAAAATCCAACAGAAGACCTGTCTTTGTTCTCTGGACAGTTTGGAACTAACACTAGGGCATATTTCTCTCTGGTAGTTAGAACCACAGCCTGGGGGGCGGGGGGAAGGCGCCCTCACTTGGAGAAGTTGTTAGCTTTGCCTAAAAGTGGTTCAAAAGGGTGGAGATAGGGACTTCCCTAGTGGCTAGGTCCAGTGGCTAAGACTCCCCACTCCCAATGCAGGGGGCCTGGGTTCAATCCCGGGTCAGGAAACTAGATCCCACATGCCACAACTAAGAGTTTGTGTGCCACAGCTAAGACCAAATAAATTTACGTTTTGTAAAAGGGAAAAAAAAAGATGGAGCTGGAAGATGGGACACCAGCCCGCGAGTCGTTCCTTGTCCCGTTTGTAGGGTGATCAGCCCCTCCGGGGCGCTAACCTGAGAGACATGTCTGGTGGCACCTGCTTCGGGGACCACTGAGCCCCCGGACTCTGCCCCCAGCAGGTGGGCCCCACCCAGAGCCCCTTCCCTGCCTGGGTTTCCTTGAACGCTTGTCCTCTGACTACCCTGACACCCCCCCGGGGCAGAGGGCTGTCTGTGTCTTGCTTACCTCTGTACCCCCCGGCTAGTTCACTGCTGGCACATAATATATTCCCTGTAAGGCTGTCAGATGAATGAGTGATCATCAGCAGAAATTAATTTTTTTAAGTAAAAGAATTCAAAGCGTGTACTCATTTACTGAACGTGTCTTGCCACTGCTGGAGCCTTCACTTAAGGTGGGGAAAGAAGTCTTTTGACAGGCGAGGGCGTGTATAACCAGAGGGCGAGGAGCAGAGCCGGCATCGTCCGCTCCCAGTTCTCTCCTCTCAGGGTTTCCCAGGTCTTTTTCATGGGGAGGAAGTCAGGGCTTGGGGACTTGCATTCGTTTCCCTCTGATTCCATGAGAGCCTGGCAAGGTGCCCGCGCCCACCCTGGAGCTGGACGAGGGCCTCGTGTGTCCGCGGCGGCCCAGGGCCCGTCAGATGCACCTCCTCCTGTGAGGACCCTGCAGGCGGCTCAGGGAACAGGAACACCATCCGTGTCCCAGCCTGGTGGGCGCCTCGGAGGTCCCTCAGTGCCCCCAGGGACAGGTGGTCGTCTCCCTGGATGGCGCAGGCACCCCTGCCCACGTCTGGGCCCTGCTGCCGGCCCGACACTGTGTTTATCACGGGTGTGCCCTCTCTGCTGGCACCGGACATTTGTTGTTGTTGCTTCTCAGAGCTCAGGAGCCCGTGGTGCGAGCCTGGGTTGTGACTAAGCAGGGAGGCCAGCACTTCCCCAGTGTGGCCCGTGCCGTGCACTCTGCAGGGCCAAGTGCATCCGTGTTAACAGGGCTTCCTGGGCCAGTCGGGCCAGCTGACACCCAGTGAGTGGGGTCCTGTGCCCCGAGGACCCAAGTAACCTTGGTTTACTCCTTCGGGCCTTTTGGACGGACCTGAGGGTCAGCTCCTCGGACAGGCCCTCCGGTCGTCCTGCTGCTCGTCCTCCCAGTGGACGTCGCCCCAGCCCAGCACTGCAGCCAGACACCAAGCCCCGCCCTTGGTCCCCGTTTCTCCCGCCCCGCCCCTGGTGGGGCTGTCCTGCAGGACTTTGTGTCCTGCTGTGGTCTACCATTTGCATTTTGTCGAGTGTCCCCCTGGGGCTGAGAGGCCATCAGGAATGCCAGGGGGCTGCGTGTTGGGCACCTGATATGCAGATTTCGGCATTTCTCTGAGTGGGATTTTTCAGACGAGACAGACACAATCAGGCTGAAAGTGTTCAGAATGGTCCGAGTCCAGCCCTGGCTGCGTTTGGAGGGAGCCCAGGGAACCTTGCTCCAAAGCGGAGGTGTGATTTTACACCTCCGGTCACTTCCCACCGCCTGGTCACATCACCATTCCCTTGGCCTTTCGTGCGGGTCTCGCTGGGTCTGTAATGTGGTCTGGGCCGCTCTGCCAGGCAGCTGGCTCACCCGCTCACACTTCACACAGGTAGCCTGGGCGAGCCTCGCTGCTCCGGTGATGGTGGGTCGTCTCCTGGGACACCGAGAAGGCCTGAGGCAAAAGCCCCGAAGCCCAGTGGACCACTCCTGGTGCACTCAGCGTCAGGCACTTTCCTTGTGCCTCCCTGGCAGGTCTCGTTCAGGTCCTGCCACAGCTTGGACGATTATGTTCGCAAGGGGTTCCTTCTGCCTGACCCTCGTCCACGGCACCCTAAAATCCGTCATGAAATGGCCTCAGTGGAGTGCTGCCTTTAATGTGAACCTATTTATGAAAATTCAACACAAGAAAAACAAGGATAAAATGAAACTGATTATTTTCCTGAACAGTGTAAAGATCAATTTCAAAACTTCCAGGAAATCGAAAGAAAAAAAATCACAATGAGAAAACTAGAATAGATTCCATAAAAACAAGCTCTTGAACATTTGAGTTAGGAAAAAACAAGTCTTTTCTTTCCAGTGTTGGGAAAGCGCAGCTCTTTGGTCTCATGCTTTTCCTTTAGTCTTGTGTACACTCCGGTCCCGCAGAGGACTTCACCCCTGACACTGCTGGTCACCGGGCACGTGGAGGATTTCCCCACAAGAGGCCATTCCTGCAGCACTGGGTGGGGGCGGTCCTGCAACTTAGCTCAGTTCTGACACTATCTCCCCAGAGGAAGCATCACATCTCACAGCTTCAGGGCTGAGTCGAACAAGATGAGGACTTCCCTGCTGGTCCTGTGGATAGGAATCTGCCTGCCAGTACAGGGGACATGTGTCTGGAAAGATAGCACATCTGTGGAACAGCTGAACCCGTGGGCCACGACCACTGAGCCTGCGCTCTGCTGCAAGTGAAGCCACTGCGGTGAGAAGCCCACACAGCACACCTGGAGAGCAGCCGCCACTCGCCGCAGCTAGACAAAGCCCACGGGCAGCACCCAAGACCCAGCACCGCCGATAAATGAATAAGGAAGTCTAGGTTTTAAGAAGATGAACAGCCTGAGGAACAGATACAGAGGGTGGTGTGGAAGAGTTCCAAGTGCAGAAGCCTCTGATGTGTGGAGTTGGGGGACCCCCTCCCGGTGTGGATGTGCTCACCAACCTGGACACCCTCTGAACCCCTACAGTGGGGGTTTGTGGAGGCTTCCTCACGTGAGCGTGATCAGTTACCAACCCCACCTCCAGCCCCTCTCCTCTCTGGAGGATTCAGGTGGAGCTGAGAATTTTGGGCTTCTCATGAGGCTTGTCTTGCTGGTGACCCTCCCCCCACAGGAACACCCCCCCCCAGAGTCACCCCATTAGAACACAGGGTGCTTCTCATGCTCTCATCACTCAGGAAATTTCAGGGTCTTGGGAGCTCTGTGCCAGGGACTGAGGGCAGAGACAAGTATTTTCTCTTACCTCATAGCATCAGAATATAAGCCACATTTTAAAGAGAAACGAGAGACCAAGGCCAACCTCATGTGAAAAGCAGAGTGTGGAGCTGGGAGCCAGGGGTCTGATGAGACTGAATCAGAATGATTTCACCTGGACTGCCCATCCTCAGTGCCCCCAGACCACATGGTGTTGTTAATACCTACTTACAGCATTAATCACTCCAAAATCACTGCAGATGGTGCCCGCAGCCATGAAATTAAAAGACGCTTGCTCCTTGAGAGGAAAGCTATGAGCAACCTAGACAGCATATTAAAAAGCAGAGACATTACTTTGCCAACAAAGGTCCATCTAGTTAAAGCTATGGTTTTTCCAGTAATCATGTATGGGTGTGAGAGTTGGACCATAAAGAAGGCTGACTGCTGAAGAATTGCTGCTTTTGAACTGTGGTGTTGGGGAAGACTCTTGAGAGTCCCTTGCATTGCAAGGAGATTCAACCAGTCAATCCTAAAGGAAACAAATCCTGAATATTCATTGGAAGGACTGATGCTGAAGCTGAAACTCCAATACTTTGGCCACCTGAAGTGAAGAACTGACTCCTTGGAAAGATCCTGATGCTGGGAAAGATTGAAGGAGGGAGGAGAAGGGGACGACAGAGCATGAGATGGTTGGATGGCATCACTGACTCAATGGACATGAGTTTGAGTAAACTCTAGGAGTTGGTGATGGACAGGGAGGGCTGGCATGCTGCAGTCCATAGGGTCACACAGAGTCAGACACAACTGAACAACTGAACTGAACTGAACAGCATTAATGATGAAGTTTAAACATGCCTTAACATGTGATGGCTGACGATAAGTATATTACTGAAAAAAAAAAAGTCACACTAAAGGATACAAATGTAAAGTGTACACACAGACCCGCAGCACCACCACTGCACACACCACAGGAAGGCTCTGAGAGAACATTGAGCCGAGTGCATCACTGAAGAGCATCAGAGAGAGAAACAGCAGTGCATCCTGGGGGTTATCAAGGGCCTGGCAGCGAGACTCAGTCTTCTCGTTTGCAGCAAGTGGCACTCCAGAGTACTGTTATAAAGGGTCAGGTGGTACTCTCAAATACTATTCTAGAGATGCTGGGTCAGGTAGTACTCATAAGTGCTAATAGACAAGATTGAGTGGTACTTCAGAATACTGACAGACAAGGATCAGGTGGTACTCTTCGGTACTGTTATAGAGACATGGGGTCAAGTGGTACATGCGAGTACTAATCGAAAGGCCAAGTGGTATTCCTGAGTACTGATAGACAAGGATCAGTTGGTACAGCCTAGTATTGATGGATACTTAAGGTCAGGTGGCACTCCTGAGTACTGATAGAGACTCAGAGTCAGGTGGCACCCCCAAGTATTGGTAGATAGGGTCGAATGGTACTCCCTGAGTACTGTAGAGATGCCGGGTCAGGTGGTACTCCCAAGTACTGATCGAGACAAGGGTCACGTGGTACTCTGAGCACTGATGGACACTCAAGGTCAGGTGGTACTCCAGAGTACCGTTATAGATAGAAACAAAGATTAGGTGGTACCCTGGAGTACGATGGAGACACACGGTCAGGTGGTACTCCCAAGTACTGACCGAGACAAGGGTCACGTGGTACTCAGAGTACTCATGGATACTCAAGGTCAGGTGGTACTCCAGAGTACTGTTATAGATAGAAACAAAGATTAGGTGGTGCCCTGGAGTACGATGGAGACACACGGTCAGGTGGTACTCCCAAGTACTGATCGAGACAAGGGTCATGTGGTACTCTGAGTACTCATGGACACTCAAGGTCAGGTGGTACTCCAGAGTACCGTTATAGATAGAAACAAAGATTAGGTGGTACCCTGGAGTATGATGGAGACACACGGTCAGGTGGTATTCCCAAGTACTGATCGAGACAAGGGTCACGTGGTACTCCGAGTACTGATGGATACTCAAAGTCAGGTGGTACTCCCAACTCCTGATAGAGGCACAAGGTGAGGTAGTACTCCTGAGTGCTAATAAAGACTACAAGTCAGGTGGTACTCTTGAGTACTATTATAGATAGAAACATGGGTTAGTTGGTACTCTCGAGTACTGATGGGGAAACATTGGCTCCTGGTCTGTGGCATGTGGTGGTCATTGTACAGAGACATTTTGGAAAACAACGTAGATTCTTTAAGAGTTCTAATGTTGTTTTGTTGTTCATAGCTGCTCTGTTCATCTCTTCTGTGGAAATAATCCTACGTGTGGGGGATGACCAGCGTTCGTTGCTCGGGCATGTCCGACTCTTTGTGGCCCATGAACTGTAGCCTGACAGGCTCTGTCCGTGGGATTCTCCATAGAGAATACTGGAGTGGGCTGCCGTTTCCTTCTCCGGGGGTCTTCCTGACCCAGGGTGGAACCTGCGTCTGCCCCAGCACTGCAGGCAGCCTTTACCATCTGAGCCGCTGGGGAAGGCGGTGGGCAGGTGATATTTACTCATAAATGTTGGCCAACGTCGTTTCTAACAAAAACAAAAGGAAATGTCTGGAACCATCTCCCGATCGGGAACGGGTTTTCTGAACTGGGCTTTGCTCACCTCGTGAAGCCTTTTCCCACCATTGCAAATGCTGTTTGCATTCTGTGGACCACAGGGACGACACCGTGTTTCTGATGGACGGATCCCACGTGCCCTGGTGTCTCACTGCAGCTCTGAGGAGGTCAGATCAGATGCCAGTGGCCCCTGAGACAGGGTGGTGGCTTTGGCCTTTATTAGTGTCTTTTCCCCAGTTTGCCGGTTTTCTTTAACGGGGCTGTGAACAACCGCCACCACCACCAGAAAAGCACAAAACACAAGATTTCAGCCTTGTCCCGCTTGGTGAGACACGCTTACCTCAGGAGGTAGCTGTAGGCTGGAAAGAGCAGGACTGTCCCTCTGGCAGGCCTGGCCAGGCCCCCGGCTGCCCTGCCCGCTGCCCTTGCCTTGCCCACTCCCCGCGAGGTGGGCCACATCGCTGTCACTCTCGTCCCTATCTCAGACACGGTTCTTCAGTTGGCACAAAACCTCTTCTGAGGCTCGGCCTCTCTTTGCTGCAGCGAAAGAAAGGCCACACAGCTGCACTGCTAGCTCAGGCCCTCCTCTTATGGAAGACCATCCGAACTTCCTTCCTCAGGGAAAGAAACCACACAGCTGCACTGCTAGCTCAGGCCCTCCTCTTATGAAAGACCATTAGAACTTCCTTCTGCAGAGGATTTGTGTTAGGTAGCGCTGGGTCTTCGTGCTGATTCCGTCTGCACTTTAAATGAAAATGCAGTTGTATAAAATGTTCCTGGGAAGAAGCTCTCTCCCTTCAACTCCTTGATCCCTCTCTTTCCCACGAGATGCTCTCTGGTGTCAGCAGCATCCTGAGTGGGAACCACCCCTGCCCATCACTGTCCTGCCTTTTCCGGCATGTGATGCAGGGGGCCCTGGGCTAGAGCCTCCAGTCACCCGGCCCCGCTCTCTCCCGCGCCAGGCGCCGTGGCCAGCACGGAAGTGAAGATGAAGCTGCAGGAGTTTGTCCTCAATAAAAAGAAGGCCCTGGCTCACCGGAACCTGAACCACTGCATGTCCAGCGACCCTCGCTACTGGTACGGGTAAGTGGAGGGCCCCGGGCACATGGGGTCCGTGGGAGACCGGAGGGGCGCTCGGTTCTCCACCCGGGATGGCGTGGGATTAGATGCTCCCTGAGCCAGCAGCAGACGCGCTCAGACCCGAGTGGTCCAGTGGTCAGGACACATGGCTCTTGTCCAGATGCAGAGAGGGCCGCTCTTTAAACAAACATTAAAGGGAAACTCGGGGGGCGGGTGTCTGACCATATTCTTGGCTTCTCATGCGATTTTTGGCCACAAAAGGCACCTGTTAAAACCGGAACTCTGGTCTAAATCGTCCATATGCACCTACTGAATCTTGCCCAATGTGTTACTGATTACTGGTCAAGTCAAAAGCACCTGTGGTCTTTTTACTGTTTCTATACTAAGAATCCCTCCCAGAGCCTGTGTAACTGACAGAGACCACAAAGTGCCTGTTCATGCTCAGAGGCTGACGAGCCTGGCAAAGAGGACTTGAATTTGGTGGTGGGATTGCTCATGTGTTGGGTCTTTCCTCTGGGCCTGCGTGTGGCTCTGAGGGGCTGGCCACCAACCCAGGCTGAGCTGGAAGTGCAGTGACAAGTTCTGTGGCTTCAGACCATAGTCCGGGTGCCCCACGGTGTTTTTCCTTTGATATCATTTGCTTCTCCTGTCAAGGGTGATTCTGTCCTGGAAGAAGCCTCATCGGGCAGTTTTCATAAATAAAAATGGGATTATCATTCATTCACGGGAGGAAAGCTTAGCTCTTCCTGGATCCCTGAGATGGACAACAGTCTTGCTAACATGCCACCAGATCGCATTGAAATGAACGTGTTTGTTTCAGTAGATTCGGCCTAAAGGGCGTTTTGGTTCTGAAGCCGTCTCCACTGTGAGTGTCAGCAGCCCCCGCACCGCACGGCCACTCCGGCTACACCCACACCCTCTGGCTGTGGGCTCAGCAGCGCCACCACCCACCCACAGCCACGATGGCAGCGGCCACCCTGAAGAGCGGCGGCCACGTGCCCTGAGCACTGGGCACTGGGGCCCGTGGACGGTCCTGGGGCCGTGCTCCTGGGGGCCCCACGATGCGGCACTGATCTGTCGTCTCCCCACTAGTGACCGCCCCCTGGGTTTGTGCTGGGAAGGCTCTGTCGTCCTCCTTTGTAGGGGGGCTACCAGGAAAATGCCTGGCACTGTAGTGGGCTGGGCAGGGCAGGAAGAGAAGCTGAGTGGGCTTGGGGGGTCCAGGACCCCCGGAAGTAGCCTGTCGGGTAAAGGTGGGCAGTGCTTCTGGATCCTCCCTCGGGGGAGGTGATGTGGTCTGCAGGCCAGGAAGCTTTTCAGCAGAGGCCCTGCTCTGAGAGCAGCAGGGGTCTTCAGGAGCAGCGTAAGAACGCCGTGGGCCCAGAGGAGGTTGTGGTGGGAGGAGGGGCGTGGCTGACCATGCCGGAGTCCATGGATGGTGGCCAGAGGGATGCGAAGGGAAGACTGGGGTGTCAGGAGCCCCGTGAGTGGAGAGGTGGGGCGTCCAGTCTCCAGGAATAGATGCCATGATGATGTACGTGCATGTAAAGAGGAGGACAGAGTCCACGGGCTGTGCTGGGGGCTGCTGGGGAGGGGGGTCAGCAAGGAGCACCTGGGAACTGGAAGGGAGAGGCGGGGACACGCAGGCTGGGCCTGGGGGCACGGTGAGCAGGGTGGCCCAGACTCGGAGGAGGCTTGCTTGCCCTGGTCCAGTGCTTGGTGGGGAGATCCCTCTTTCCCAGGGGATGGGGCCGTGCCCGCTGCAGTGGGAGAAGGACTCGCCTCAGTGGAGTCAGAGGGAATGGGCCTGTTTGCCTTGGACTTGGTAGGCTTCTTGATTAGTCACACAAAGCAAACCAAATCATGGATCATGTTCATTTGCTGCATGATGGCAAGATGGGAAAACCCGTCTTTATAGAGAAAGACCTCACCTGGGCTCCAGCTTCACTCCACCCCTGATGGTCAGCTCAGGTGTCATGGACCTGAACATAAAAGCTGCATTGTTAAAACTTCCAGAATAAAATGTAGGAGAAAGTTTTCATGACGTTGGTGAAGAGGTAAGCAAGGAGATCTTTGAACACCAAAATCATCAACTATAAACCAAAAATGTAAACTTAATCAAAACTTAATACTTTCATCCTTTGAAAGGCACCCTTAAGAAAATAAAAAGGCAAGGCACAGACAGAAACAAAATATTCACAATGAATGTGAGCAACTGAGCCCTTGATCCAAAATATATAAAGAAGTCCTACAACTCAAAGAGCTTCCCTGGTGGCTCAGATGGTAAAGAATCTGCCTGCAAAGCAGGAGACCCAGGTTTGATCCCTGGGTTGGGAAGATCCCCTGAAGGGAATGGCAACCCATTCTAGTATTCTTGCCTGGAAAATTCCATGGACAGAGGAGCATGGCAGGCTACAGTCCTTGGGAGCACGAAGAATCAGACACAACTGAGCGAGTAACACTTCACTTCACAACTCAATAACAAAAAGACGAGCACCTACTGAAAAAATATAGGCAAAAGACATGAGCCAATACCTCACAATGAGTTGGAGCAAGCTCCAGGAGTTGGTGATGGACAGGGAAGCCTGGCGTGCTTCAATCCATGGGGTCGCAAAGAGTTGGACACGACTGAGTGACTGAACTGATTACCTCACAAAATAAGAAGCAAATGGTCAGTAATTTCACGAAGATCATTAGTCACCCCAGAAATGCAGTGCACAGCAAGATGTCCCCTCACACACAGGGACAGCTGAAATTGAACAAACCGATTGCCGGCTTTCCGGATGGCTCAACCGTAAAGAATCCACCTGCCAGGAGATGCAAGAGACAAAGGTTCGATCCCTGGGTCAGGAAGATTCCCGTGGAGGAGGAAATGGCAACCCACTCCAGTATTCTTGCCCATACGCCCACTCCGTGACCCATGACCCATTCTCCTAGGTGTTTCCCTAAGAACAGGTGAGGTCTTCCATCCGGGCAGTGACTTGTGTTCTGATGGTCACAGCAGTTCTGCTCATTGTCTCCAAAGCATGGAAGTAGCTGAGTGTCTGCCACCAGGTGATGGCAACACGGGCACCTGCTTTCTCATCTGCTCAGCAAGGCCCAGGGCAGCCTGCCCACACAAGAACAAAACATTAGGCTTCGGAGAAGATGCAGAGTCTGTGCCTTGAGATGCCGTTTGCATGTGGTCCTAGAGTCGGCACAACCAGTCTGTAGGGACAGGAAGCCAGGTGGCCGTGACCGGGGCGGGGGCAGAGGGCCTTCCCATGGAGGTGACTGTTTTCTGTCTTTAGTGGCGTGGTTCTATGGTGTACCTGGGTCAGAACCCCCAGCATTAGGCTTACCAGAGGAGATGTGCTGCCCGTCGCAGTAGCCGCCAGCCACGTGGGCTCCGGGGCATCGAAATGGACTGTTCAGATGGAGACAAGCTGTGAACATCAGACATGCTGGATGTGAAAAAAATGAGAACTATGTCCTTGACACTTTTTAGTTGCAATGATAGGATTGGGGTGTATTGGGTTAAGAACACTGAACGTAATTTCACTGCTTTCTTTTTGTTCCTGCTCACGTGGCCGAGAGAGAATTTTAAATCGCACACACAGCCTGTATTACTCCTGTTGGACAGTGCTGGTGTGAGCAATTACAAATGTCATTCACCTGCATCAATCTGAGGTCATGGGAAAGGCCAGTTGTTGGTAGAATTTAGTTAAATGGCTAAATCTACTAAATCACTTGGTAAATGGCTGAGTTTGTGTTCGGCTTCATTCCGTATCATGGTCAGAGCAGTGTTTAGAAAGAAAAGGCAGGCGTGTTTGTCTTCCATCTTCACTGAGGACTGATGGTCTTTAAGACTCGGTGCCCCTTCCGTCAGCCAGGATCACAGCAGAGCTACCCCAGGCTCTTCCTCCCGCTGGAAGGTCAGGTCGAACACCTGGACGGTGATTCTGGTTGGAGCTGAGTTAGAAGAGCAGCTCCTCACGTAAGGGGTGTGTGTGTGTGGTCTGTGTGTGTCTGTGTGTGTGTGTGTAGTATGTGTATGAGGTGTATCTGTGTGTATAGTGTGTGTGGTGTGTATGTCTGTGTGTGTGGTATCTGTGTCTGTATGTGTCTCTTGTGTGTCTGTGTGTCTGTGTGTGTAGTTTGTGTGTGTGTGTGTGTGGTATGTGTGTGAGGTGTATCTTTGTGTATAGTGTGTGTGTGGAGTGTGTGTCTGTGTGTGTGTGTGTCTTTGTGTGTCTGTGTGGTGTGTCTGTGTGTGCGTGTGGTATGTGTGTGTGTGTCTGTGTGTATAGTGTGTGTGTGTGGTGTGTATGTCTGTGTGTGTGTCTGTGTGTGTGTGAGTGTGTGCCTGTGCACTGATTGCATGTGAGCCTGGGGTGAGCGTGCACACGCCCCTGCAGACGAGGACAGGCCTTGCCCTCGCTCACACCCCGGCCGTCGCCCGCTGCGGCGCGTGTGAGCCCTAGGCTCTGTGACGAGGGCCGGGTCCCACAGGAGGGCCGGTGGCCACTGCTCCCTGGGAGACCTCGGCCTCTAGCGATGAGCTGGTTTTTCTCCGTTTTGCATGGTATTTGGAGGCCTGGGGAAGCCTGGCTGCTGTGAAGTCTGGCTCCATCCTCGCAGGCACCAGTGGGGTCCGGCTCCGCTGGGTCAGCCTGGCCGCTGCCCCGGGCCCAAGTGCCCTCTCAGACGGCGTGGAACAGTGGCTCGGGGGCCAGACCCTGCCTGTGCTCCTCCAGGTCAGGGCCAGACGGGAGGGAGGGTTTGAATACTGACGGCGTCTCGAGATCAAGACAGGAGAAAGTCTGCTAGATGTTACGCTGAATGTACTTCTGGCTTAACTGCAAAGTCCACCATCAGAGTCTAATGACAGCAGTGATTATCATTAATCGTGATTATCCATGTTTTAAGATTACGTAACACACACACCGGCCTTTCCATGTTTCTCACGAAGGAGAAAGTGAACTCTCTCCCAGCTTAGACCCCGGCAGTGACGGCGCGGTTTGGGGCCACCGAGGCCGCACTCCCTGCAGGCTCTGGCCTGGAGAAGTCGGGTAGAGAGATGCCCTCAGACCTTCCGTGGGGTCGTGCCAGGCCGGACCCCCGAGTGAGGCCTGGCAGTCTGATGCGGTGAGGGCACAGCCGGCATGAGCGTGGCCGGTCCAGCCCTGAGCCTGCAGCCCTGGCCCCCAACATGCGTCCTGGGGATCCAGCTCCGTGACCACCGTGTTCTTTGCACCCGTTTGCGCTCTCAAATATTTAAACATCCACCTGTAAGCGTTTAAGTGCTCACGTTCTCAATTCAAACAACACCAGGTGCGTGGGGACGTGGAGTGCTGTGTATGCAAATAAATAGTCTAACAAATTCCAAATAAGTAAGTTGGCTAATTTGTTTCAAGTCATTAAGAGATTACACCATGTACAGACTCTTGGAATTCATTACACCTTCAGTGTTGCCAGCGAGACGCAGCACGTTTGCAGACGACGGTCGTCGCCAGCACGACCAGCACCCCCTCCTGAGGCCTGAGCCCACCTTGCACCACCTTGGGGCTGTGTCTGCCAACTCACAAAGGAAGCAAATTTCCCAGGATCAGCTCCCGGGGCCCAGGGTGCCGCCGACCCCCGCCTCCCCGGGGAGGGGAGATGGCCGGGGAGACCGTCCCCGAGAGGGGGACAGTCCCCACGTGGCCCCTGCCCTCCAGGACCCAGAGGCCGCCAGCACTGTCCCTACGGGCCCCGGCCAGGTCTCCGCCGCCTCCAACAACAGCTGTGTTCCTTGCACCTGGAGCCCCCCATCTCCCTCTGCGTCCTGAGGACGGGCCCCTCGGTAGCCGGGGGTAACACCCCTCTCAGCCTGAGGCCTGCCAGGCCAGGAGACCCCAAGAGCGAGGGGGCTGGGCAGAGCCCAGGGATTGGACCAAGCGTGCAGCCCCACAGGCCGCCTGTCCTCAGCCCCACAGGCCCAGGGGAGACTGCAGGCGGCCGGGTTCACAGGCTCACAGGCGGCCTTGTATCATCGTTTCAGTCCTGCCCTGGGAGGAAGCCAGGCTGCCCAGCAGGCCGGCTGTCGAGCCGGGCCCACGCGTCAAAGGGAGAACCACCCGCGTGGGCGCCCAGGGGTGCTCTCCCTGCACGACCGTGGCTCCGGGTCCCCGAGGGTCACTCAGCCTCTGTCCCCCCCTTTCTCTCCAGGAAGACGCAGCACAGCTCGCTGGACCAGAGCTCCCCGCCCCAGAGCGGGGCGTCAGCCTCCTACAACCACCCAGTCCTGGGCATGTATGACGCCAAAGACGACTTCCCCCTCAGAAAGACAGGTGGGTGCGGAGCCGCTGCGGGGGTGGGGGGTTGGTGGCCCACCAGGGGGTCCTCAGGGTGACATTGGCCTCTCTGTCACAAGCCAGAAGAAGGATGTTTAGACACAAGCGAGGTGCACAGGACCCCTGGACTCTGTCCAGCAGTGACTCTGTAAGCGGGCAGTGGCTTTTAAGAAGAATCGAAACATCCCTGGGTCTTGCACTGGGCGCTCAGGAGGGCAGGGGCCAGCGAAGCGAGCCTCTCCCCGAAGCTGTGCCCCGGGAAGCCTGGCCACCCTCCTGGTTGTGGAGGGCAGGGCTCTGCTCTTGGAGGCGGCAGGTGGAGTCCGGCCCTCGAGGGGAATGCCGTGCTTCATGGAGTGGGGGTGTGCAGCAGCTGCTTTTCCACAAACATGAATTTGTCTTCATTCAAAGGATTTTGGTCAGTTCCGGACAGAGAAGCTTTGGAATATCTTCTCCGCCCAAGTGGTGGGGTACAGGGAGCAGGGCTGGGGGCCCCTGCCACCCCATCCTAAGGACAGGGGGCCCCCTGTAAGCAGTGCGCCCCAGAGAGGATGTGGGGTCACCAGCCCCAAACAGGAGCCGGACACGAAGGGGGCGCTTCCATTCAGCACCAGGGGACTTGACCCGCATCCTGGGTGCAGGAAGGAGGGGCCCCGTCCCAGAGCTGGACCCTGGTGGGCAGCGGGGTCCACAGAGCCTTGCCGGGTCAGAGAGACGTCTGCACGCGTGGCTGGGGTTCCGCGTGGGCTGGCAACAGTTTATTGGTGAATGTGCGAGTGTGGCGTCTGCCCTCTGCCCTCCAGTTTGAGTGTGTGGTTGTCCCCCGTCGTGTGCCGAGAAGGGCCGTGCCTCTCACCTAGAGAGCCTGCAGGCTCCGCAGAAAGAGGTGTCTGTCGGGATCCGGGCCAGCCACCCCCAGGCCTGCCCTCCATGCCCCGTCCTGGAGCTGGCGCTGCGATCAGCCACACCGCCATCAGTCAAACGGGGCCCTGTGCGAGGAGAGACCCCAGGCGCCTGCCCCAGGAGGCCTGGGCCTGGTGGGAGTGGAACCCAGGGAGCTGGGGGGCTGGCTCTGAGCGAGTGGCTGGTGGTTCTGCAGCTCAGCGGGTGTCTCCCGCCTGCTTTGCAGCCCTGGGCTCCACGACAGATTCCCTAGGCTCTCCTGACCTCAGTTTCTCATCTCCAAAGTGGGTATGCTGAGCGCACAGCACTTGTGCCCACGCTGGGTGTGGTGAGTGGTGCCCACAGCCCCTGGAGCCATGGGTGGGGGAGGACATGAAGGACAGAGCTCCTGGCCACCGAGAAGAGCCACCTTCCATGTGGCCCTGAGCTGCATGATAATCAGCAGCGCCGCCCCCAGCCCCACGTCCCCAGGACAGAAAAGAGGCACCGCCCCACGCTGCATGGACTGCGGAGGAGCTCAGTAGAGATGCGCTTGCACTGTCTTCTAAAACAGCAACCCTGGCACATTAGTAATAGTAATAAGGCCAAGGTTCCAGGGCAGAGTTTAAAGCCCTTAGGGGAACAAAGTGCAGCACGGTATCCTGCGTCATTCTCGAAGCACCTATTTTCAAACACATGTCGCTGCTAATTCTAAATAATTTACATCTTTCTATGCATTCAGCTCCGTGGTGGCTCAGACAGTAAATAATCCGCCTGCACTGCAGGAGACTTGGGTTCGATCCCTGGGCCGGGAAGACCCCCTGGAGGACGGCTTGGCAACCCACTCTAGTATTCTTGCCTGGAGAATCCCATGGATGGCGGAGCCTGGCGGGCTGCAGTCCATGGGGCCATGAAGAGTCGGGAACGACTGAGCAGCTGACACACCTGCTCAGCTAATCCCACGGTGACCCACCTTCCCTCCGTCTTTACAGGCAGCTTGGGGCGAGTGAGCCTCAGGACACTGTGTCAGTGACAGCTGCCCCCAGGGGGTCCTCTCTGGGCCCTGGGGTCAGAGTCAGTGTCTGTGGGAGCTGTGTGTCTGTTACGGACTCAGGGCTGTTGTCCCCCGGGCGGACGATCATGCTCAGGCCTTGCTAGGTCACAGGACAGAAAGCTGCAGACCCCGGGGTTCCTGGCACTTAGTCAGGAGAACGTGTGCTCAATCCCAGGCAGGGCCCCGAGCCTGAGCAACGGCTGGCTCCCCGCGCGTCTCCACAGTGGTTACGGAGCACACTGGTCGGGTGCTCCCCAGGTGCCCGGCCCTGAGCTTTGCGGCAGGCAGGCGACAGGCCACCAATGACCACATGCTCCAGTCCTGAAGGAGGAGGGGAGCTGCAGAGTCCAGGCCCAGGGTGAACCTGTGGGGCCCCTGGGCAGGGGGCCTGGCCCGTGGAGGGCA
Source organism: Bos mutus (assembly GCF_027580195.1). NCBI lineage: Eukaryota > Metazoa > Chordata > Mammalia > Artiodactyla > Bovidae > Bos > Bos mutus. The sequence continues at coordinate 116,070,107 of NC_091619.1, read as the reverse complement.
GGGCTGGCTTTTTACCCCAAAAGAACAGAGAGGACCGAGGCCCCCCATCAGGTTTGCTCAGAAGCCCTGGCCTGATGGCTGCCTCTGGGCCTCAGGGTCCCCCTCCGCAGCCCCCGCCACCAGGGAGGGCCTGCCTGGGCTGAGATGGTGGGCAGTGTCCGGCGGAGAGCCGGGGTATCCGATCACTGAGGCCCTGTGACACGTCGGTGAGTGTGCACAGCTCGCCCTGCAGTCGTCCTGTTCCTACTCATCTTAGCTGTGAGTAGCGTGGCTCGAGGTTACCAGGGACGCACATGGCACACCTCTCTGCAGTCTGGGAAGGGCGGGTCACCTCGCGGTCCATCTGGTTCTGATGTGGTTTGTGGACCGGGGGCAGCCTGCTAGCCTGGGCAGCTGTGGGCATGGCCCGCACTGCACACCGCTATGCCTGGGTGTGCTTCATGTTGCTCTGGGCAGGGCTGGGGGGGCGGTCGGGGTAGAGGCCCTGCGGCCCTGGCACGGGATAAGGCACTTAGCTTTCTGGGCGGGGTGAAAGGGGTTGACCCGCAGTTCCAGCCGTGCCGGCCCAAGCTTCCAGCCCTCAGGGGGCTTTTGTGTACTACTGTCTTCCCTCAACTTCGTGCTTGTTGCAAAGTGGGTGTGAATATGTTCAGAGGGTTTTCATAAAGGCTTTGTTGTGCTTTACCAAAGAAAATTCCAGAGATGACGCGTGTGGTTAATATTAATACTAGGCAGTGTCTATGTGGAAAAGGACCTCACTTCACACGTTGATGTCCATCAAACCTGGACTCCTCTTCACATGAGAAGTGCCCAGTGAGACCTGGACTTATCTTGACCAGATGTGCCCTGTTCGCACCTGAGCTTGGAGGCCGCCTGAAATACGCTATCGAAACGATTGGTGCAAACGCCAGTCGTAAACACCATGGAGAGTGCCTTTTTTTTTTTTTTAATTAAAAAATCACAAAAGGAAGGCATTAGTTCAGTTCAGTCGCTCAGTCGTGTCCGACTCTTTGCAACCCCATGGACTGCAGCACACCAGGCCTCCCTGTCCATCACCAAATCCCGGAGCTTACTCAAACTCATGTCCATCGAGTCAGTGATGCCATCCAACTATCTCATGCTCTGTCGTCCCCTTCTCCTCCTGCCATCAATCTTTCCCAGCATCAGGGTCTTTTTCCACAGTCGGTTCTTCGCATCAGGTAGCCAAAGTATTGTAGCTTCAGCGTCAGCATCAGTCCTTCCAATGACTATTCAGGGTTGATTTCCTTTCGGATGGACTGGTTGGATCTCCTTGCAGTCCAAGGGACTCTCAAGAGTCTTCTCCAACACCACAGTTCAAAAGCATCAATTCTTTGGCACTCAGCTTTCTTTATAGTTCAATTCTCACATCCATACATGACCACTGGAAAAACCATAGCCTTGACTAGATGGACCTTTGGTGGCAAAGTAATGTCTCTGCTTTTTAATATGCTATCTAGGTTGGTCATAACTTTTCTCCCAAGGACCAAGCATCTTTTAATTTCATGGCTGCAGTCACCATCTGCAGTGATTTTGGAGCCCAAGAAAATAACATCTCTCACTGTTTACACGGTTTCCCCATCTATTTCCCATGAAGTGATGGGACCTGATGCCATGATCTGAGTTTTCTGAATGTTGAATTTTAAGCCAACTTTTTCACTCTCCTCTTTCACTTTCATCAAGAAGCTCTTTAGTTCTTTTTCACTTTCTGCCATAAGGGTGGTGTCATCTGCATATCTGAGGATATTGATATTCTCCTGGCAGTGTTGATTCCAGCTTGTGTTTCTTCCAGTCCAGCGTTTCTCATGATGTACTCTGCATAGAAGTTAAATAAGCAGGGTGACAATATACAGCCTTGACGTACTCCTTTTCCCAGTTTGGAACCAGTCTGTTGTTCCATGTCCAGTTCTAACTGTTGCTTCCTGACCTGCATGCAGATTTCTCAGGAGGCAGGTCAGGTGGTCTGGTATTCCCATCTCTTGAAGAATTTTCCACAGTTTGTTGTGATCCACACATTCAAAGTCTTTGGCATAGTAAATAAAGCAGAAGTAGATGTTTTTCTGGAACTCTCTTGCTTTTTTGATGATCCAGCAGATATTGGCAATTTGATTTCTGGTTCCTCTACCTTTTCTAAATCCAGCTTGAACATCTGGAAGTTCACCGTTCACATATTGCTGAAGCCTGGCTTGGAGAATTTTGAGCATTACTTGACTAGCGTGTGAGATGAGTGCAATTGTGTGGTAGTTTGAACATTCTTTGGCATTGCCTTTCTTTGGGATTGGAATGAAAACTGACCTTTTCCAGTCCTGTGGCCACTGCTGAGTTTTTCAAATTTGCTGGCATAGTGAGTGCAGCACTTTCACAGCATCATCTTTCAGGATTTGAAATAGCTCAACTGGAATGCCATCACCTCCACTAGCTTTGTTTGTTGTGATGCTTCCTAAGGCCCACTTGACTTCACATTCCAGGATGTCTGGCTGTAGGTGAGTGATCACACCATTGTGATTATCTTGGTCGTGAAGATCTTTTTTGTGTATTTCTTCTCTGTGTTCTTGCCACCTCTTCTTAATATCTTCTGCTTCCGTTAGGTCCCTACCATTTCTGTCCTTTATTGAGCCCATCTTTGCGAAGTGTTCCCTTGGTATCTCTGATTTTCTTGAAGAGATCTCTAGTCTTTCTCATTATATTGTTTTCCTCTATTTCTTTGCATTGATCACTGAGGAAGGCTTGCTTATCTCTCCTCGCTATTCTTTGGAACTCTGCATTTAATGGGTATATCTTTCCTTTTCTCCTTTGCCTTTTGCGTCTTCTTTTCTCCGCTATTTGTAAGGCCTCCTCTGACAACCATTTTGTCTTTTTACATGTTTTTCTTGGGATGATCTTGATCACTGCCTCCTGTACAATCTCACAAACCTCCATCCATAGTTCTTCAGGCACTCTGTCTATCAGATCTAATCCCTTGAATCTATTTGTCACTTCCACTGTATAATCGTAAGGGATTTGAATTAGGTCATACCTGAATGGTCTAGTGGTTTTCCCTACTTTCTTCAACTTGAGTCTGAATTCCGACAAGTTAAAACATAAGTCAGATGTATGCATCCTGTGTGTGACCTCTGGAAGCAGCTCCTGTGTCTGGTTTGGTGCCTACAGCGCAGACGTGGTCTATGCCGGCGTGTGGGGGTTATGTGTGTCTGTGCGCGAGTGATGCCCGTGGACTGTCTCTTTGTCAAGAAAACACCTGCTTTGCACTTTCGCTGTAGCTTCACTTTTCAGTTACTGTTATATCTGGGGTACCACTCCATTTCAACGCATAAGGTCAACACCTTTCCTATATTATCTCAGTTTACAAATATTGTAGTAGTGGTAACTGTTCTCTAGCTTTTAGTTCTGCCCTCAGATATGGGGGCCTACAGTCACTCTTTCTGCAGGATCGACTCCTGAGTTAGAAAGCGTGTGCAGAGCCGACAAAGCCCAGCTTGCTGTGCTGTACCCGCCACTCGTGAGAGGCCCTCGTCCCCCTTCACTCACGCGATGCCTCCCCGGGTCACCCCAGCCAGCCTGATGGGTGCCGAAGCCGTGACCTCTCTGCCTTTTCAAAGAGCAGTTCCGTCCCCGTCAGGGATGTACATGTCTGTTATGGCCCATCGTCCTGCTCGGGAGAAAGCTGAGCGCCGCGTCGCGGAGCCGCTGGGCCTTTCCTGGGGCCCAGCGTGGCCCGTGCCCCTGTGCCTGGCAGTGTGCATACTGGCCAGGCTGTGCCTTCCTCATGCGCCCTGTGCCCAGCATCTGCCGCCACACCAGCAGGGACGGTCCCTAATGTCGGTGTTCAGTGGCAGCTCCCCCATACGCTTTTCTCTCGGCCGGTTTTTTTTTCTCGTTGCTTTACGTGCTAATATCCATCCTGTATCTGTCACGTATGCTACCAAAAATTGTATTCCAGCCTGTCCTCTGTCTTTCTAGAAAAGAAGAAAAGTCGCTCAGTCATGTCCGAATCTTTGCAACCCCAGAGACTATACAGTCCATGGAATTCTCCAGGCCAGAACACTGGAGTGGGTAGCCTTACCCTTCTCCAGGGGATCTTCCCAACCCAGGGATCAAACCCAGGTCTCCCGAATTGCAGGCGGATCCTTTACCAGCTGAGCCACCAGGGAAGCCCTTGTCTTTCTAGAGTTCTCTTTTTATTGTTATCAGAGTAAGTAAATGTCCATAAGTCACAGAGCCCCACAAGGCTGCCTCCGGGAGCAGCTGGCCCCACCCACCCGGCCCTGAATCATGAGGACAGTGCACCGAAAGGACACACAAACCGCCCGTGACCTTGGCTGCATTCCCGTTGGTGTGTGAGTGCCCTTTATCCTGAAGTTGATGGTTTGTTTCATTTGCTGAGTTTTCTGTCTGCCTATGTTTTTTAAACCGAAGCATAGTTGATGTACAATATTATATAGCTTTCAAGTGGACAATTTTTTAAAGTTGTATTCCATTTGTAGTTATTATAAAATATCAGCTCGGCTCCAGGTGTCTGCTTGTCCCTGCTTTTAATTCAGCCCCACGATTTGGCAGACGGAGGAGGCTGTCCTCCAGGGCAGGCGGTCTAGAGGCTCTGCTCTGGGCCCTGACTGCCGTTCACGGCCTCCCGGGGAGGCCCGGCCTCTTCCCTGGACTCCACCTGCTCCTGTGTCTCATCTCCTCCTCCGTCGTGGTTGTCCAGCTCCTCCGAGGTTTCTGAGAAACTGTGTGTGGAATGTGACTCTCTGGAGTCCTTGCCTGCTGGCAGATGCCTTTATCCTGGCCCCCGAGTGATGGATAGTGTGGCTAGGTCCAGAGTCACCTTCCTTCAGGGCTCTCAGGCCCTTGTCTTAGCCTGCAAATGACCAGAGCCTGACCCTGCTCACAAGGCTGACCCTTGGGCCCCGAAGCTCTGAGACCTTCTGGGACGCCCCCATCAGGACCAGGCAGTGTTGCTCACAGACAAACCTCGGTGCCGCCGACAGGGCCCCGCTACACTGGGGCGGGGGCCACGCGCTCCCCCACTCCAGGGCCGCGCTGTCCTCCCTGGGTCTCGGGCAGATTCCTCCCCAGGACGGACACGTGGCTGTAGCAACCTCGTGCAGGCTCAGCTGACATCTTACGGGGAGAGGGGTTGTGCCTGTTAATCTAGCGGGTGGAGCTGGGCTTTTTTTTTCTTTTCAAATAATGATAAAGTAAGAAGCTCAGCGTAGAAATAGAAATAAGTGAAACGTGAAGCTCCCGTTCTCAAAAATGTGAAAACAGTATTAAATATTAAAAAACACAGAAACGGGTCCTCTCACCGGCAGGGATGGCTGTTCTGTTACCGGGTCCTTTTCCTCTTTGGACACAAACGTCCTGCTGGGGAACCTGGCCGTCCAGACAAACTCTGCAGAGCAGAGAGCGTCTCCCCTGGGATCGGGGTCTCCGGAGCAGGCTGCGCATCTGGCGAGGCTGCCACCTTGCTCACACCTCACACCTCATTTCTCTGGGAAGCACCCTTCAGGCGGGCTGCTCCTCCCTCCTCACAGGACCCGCCTTTACCTCCCAGCGCCCCCCAGGGTCACCCCACTGCCAGGACCCCCGACCCTGCCCCCAGGCTCCCCAGAGGATGGAGTCGCAGTGGCCGTGAGACGCATGCGCAGCCTCATTCTTATAACCCCAGCCAGCTTACTTCCAACTCTGAGGGGAATTCAGATCCTGTTGCTTGTTGCTCTAGAGAGCTGCAAACTTCCTGTTCCAGAAAGATTAAAACCAGCAGGGCTGCTGATTACAAACAAAAACAAGAGGTAAAAGAAACTCGCCAGTTAGCAGATCCACAAGTAACGGAAGCTTGAATGAGCTCATAAAGCCTCCGAAGGCAGAAGTCTGGTGGTGAGCTCACCGCCGCCGCGGGCTCCCAAGCTGCCGGCCTGTGGGGCTAAGACTCAGGTGTCCAGAGGCCACAGGGAGGGCCCCACTGAGTGAGGATGCCCCCTTCCCAAGGCAGCCACGCTGACATGGGACTGGATTGGTCCAGGGTGTGGTCTGGGCTCCGGGTGCAGAGGCCAGAGCACTGCAGGTTTGCAAAGGGCTCCATTCGCACAAGCAAGGCTGTTACCAAAAGCAACCGGAGCACCTGTGCTGGGGGGTCAGGCGACACGGAGGGGAACGGGCCTCACCTGCAGGCAGGTGGCTAACCCTCTCATCAGGTGGGTTGGCCTTAGCACCTCTCAGCGGCTGGGATCCGAGTGGGCAGCCGGCCTGGGCCGTCACTCGTGGGGAATTTTTGACTTGCCGGTGAGTGAGGACATGTGTAATGTAGAAGTCGTGGTAAAGCACCCCCAGTCACCTGGACCCCAGTTGTGTCTGCCTGCCGGTAATGACGTCTCCTTTTCCTGCAGCTTCTGAACCCAACCTGAAATTACGCTCCAGGCTAAAGCAGAAAGTGGCTGAGAGACGGAGCAGCCCCCTGCTACGCAGGAAAGATGGGCCAGTGGTCACGGCTCTGAAAAAGCGTCCCTTGGATGTCACAGGTACTTTGAGTGTAAACCCCACCTCCTACCTGCCCGTCTCAGAGAGGCCAGCCTGCACGCTCTCCCTTTAGCAGGGAAACCTGCATCTCTCCGCATCCATCTCCCCCGCCATCGAGTCCCGAGGGCGGTGCCAGCCCCCAGGACTGAGTCCGAGGGCCCCAGGTGGCCCCCAGAGGCGCTCAGAGCCCTGTTCCTGGGCAGCATGTCCAGCCCCCAGCCTGGACCCGCAGGGCAGCTGAGAGCAGTCAGGCCCCTGGACATCCCGGGAGACGATCAGGGATTCTAAGTGGAGGGTTCTCTAGAGCTGTTTAACAGCTCCCGCCCTGTGGGTGGTGAGCCCAGATCTCTTACCTGCCCCTGCCCATTAAACGGCAGAGTCTTCCTGGGAAGGAGGCGGGAGCTTGGAAGTCTCCTCGCCCGGTCCACGCGCTGCTCTCGGCCCCCACCTAGTGGCCAGCGCGCGGAAGCACACCCACACTCTCTACCAGAACCACCGGGCCCCAGGCCGAGGCCCTTCCTGGTGGTCCCGAGGACACAGCCCACTTCCTGGGGCTGTGCGGTCAGAAGGGCACGCCCCGCTCTCGAGGGGCACCCCGCCTCCGGAGGGCGCACCCCTCGTGCACAGGGCGCGCAGCCCCCGTTCCTGGAATCACAGCACAGAGGGGTTGCCCAGGTGGCCTGGAAACAGGCGGGAGGGCCCGTGTGCACCAAGGACAGGGTTTGATGGAGACCCGCGGCTCTCGGGGCCGCCCCCCAGGAAGGAGGGGCTCCTGGGCGCCGTGGGAGGGGCCGGTCCCCCTAACCCCACCCCCACCCCCGCCGCCCGCACCCTTAGTTCTGAGCACGGGGTCTGGGGTGAGCTGAGCGCCCTCAGCCCTGCCCTGCGGCCAGGGTGAAGCCTGCCTGGAGCCGGGTCTGAGGCCACGGGCCTCGGGCCCGGTGGTTCTGGTAGAGAGACCAGGCCCCCCTCACCGCGGGTTCCGTGCAGACTCGGGCCTCGCGAGAGGCAGGGCGCATGCGCCCCCCCCACCGAGGCCTAGTCTCTTCGGGGGGCAGCGGCTCCACCCAGGCCCAGCCACTTCTGTCCTGGTCCTGGCTCTGGCCTTCGCGCCCTCCGCCTGTGAGGTCAGGACCAGGCTGGGCGCTGCAATGATGAGCTGCGTCCTCGCCTCCCAGCAGCTTCCTCTCTGACTCCAGAGACCAGGGCGCCACACTGGGGCTGGGAGCACACGGCCTGCGGCGCCTGCTGGGAGCTGGGCAGCATCACCGGGAGAGGGCGCCGTGCGGGAAGCAGGAAAGGCGGGTGGCGGGGCCCCTGGGCCAGGGGAAGTTCGGCGGATGGGCGCAGGCGGCATGGAGATGGGGGTGGGTTTCCGGTCCAGCACAGCCCCGGGGGGCTGGGGCGGGGGAAATGCTCTGAGCAGAGCTGGCTTTCCAGAAGACGGGAAAATAAGGCGCTCTGGGCATGGTGGGGTCTCCTCCCCTGGGGTCCTGGGAGGAGAGGGCCACGGCGTCCCAGACGCGGCTCCTCTGGCCTGTAACGGGAGGCCAGGAGGGACGGCGGTGAGGGCGCGGCCAGTGGCGGCCCTCGGACGCTCATGTGACGGGTCAGGGGCGTGGTCACGTCACACCGCGTGTGCCTCGTCCCTCATCGGAGCTGTGCCTGGCAGGGCGAGCAGACAAGAGAAGGGCCCATCTGACCCTGTCCAGAGGAATGCCTAGCCTCTGAGTGTATTTCCTTCCAGTCCTTTCTGTGCGGGTCTGGCACGTACCCTGTGTACACTCGATTCCTTTTTCACTCGATATTAGTCACAACACTCCTGCGCCTTTAATGATATTCCACCGTGTGGATGCAAATGATACCATGGTGATTATGCATTCATATTTACTTTCTTAGACCAGATACCTTGAAGTAGAGTGAAAAAGTAGTCCAAACACCGTTGAGCTGAAGATGGATGAAAAGTTGGAGAGATCACATATAATTTCTATTGCCCCCAAAAGATGTCCTGGCTTCCCACACGCTCTGGAGGGTTTACCTGCCGACCGTGCTGGGACGGGCCTGTTTAAAGGAGGGCCGGAGGGGAGGCTCTGTGCAGCCGGGGTCAGGCTAACAGCAGGGAGGGCGCCCAGGCAGGGGCATGGCTGTGGTGGGGTGGGGTGGGGTGGGGGAGCCAGCCCTGTCTTTACACGTGACCTGTGACACCTGCCAGCCCAGGTGGCCTTCCCAGCTGCCCCCGTTCAGGGAGGCATGTGTGAACACGACTTAACCTGGTGGAGACCAGCCTCTGGATCCGGTGGGTAGGGAACCAGGGCCTGGGTTCACCATCTGTGCACGGGGGAGATGAGGGGGTCCCGGGGGGCCTCGAGTGGACAGAGCCACTTGCTGCCAGGGTGTTCCCAGGGGGACGGCTGCTCGGTGGCGAGGATTCGAGTGCTCACGGTCCCCTGGGTGGAGGGGGTCGTGCATGTTACCCTTGGGATTGAGTCTCCTTCTCCATGAGAGCTGGGCCTGTGGGAGTGGGCACTGCCATCCATCCACATGGCACCCTCAGCCTCCTCACTGTTGCCCCGACTTCAGCTGGAACCAAGTCTCAGAGTCCTCTGGGCCCCACTGGCAGCTCTATGGGCTCACGCTCCTGGGCCGGGCCTCAGTGTTGGGGGGGAGGGGGTGCAGAGAAGATTTGCCCTGGAAGATGCCTGTTGAGCCCCTTTGGGGTCCAGCTTTGGGAGATGGACCAGGCTTCCCCTCCACGTGCCTGCAAGTCCAGGTCGGGGTAGAATGTTAAGTCATCAGAGGTCCCTCGGTCAGTGCACTTGGGGCAGGCAGTGAAGTGAAAGTCGCTCAGTCATGTGCGACTCTTTGCGACCACATGGACTATACAGTCCGTAGAATTCTCCAGGCCAGAATACTGGAGTGGGTAGCCTTTCTTTTCTCCAGGGGATCTTCCCAACCCATGGAGCGAACCCAGGTCTCCCACGTTGTGGGCAGATTCTTTACCAGCTGAGCCACGAGGGAAGCCCACGAACGCTGGAGTGGGTAGCCTAGCCCTTCTCCAGAGGATCTTCCTGACTCAGGAATTGAACTGGGGTCTCCTGCATTGCAGGCAGATTCTTTACCAACTGAGCTATCAGGGAAGCAGACACTCGGGAGGGAAAGGCAGACAGCTCAGGCTGGTTCCCTCTCAGAGGCTGTACCTGGAGGTGCCAGTGTTTGACACCATTGAACCAGACGAGAACTCAGAAACGCAAGACACACCTCTGTTACCGTAGAGAGTCAGAGGGGCTTCCCATCGCGTGTTTGCACACACAGCAGTGTGGCTCCTTCGGCAGTGAGGGTGGGGGGACTGGGGTGGGACACGCTCCATCCTCAGCCCCGGCCACGGTGGGCGAGGTGGGGCCACACAGGCCATCACAGCTGCTTGGAGACTGTCCGGGATGTGTTGTCAGGTAACCTGGTCAGTCACAGAGGCCACCAGCTGAGCTTTTCCCAGGAAGTCTAAAAACTCGAGGACTGGCTCAGAGCAGATGTTGGCAGAGGAGGCTGCATATGAGCACAGCGTACTTGACCTTCCACTGCTCACAGGCGTTTGGCCTCTGTGCTTTCTCGTCTCTTGTTGTTACAGTATTAACGATTGTTCAGGGCTTGTTTTTTTAGCGTTTATGATCATTTACCAAAGAGGAGTAAAATTGACAGTATGTGTTCAGCTCAGAATGTTCCAGGGGCGCATCTGGGGTCACAGGTTTGTGAAGGTCTCGAGTTGACAGCACAGCCAGAAACAGGGAATTAGCTCCATGGCCCCTGGGTGGGAACCGTGGTCCTGTCCTTTCCACAGTCGGCCAGCTCAGAACAGAGGGCCGCCACAGCGGGAGGCCAGCCCAGCTCACACCTCAGGGTCCTCGCTGGGACCCGGGTCAGGCTCACGAGTGTCTCTCCCTCCTAGACTCGGCGTGCAGCAGTGCCCCAGGCTCCGCGCCCAGCTCGCCCAACAACAGCTCTGGGAACGTGAGCACGGAGAACGGGATCGCGCCCGCTGTCCCCAGCATCCCAGCCGAGGTCAGTGCGCAGCGCGCTCGTCCACAGGGCAGTGTCCAGCCGCCCTTCCGTCTTGACCATCGGAGCAGCATCTCCGAGGCATCTCAGGAACTCCGAGCCTCAGACCACGGGGGGCGGTGCCCCTCACCTCTGCCAGTCAGACCCCAGCTATGCTGCAGGTTGAGAGGTGGCTCCTGGAGAACCCTCCTGGGGGCTGTTCCAGCCAGGCGGGGGACCTCAGGGCTGGCGGGAGGCCACACCCTTGACCAGACCTGGGTCAGGGCGATGTTCCGGAGCCTTCACTCCATGCTTTCATTTTCCTCCTTATTCACTTTGCTCCCCTGGCTCATGCCACAAGTGTCTGGAGCGCTTGCCTTGTGCCAGCCCTGTGGCCCCTGCACAGGGCCAGTTTCCACTCGACTGGGGTGGGCGGGTGCTGGCCGGAAGGGGAGCCAGCTGCACACCCCGCTTCCCGGGACTGAGCCGGCTGTGCCGTGTGCTTCCTGCTTGGATGGTGCTCCTGACTAGGAGGTTCTTGTGAGGTTTTTTTTTTTTTTCTAAGTTCCTTCCAGCTTACAGGAGGCTGTCATTTGTCAAACACGGTAATTTGCTCTCTTCCTTAAATGTTTAGAAATGAGTTCTGCCCCGCCAGAGGGCTGAAAGGCTTTGGTTGGAGTACACAGGCCCACGTGTCCACTCCATTTTCAGTCTTTAGACACTTAAGATAAAAAGCAGATTTTTAGATACTGAGTTGATTTTATGCTGCTGCTGCTTGCTTGTTAATCCCCCTTTATTCTTTTCCTTGTACATCTTTATTACCTGTGCATTTCAGCCTCCCTGTTTAAAGACTTGTTTAGATTAAGAGTTTTAGCAATCCTTCTCTGTGAGGCTGAGGTCATAGCTGAGATCTACCTGTTAGCAGCCTTAGAACTTGGCCTAGAAGTTGCTTCCTGGAATGAGCTGTAAAGGCTGCATGTGGCTTGTCAGTCGTGCTCCCAGATCCTGGTTTTGTTTCAGTGGGTAGTCACTCACCTAATGGTTTCTACCATAGAGATGCCTTATTTGAGTGAATGCCGGTTTAAGGGGCATGTTGATTTTTACAAATTGCATTTTCATGTAAATTAAAGTACTGGAAATTAATAGAAGGTGTCAAAGGATTTGTAAGAAACAAAGATTGCAGTTCATGTGTTTTATGTTAGATATTTACAGTAATCACAAGGCTAGCCCTTGAAAATGTGGTCACAGTTGGATGTCCTTCGTTGGTTTCAGTCTGGTTAGGCCTGGACAGTTCCCTCAGTGCCTCTGTAAGCTCAAGGCCAGGGCTGGCCACTCCTCCTCCTCCTCTGGTCCAGGGGCGGCGAGGGGTCCTCACGCAGGAGGTGGGCCACTGGCTTTCCCTGCTGGACCGAGGGACGCTCAGCATCGTCCTTACATGGGGGGAGCAGGGCTCCCCAACCCTGGACAGCCTCGCCCCAGGGAGGGAGCTTCACGCGATGCTGAAAGCCAGGTGGGATCTGGGGACGTCAGTGGGGTGCTGCCCTGGCCCCGGCCTTCCTGGACAGCTGAGGGGCATGCCACAGGGCAAGTGTAGATGGCCAGCACTGGAAACGCAGACCAGTGAGCACATCAGACAGTTCCCAGAAGGCTGCTTGATTTCTAAAAGTAAAGTAGGTTTGGTCTGTTTGTGTTTTTTAGAAAAAAGCCTTGGTTATAAAGAGGAAATGACAACTTTCAAGCACTCAGTGTTCACTTGTTCTGTTCCTGGACAATGATAATACAGTGGAATCATGCTTTCCTTGGCAAGCTCAGTCACTTTCTCTAAATCAGAGCTTGCTGATTTTTTAAAAACCAGAAAAAGGGCTACTTTTAAAGTCGCCCTTTAGTCATTCCTGTACCATTTACTATGTGAACAGAGTAAAGTGGCTGCAGCCTTCACTAGGAGAGCCACACTAACCTCCCTCCCCAGGGGCCCTTCCTACGGTGCCCTTGGAGCACAAGTGTGTGTGAGTTTCCACTGACACCGTGCGTGTGACACGAGGAAGCCGCCCAGGGACCGCTGCCTGGCACGGGACTCCAGCACACACGCCCTGGGGTGGTCATCGCTCCGTCCTCCGATGGACCGAGGGGCACTTACCGGCCGGGGCTGCAGCCCGCCCTTGTTCACAGTGACTTTCAGCTCATATTCTTTCTAACCGTGCCAGTGAAATCTTAAAGCAGGCAAAATGTTTCTCAGCCTTAATGATACACTCCTTTGTGAGAAGAGCTGGGAGAAAACTGGTTGTGAGTCCATTGTTAGTGCCGTTCTCTACTACTGAGGGGACGGTGTGAATACGACAGTGTCCTCTCTGCCAGGAACCTTCATTCTAGAGGCAGAACGACATGAAATAGGACAGTAATTCAAGCCCTCGGAGACTGGCACTTAAGCACACACGATAAATAAGGTTCCAATCATCAACAGAATTTTTCCGACCTGAGTGTCCCCGTGGAGGGCCGTGTCCTGTGTGTGAACACGCCTCGTGGCTTTACCCTCTGACCGGCTGTAGGGCCCTGTGAACGCTGCTGTGGTCAAGTCCTTCTGTCTCCAGCTTCCTCTCCCGAGAGTATGTCCTGCGAGTGGAGTGGGGTTTAAGATCAAAGGCTAGGTCTGTTTTTAAGACTTTTGACGTGGATGGCCAAAGTGTCCGGTAGAAGGAGCAGGCTGATTATGGCCCACCCAGCAGTATGGTTATGTTTCTCTGGGTCAAGATGTTGTTGTCATTCTAAAATATCTTTGCCAATTGTGTAGGTTTTTAAATGTTTTTTTTATTTAGATCACTGCTGATTTTTTTTTCACATGAGTTTCTTCTCCATCCTGGCTCTTCTTTGTCACTTCTCACTCACTGTTGTTTAATTTGCGTGCTCTTTATATGTGGCCTTTGTCTGTACTATGGTTGCCAACCTTGGCATCGCTGATATCTGCCTTTTATGTGAAGGCATTTTTCTCTAATCAGCATCTCCCTCTCTGGTTCCTACCTCTCACATAACCTTTGGAAGGACGTTCCCGACCCTGAGACTACATGTTTAAGTGTATTATCCTAGGTTTATTCTGACAGTTTTACAGTGTTGTGTGGATTGAACAGGAGCAGACAAAAGAGGGCCAGGTCGTGAGTCAGAGTTGACGGCTTTGCGATGCCGTGTCTGCCTCCGAGCTGTCCTTGTTCATGCGCCTCCATCCTGGGGACCTCAGACTGGACCTCAGCCTCCCCTGGAGGGTTTTCTCTCATTGCTTCCTGTGGCACAGGCCGCTCAGGCCTGGCCATGCAGCCTCCGTGACGCCCGTGTACTCTGTCTGCAGACCAGCCTGGCACACAGACTCGTGGCACGAGAGGGCTCGGTGGGCCCGCTGCCCCTCTACACGTCACCATCCCTGCCCAACATCACACTGGGGCTGCCCGCCACCGGCCCCTCCACGGTAAGTGGGCGCCCCCGGGGTCTATGAGGCGGTGGTGCAGGGCAGCCCCCCAGGCCCCTGACCCGGGCACCTGGCTGTGTCTGTCTGTCCAGGGGGCGGCCGGCCAGCAGGAGGCCGAGAGACTGGCCCTCCCCGCCCTGCAGCAGCGCATCTCCCTCTTCCCTGGTACCCACCTCGCCCCCTACCTGGGCGCAGCACCTCTGGAGCGGGACGCGGGGGCAGCCCCAGGCTCCCTCTTGCAGCATGTGGTCCTCCTGGAGCAGCCGCCCACGCAGACGCCCCTCGTCACAGGTGAGCGGGCCGCGTCGGGCCGTCCTGGGCTCCCCGGGGGAGAGCGGGTAACCTGTCCCCGAGAACTCCTGCACCCAAGCCCTCCCACGCCAGGCTGTGGCCGCAGAGACCAAGTCCACTCACAGAGCCAGGGGCATGGAAGCCAGAGCGTCAGACACACCTTCTGGTTGATTTCCCAAGAGCAGGTTGCCAGCCCCCTGATGTGTCTGCCCTTTGGGTGCTCAGAGTGTGATGGAGCACAGAGCTGGCCCTGCTGGGCAGCAGATTCCTATCAGCAGTAACGTTTTATTTTTTTAAATGTGCCCCATCTAATGGGTGGTTATGTTTAGAAAAAAAATTAGGGCTTTCCTGGTGGCTCAGATGGTAAAGATTCTGCCTGCAATGCAGGAGACCAGGTTTAATCCCTGGGTGGGGAAGATCCCCTGGAGGAGGGCATAGCAACCCACTCCAGAATTATTGCCTGGAGAATCCCATGGACAGAGGAGCCTAGTGGGCTACAGTCCATGGGGTCACAAAGAGTCAGACATCATTGAGCGACTCTCACACACACACACACAGATTTGCTATAAAATTTGCATAGCAACAGCAGTGTAAAGGTGTTACTTTCCAAGTGACAGAGTGCTCAGGGTTCGCTGTGAAACGAGGGGCCCTGCTGCAGAGCTGACCTCCCAGGTCCAGGCCATCCAGCTGGGTCTTCGGCTTCCTCCCCAGGTTTTAGGAGGGCCAACAGAGCCCCCAGTATCAGTATCAGCAGGGGAGTCCTCCTCAGCTGTTGGTTGCTCTGCTGGTGACATTTGGTTTTATCGTTCTCAGCATTCGCCCCTGCTCTGTCCCTCACTTCCCAGCTGGCCTGTCTGTCCTTCCCAGCGTCCTGTGGGCCCTTCCCTGCCCCCCTCCCTGTTCCCGGGCCTCCCTGGGGTCACCTTATACTCCTGTGGACACTCCAGGAAGCCCTCCCCAGGTCCAGAGCTGTGGCCATTCACATTGACACTGGAAGTTGTGGGGTTTTCACTTTTCTTTTTTCTCTTTTTACTTTTTATTTTGTATTAGGGTGTAGCCAATTAACAAACAATACTTCCCTGGTGGCTCAGACAGTAAAACGTCTGCCTGCAATGCGGGAGACTCAGATTTAACCCATGGGTCAGGGAGATTCCCCTGGAGAAGGGAATGGCAACCCACTCCAGTGTTCTTGCTTAGAAAAATCCCATGGACAGAGGAGCCTGGCGGGCTGCCGTCCATAGGGTCGCAGAGTCAGACTCGACTGAGCAACTAAGGCTTTCACTTTCATAGCCACTTTCATAGTGAAAATCTCACTTTCATTGTTAACAAACAATATGGTGACAGTTTCAGGTGAGCAGTGGAGACCCAGCCACTCACACACACATATCCGTGCTCCCTCAAACCCGCCTCCCATCCAGGCCACCACACCACACGGAGCAGGGTTCGTGTGCTGCACAACAGGTCTGTTAGTTCCCCATTTTAAACCCAGCAGCGCGTATCGTCCATCCCAAACTCCCCAACGACCCCTGCCACCGTCCCTCCCCCAGACAGCGACAGTTAAAAGCGGAGGCCAGGTGTGGCTTCTCCATCCCATGTGTGACTCGCCACGTTCTCACGTGGCCACTGGCTGAGGCGTGGTAGGAACGGGGACCATTCCACCAGCACGGGGAGCGCAGTCAGATGGCTCCGGCCCAGTGCACAGCCCCCGACCCACGCTGCGCTCAGGGTGCAGGCTTCCTCAGCACTGACGAGGCCCACGTCGCCTTCTGCACGCCCGGCCTCAGGGCCCTTCCTCCGTGTCAGGCCCAGCTCGGGGGCCTCCCGGGCGCCCAGCACGGGCAGTTTCTCTGCACACCTCTGTCCCCCAGAGCACAGACACCGAGATACCTTGCACAGCCCCTCCCAGCACCCCCTCAGCGTCTGATGCCGGAAGGGTCACGGCAGATACCTCTGCGGTGGCACCTGGTGCCAGGCGGTGTCTGAGCCATGTCAGGAAGAGTCAGGCTCGCGCTGCAGGCTGGCTTCTGGTAGGTTCTCTGAGGCTCCCAAGGCCCACAGACCTGCCTGCTTGCTGGTGGTCACTGTGGACAGATAGACGGTGTCAGAGCTAGGGCCACGTCATTCCACAAAGGCTGACCATGCGGGAGGAGCAGCCAGCCCGGGTCCATCAGGGAGCGGGCATGTGGGTGTGAATTCCACGTGGTGCCCACTCAGAGTGGCTCCCACAGCCTGGGTCCTCGCCACTGCAGGAGGCTCCTGACAGCCGGTGATTCTGTGCTCCAGTCTTCTCCTGAAAAGAGCCCCAGACAGTCCCCAGGTTGAGCTCTGAGCAGCTGGTCAAGGTGCTTTAAAGACTCCCCAGCTTTAAAGACTCTTTAAGATGGGCAGTGGGTGTGTAAGGGCTCAGGCCACAGGAATCACCTGTCTCACGTGGATTCCACGTGAGAATCCACGTGGACTGAGCAGGATCTCCAGCGCCAAGGCCAGCGCTGCAGAACCAGGCCCAGAACACAGGGCGATTTGCTTTCCAACTGCTCCTCTTCTTTAACCCCACACCTGGGGGGGCATCTGTGTGGCACCTTTGTTTGCAGATCCGCTCGCTGTTAGTGCAGGTGAAGGGAACCTTCAGCCCAGGTGTCCACGGAAGGCTGGGTGCTCACCAGGAGCTCCCGTCCCGTTGTCCTCTTCACCTCCTGCCCCAGAGAGGACCTCTGAGGACAGGCTGGCCTGCCCTGTCCCCGGGAGGAGCCGCTCGGCACCGGCCACCCTCAGGTCCCTTCACTTGGACTGGACGAGGGCAGCCGCAGGCCGCCAGGGCCTGCTGTCCAGCCAGCCTCTGCAGGCCAGCTGGTCACTGGGACAGAATTGGATCCTAATGTACTGGGCCCTCGTGCTTGGAAGTTTCACAGCACATTCCAAAAACCAACCAGTTTCCAGTTACCATCAAAAGCTCCTGTGAACGGTCTGAGGGGTCATCTTCCAGTCCTGAACCAGAAACTTCTGAACTCAAGTGTGGCCTAAGTCCACACTGGACCAGGTGTGGGGTCTTTCTCCTGGCAGGTCAGATGTCCAGTTTTAAGGAGTGCTGATCACGACGCTGTCCTCGAGTGTGGGGGCGCCACAGCTTTACCCCCACCCCTGGAAGCACTAGAGCCTAATTTGGGGTGAAGGGGATGGAGGTGAGAGGGGAGGGGAGGGAGCGGAACCAGACCGGAGTCTAGCCTGAACAGCCGGGGCTCCATGTAGACACGGGCTCCCCTGGTGTCCCCTGGAAGTCAGGCCTCTCACCGCCAGCCACCCGCACCCTGCGGGGACAGAGGCCTGTATCCTCAGGGTGGTGTCATCCTGGCCAAGGCGGGCTTCTGGGCCAGCGTCAAGCAGCTGGAGCCCCAGTTGCAGGGAGAGGTCCCTGAAGTACCCACAGTCCCCGCCTTTCCAGCTCACTTGGGGTCCTGGTTCCCTAACCTGGGTCACAGCAGACACTGGATCTCTGGAATTAAGTGTTTCCTCCTCTAAAACCGAGAGACGCTTCCCTGCGGATACGATGCATGGCCAGCCCAGAGGCCCAGCGCAGGGCTCTGCAGCCCCGCCACCTGTGACACCCTCATTCTTGGGGGCCCAGGAAGCTTTAAAAATAAGTGATGTCTTCTGAGAGGGCGCCTTTCAGTAACTAAGTGGACTTTTAATCCCATAAGTCCAGCATCCAGTGGCTGACATCCTTCTTCCCTCCATGAAACGATTTGCGTGCTGAGTCACTTAGGGCTTCCCTGGTCTATCAGCTGGTAAAGAATCCGCCTGCAAGGCAGGAGACCCTGGTTCGAGTCCTGGGTCAGGAAGATCTGCTGGAGAAGGGATAGGCTACCCACTCCAGTATTCTTGGGCTTCCCTGGTGGCTCAGCTGGTAAAGAATCCACCTGCAATGTGGGAGACCTGGGTTTGATCCCTGGATTGGGAAGATCCCCTGGAGAAGGGAAAGGCTCCCCACTGCAGTGTTCTGCCCTGGAGAATTCCATGGACTGTATAGACTCAGTGACTTTCACAGTCTTGTTCGACTCTATGCCAGCTCATGGACTGTAGCCACCAGGCTCCTCTGTCCATGGGATTCTCCAGGCAAGAATACTGGAGTAGGTTGCCATGCCCTCCTCCAGGGGATCTTCGCAACTCAGGGATTGAACCCACGTCTCTTACGTCTCCTGCACTGGCAGGAGGGTTCTTTACCACTAGTGCCACCTGGGAAGCTGGTGAAATGATTTAATCCCCCATGATACCCAGACCAAGTGAAAGAAAGTGAAAGTGCAAGTGAAGTTGTGTCTGACTCCTTGCGACCCCAGGGACTGTAGCCCACCAGGCTCCTCCATCCATGGGATTGTCCAGGCAAGAATACTGGAGTGTGTTGCCATTTCCTTCTCCAGGGGATCTTCCCGACCCAGGGATTGAACCTGGGTCTCCTGCGTTGCAGGCAGACTCTTTACTGTCTGAGCCACCAGACCAACAACGGATGAATTCTGGAAGACCTTCTCTACGCTGATGCTGTGTTTTTGTTTGTTTTTAACTTTTCTATTGATAGAAAACCCAGGACAGAATTGGTTCTACCTTTCGAGTTATTCGCTTTAGTTTGCTAGCCAAGCAGATAATAAGGTTTAAGATAACTTATCTTTCCAGAAAACTGTTTGGGTTGGATAAAAAGTGATGGTGGTTCAGGGAACTGTGACTGATTAACTTTTTGAAAAGGTAGCGAGGGACAATTTTGCTAGAGTTGAACCTTTTTTTCTATTTGTACATAAAATAAAAATTTTAATACAGAAATAACCTCCAGGAAGGGACTAGGAAAAGACTGACAGTCAGTACCCGCTGGAGGGGGCTTGGGTTTGACTAAACATGGCAACACAGCCCCTCCCAGGAGTCAGCACTGGGCAGCTGAGAGCTGGCGTGGTCTGTCCACTCGTGGTTTTTCCTGGTCAGATGCCCTGATCTGGGGTCACAGGCAGCCTGAGTGATCAGCTCTGGTGCCAGAGGACAGATACTCAGGTGGCCTGGGAAGGGTCTGTTACACCCTTTTGCCTATGGTACCAGGGAAAATGGTCAGTCAGTCAGTCAATTCAGTTGCTCAGTCATGTCCGACTCTTTGCAACCCCGTGAATCGCAGCATGCCAGGCCTCCCTGTCCATCACCAACTCACTGTCTAAACCCACAATTTGTAAAAGAAAAAGTACTACTGGTCGAAAGGAATGTAGAAGGAGAACGTTCCACCTGCTGGTTCACATAAGGAGGTCGCATTCTGAAGCAAGATTCAAACAGAGTCAAACCTACCCTCTTATGTCCACACAGATTCTTAACTTAAACACAGCCCAGACACGGTGCGGCTGAGCTGCCCTTCTCCTGGGCAGCAGGTGACAGCCTTTCCCAGAAATTTGCAGAGATTTTGACAACATGCATCAGAATTTTTTTCAAGTGTTGATGCCCTCTTTGTGTATAAAATCGACATCTTGAGACCCTTAAAATGGTTTGGTTCATAAGGGCAGGTGTCTTCCTCACACCCGGGTTTCTGAGGCTGTCAGGGAGGCGCCCACTCGCTGGTCTTCCAGAACATTCTGGAGCCACCAGACCCTGGCCCCTTCCTCAGCCAGGCCCCTCTGAGGGCGTCTGTGCCGGGGCTGCCCACTTACGACCTGGACCTGAGTATGGGGGGACCAGATGACTGGCCGCTGCCCCTAAGTCCAGGCTTCGGGTGGTCAGCGTGCTGGAGCAGGCCTGGCGGGCTTCTGGGAGGCAGTGGCGGCCGGCCTCCGTCACAGACTCACCAGGCCTCGCGCCTCCCTTCTGTTCCTCCCCTCCCCGTGCTCTCTCCAGACCGCTACCTTGCAGGCCTGGGCGCGCTGCCCCTGCACGCGCAGCCCCTGGTAGGGGCGGAGCGAGTGGCGCCCTCGGTGCACAAGCTGCGGCAGCACCGCCCGCTGGGCCGCACGCAGTCGGCGCCGCTGCCCCAGAGCACGCAGGCGCTGCAGCACCTGGTCATCCAGCAGCAGCACCAGCAGTTCCTGGAGAAGCACAAGCAGCACTTCCAGCAGCCGCAGCTGCACCTCAACAAGGTGAGGCGCGGGGCGGGGCCAGGAGTCGTGGGGGCGGAGCCTGGAACACGTCGGGGCGGGGCTGGGACTGCGGGCGGGGCCGGTGACACAGGCAGTGAGCAGCTTGTCCCATTGGTGGCATAAAGGAGGCAGGAGTGGGGTGGGCTATGTTCCCGAAGCGTCAGTGTCCCTGGGTGGCTTATTCTCCTTGCCCCTCAGGGGTCTCTGGGGTTTCTTAAGGGGATTTATCCTCTTAAGCAAACTCTCAGCAGAGAGTCCCCAGTAGAGAGTGCCCAGCGGAGGCACGGGGCCCCCGAAACACAGGTTCCAGGCCCCTGGACACTGGCGCTCTGCCTGCCCATTGCAGCAACCTCGGCCAAAGGGCTCCTGCCCAGAGGTCTGCGTCCCTCAATCCAACATGTGGATGATCACTCCCGACCTGCTTTCAGCAGCAAGCGGCACCAAGGTCAGTGTGGCCCTCCCTGCTGGTTATTGAAGCAAGAGCAGCAGTTTCAAATAACTGGTTCCAAATGCTGACATTGGAAGCAAAGCCCTTTTCTGATAGAGAATGAGATGAACTACTCTGGAAAGCTGTCCAGCGGTTCTTCTAAAGGTTAAACTCAGAGCCATCACGTTGCCCGGCAGCTTCTGTCCTGGGAGAACTGGGGGCCCTGAACAAACAGCAAGCTGCCCCAGACCAGGCCCTACTGCCCGCCCAAGCGCTTGGACACGGGCTCAGCACCCCTGCCCCAGAGCCCCTCTGCCTGGCAGGCTCCCCTACCAGAGGGCACAGGGCGGGGTCAGGGGTAGGTGGGGCGGCTGAATGAAGCCCCACGGGGCAAGAAAGGCACCTTTAAGGTAGGCAAGATGGATGCCAAAGTGTCAAAGGCACTCTGTGTCACCTTTCTGGTGCCGACTGTCTTCTTAATTGTGTTATGTCGTTCTCTGAGTGATAGGGTAGGAGACTAGAAAGACAGGAACACCTGTTCACGTGTGGTGTGTTCTCCAACAGAGAGACAGACGCTGTCTGATCTCTCTGGATTTCACTCCGTGATTGGTTTGCTGTCACCAGAGACAGTTGATTGAAGTGTTTATACACTGATCTCCCGGAGGGTGCAGGGAGCTGACAGTCGTACCCAGCACTGCCAGCACTGACATTTCTGCCCTCTGTCTTTCGTGCCCATGGCCTGAAGGCTCCTGAGCCAAGGCCCGCGGCCCTGGCTGGAGTGCACCGGGGTCTCAGCCATTCCTCGCGTGTGTTACTGCTCCTCAGCTCAATTGTGAACATGAGCTCTGGGTCCCATTTGTTTGGGCATCTAATGGTGAGCGTGTCCAGTAATCTTGAACGCTGGACTGCTCACCAGTTTGGTTTGGGCCCTGAACTCCAGTCTGGCTTTTAGAAGCTTGTTGTTCCAAACATGCAGTTACCTCCGTTCTCGTTTAGTTGGTGAGAGGGTGCTCGTGAGGTCCAGAAGGCCTTGGGGAGACAGAGCACGTCTGTGTGTGCCGTTTGCTGCTGGGTCACCGCGATCGTTCCCAAGGTCACGCGTGCCCACTCAGAGCTGACCTCCTGGCAGGGCCTGGGGCAGCCCCAGCTCCTCCAGGATCAGACAGGGCTTCTCCAAGTCCCCTAGGGGGGGCCCCGCCCGCCCCCTCTCTGTCCCCTGGGTGAGCCTCTCTCCTGCTCCCTCTGTCCGCGTGCCCTCCCAGGCTCTCAGCCACCCCGGCTCCGCAAGCCTAGCCTGGAGCATCCATGCTTCCCACCTCCGTTTCCCGTCTGCCTTCTTCCTAACCATCACCTCCAGCCCTGGCCCATCGCTCTACCCCTTGCTCGGATCCCCCTTCCCAGGACAGCCCCTTGCAGATCTCCCAGAGTTTGGGTCTCAGCCTCTCTGCGGCAGGCCCGGGTCCCATGCCCCTCCCGCCCCGACCTTCCTCCATGCAGGTGTCCTCAGGCACCTGGCCTGGAATCCCCGGGGTACCCTGGTGTGCCTGGACCAGCCCCTCTGCTGACCTTCCGCCCCCTCCCCGCTGAGCCCCCAAAGGGTCATTTCTCTGCAGGCAGTCACCTGACCCCACCCGTTCTCAGCCTGACTCTTTGGGATCTTCCCACAGCAGAGAGGAGCTTGCCTCCCGCTCTGAGACAGCACCTGCCTCCCAGACCATCATCTGGAGGCTTAAGTCTGTGGTGCTGGGGGCTCCCGTCCCCATGTTCCCCCCGCTGTCCATGCCCCGTCCCCGTGTCCTCTTCCCTGACCCCCACCCAGTGCCCACAGCCTCTTCTCTCACAGCCTCACCCTGGAGCACATCACAGGGGCCTTGCCTTCTCCCACTCTCCCGCATCCTTGTTCCCTCCCCGTCACTCTGCTGTGACATCTACTCACCAGTCTGTCCCCCAGCCACCTTCCCAGGCCCTGTGCTCCCCAAACCTCCCATCAACCCTCCCCATCAACCCCAGCCTGTTACCTGTTGGGCTCTGCACCAAACGTTGAGGGATGACAGAAACGACCCCGCGGACCGTAAAGCTGAGACTCCTGATGCCACCTGCTGAGGTTTACAGGCCCCTGTGGACCTGGGGGGCCTGGGAGAGACCCAGCGCCCTCTGCTGGTGGAGATGGGTCCTCCTGCCCCCAGCCCGATCTGGGGGTACTGGTGGTCTCACCCTCAGTGGACTCTGTCCAGGCACAAAGCTCAGAGGGGGGCCTCACTGGCTGCAGGTATGTGGGAAGCAGATGAGATGGACAGATCCCCAAATCTTCAAAGACAGATGTTCAGAACACTTTTTTGGATGAACCACTGTGAGAAGTCAGTCAAATCACCAGATGTAAGGTTGGAGGATTGTTCACTCGAAATGGTTCGGAGCCTGTCTGCCCCCTGCCCACCCCGCGGCTGTGTCCCCACTCACGCCCCTCACCTTCCGCTGGGCTCAGACCTGCTCACGGAGCAGCGTCCTCCGTGTTCTGGCTGGATTGAAACTTCCTCAGGAGATGGTGCCTTGGGGCGGATGTAGAGAGGCTGGGGCGTGCCTTTCACAGCGTGCTTCCTTTGCAGAGCTTAGCACAGCAGCTCAGGGGACGGTCACTAGAACAAGCCCCTAGCCCAGTGGAAACTGCTCACTCGGCAGAGCAAGCCAGCTGTTCCAGAGGGTGTCAGTGGGTCTGTCCTCCTCTGGGGCCTGGCCCTGGGGCCCGCGGTACAGCTGACCCCGGCCAGCTACCACAAATGCAGCCCAGCCCTAGCACAGGCGTCCCCAGTCCTCCCCTCAGGGGCCAGGCTGCGCTCATCCAGGTGTGGGTCAGGGAGCAGGTGGCTCCATAAGGACTTTTTAAAACACAAGTGCTCAGGACTAAAACTTAAGGCTTCTCGGAAGCCCTTGCTTTCCTTCTAGAAACAGTCAGGACGTGGGGAAGGATCCGTCCTTCCTGCCAGGGCGGGGCTCTTGTGTGTGGAAGTTCAGCAGGGAGGGGGCATGGTGTGCCGGCTGCGGGCTCAGGGCCAGCGGCACAGGTGAGTGGACTCAGAGGCCGCCTGTCCCCATGGTGCCTGGGTGTGAGCTGCTGGGGTGGCGGGTGGGGTGACTGAGAAGGAAGGAGGGTACACCCACCCCGGTCCCACTTCACACCCAGGTACGGACGTGGGCCAACACCTCGCGATTGTGGTGAGTGACCGCATTGCGATTCACTGGGCCTGGCAGACAGGCACATGACAGCAGGTACCACGTTGCTGCTGCTGCTGCTAAGTCGCTTTAGTCATGTCCGACTGTGCGACCCCATAGACAGCAGCCCACCAGGCTTCCCCATCCCTGGGATTCTCCAGGCAAGAACACTGGAGTGGGTTGCTGTTTCCTTCTCCAGTGCATGAAAGTGAAAAGTAAAAGTGAAGTCACTCAGTCGTGTCCAACTCTTAGCAACCCCATGGACTGCAGCCTACCAGGCTCATCCGTCCATGGGAGTTTCCAGGCAAGAGTACTGGAGTGGGTTGCCATTTCCTTCTCCAATGCATGAAAGAGAAAAGTGAAAGTGAAGTCCCTCAGTCGTGTCCGACTCTTAGCGACCCCATGGACTGCAGCCTACCAGGCTCATCCGTCCATGGGATTTTCCAGGCAAGAGTACTGGAGTGGGGTGCCATCACCTTCTCCAAGGTACCACGCTAGGCTGTGTTTTATCTCAGCACCACGGACAGCGCCAGTGTGTGTGTGTGTGTGTGTGTGTGTGTGTGTGTGTGTGTGTGTGTGTGTGTGTGTGTGTGTGTGTGTGTGTGTGTGTGTGTGTGTGTGTGTGTGTGTGTACAGTGCCTGGCGTGTGTGTGCATGTCTGCGTGTGTGTGTCTGCGTGTCCCCTGCCTCAGCCAAGAGTGACAACATCCTCGGAGGATCGGCCCCATTGTTCCTGAGACGGGGGCTCTGTGTGTGTCTGTGTCTGTCTGTCTGTGTGTCCTGCCTCAGCCCAGGGTAACAGCGTCCGTGGATGGTCAGACCCTCTGATCCCGAGACGTGGGCTCTGTGACCACACCCTTCCTGTCCCAGCACCTCCCTCACCCCCGTCCCGCCACGCTCCACCCGGTACCCCTGTGTTACAGATGATCCCCAAACCCAGCGAGCCGGCCCGGCAGCCCGAGAGCCACCCCGAGGAGACAGAGGAGGAGCTGCGGGAGCACCAGGCGCTCCTGGAGGAGCCCTTCCTGGACCGGCTCCCAGGGCAGAAGGAGGCCCACGCGCTGGCCGGGGTGCAGGTGAAGCAGGAGCCCATCGAGAGTGATGACGAGGAGACGGAGCCCCCGCGGGAGGCGGAGCCCGGCCAGCGGCCGCCCACAGAGCAGGAGCTGCTCTTCAGACAGGTACCCACAGAGCAGGGGGGCGGGCAGCAGGGGGTGAGCAGGGCCCCTAGAGCAAGTCCAAGGGCGTCGTTCTCCAAACCTGCTGATCCAGGCCCCTAGCTTTCCCTGTTGATACAGGAGGCAGATGTGATGTGAGCCTTGCTTTGCAGGCATCACCCGCAGAGACACTGGCCCTCTGTCCACTGTGTGTATTTATGCACCTGCTTCTCAGCTGAACAAGCCCCAGACTCCCTAGGGATGGTTCCCCTTCAGGCCCAAAGGCTGCAGATTAACCCAAATCTGAATGCTGGTGGATTCAGCATAGAAGGGGAAGAGGGAGGCTGACTTAATCATTGATCAAGAAGGTTTGCAGCATCTGGTCAGAAGCCAGGACTTTTGGGGCCAAGAAGACACTAGTGACCAGCCTGACAGATCCAGAAAAGCAGCCTGGTCTGGACACCCAGAGCCAGTGAGGTTCCCTGGCACTGACACACAGCTAACAGACTCCTAAGAGACTGATGAATATATCCAGTAATGATTCATTAACTTACAGTGAAGAGTAATATGGCTGGGACGAGAAAACACTGGGACAGTCAGCTAGCGAGTCAAAACCCCGTGTTGTTCCTGAGAAGCTGGGCCAGGGCGTCCGAGGGGTGGACTCTTAAGATCTAATGGTGTCCTTCATTGTGGAGCTCAGCACCTGGGATGTGGGCCCTGGCTCACCCAACCCTCCCCGTGGGCCCGGTGCTGGCCGCCCAGGCAGACGACTCCTCCCCTGACAGCCCAGGGGGTGCCTCCCCCACTGCCCCTGGGACCAGGGTGGGAGGTGACACCCAGGCTCAGCTCAGCGCCTCCGTTTCCCGGGAGCCTCTCTTGGGTAGCAGGCCAGCCTTCTGCGTGGCTCCGCATTTAAAGGCGGGGCCACAGGTGGCTGGCGGTCACTTTCGCTAGTCCTCATTCAGAGGGCAGCCTGTCTCACGTGTCAGCCGGTGTTAGCGCTAAACCCCTGCTCTTCAAGGGGCCCTGGAGCCAGTGCTAATGACAGCAGGAGGTCAGGGCAGGGGAAGCCACTGTCCCCGCGGCCGTGTAGACTCCTGCAGTGCGAGTGCGCCAGGCGGGCCGTCCGGGCTGCGGGCCTCGTTCCCGCGCCGGGGGCTTAGGTCAGGGCCTCGCCCGTTCACAGAGGCGGCGGTCTCCTCTTATAACTGGAATTCAGCGCCATGCTCTTACTGTCTGGTGTGAAACTGGGAGGCAGTTTTTTAGGGCTGGTGTCTTGCCAATGATAAGGTGGTCGGCATTCTCTTAGGGAATTATTCCTGGGCTCTGAGCCTGAGGCAGTGAGCAGAGGCGCTGGGTGTCTGGTTCTCGGGAGAACCGCAAGCAGAGCTCCTCTCGGGGAAATGCGGTGGCATGCGCAGCAGTCTGCAGAGTCACCTTGAGGTGGGCACCTGCTCCGGAGGCGTCAGGTGTCACGTCTGGAGAGGCCGCGGGAGGAAGCACCTGAGGAGGGAGGCCCAAGGCAGGGGCAGCGGCCTGCTCCTCACCCCCTGCAGGGGGGGGTCCAAAGTAGGGAGCCCTGCCCTTCCCTCCTCGGCCGTGCGGGGAGGAGACCCCCCAGGTCCCCACAGAAGCAGCCGTGCTCCTGGCAGGGCCGGCAGGCCCCGACCCATCCCACCACCTCTCCCCGGGCTCCATCCACCTCCCTGGGCAAAACCGGACCTGCCCCGAGTCCCTGCCTTCACACCCCAGAGTCCACCCCACCGCCAGCACCCTCTGCCTGGGTACTGCCACCCTGCCCCCAGGTGTCACCTCCTCAAGGAGCCCTCCACGGCCCCCAGGCTACCCCGACCTCCCATCAGCTCTGAGCAGGCTTTTCCACTGACGGTCTATCTCCCCATGGGGATGTGCAGACTCATCAGCAGGGCCCTAGGCCGCCGCCTTGCTGGCCACCCTCCTGGCCCAGAGGGCAGGCTTCTCCCCAGCAGCCTGGCATGAGGTTTTGCACTGGGAGCCCGGGGGCAGTGTGGTGGAGGATCTGGGAGAGGGGCCCCCGTAGCCCTGCAGCCGGGGACTGGAGATGCCGGGAAGCAAGAGTGGCCCCTTTTCTCCACCTGCAGCAAGCCCTCCTCCTGGAGCAGCAGCGGATCCACCAGCTGAGGAACTACCAGGCGTCCATGGAGGCTGCTGGCATCCCCGTGTCCTTTGGCGGGCACCGGCCCCTGTCCCGGGCACAGTCCTCCCCCGCATCCGCCACCTTCCCCATGTCCGTGCAGGAGCCCCCAGCCAAGCCAAGGTTCACCACAGGTACCATGGGGCAGGGTGTGGGGAGCCGGGGGAGGGCGAGGGCCCCCGCACAGGGGGAGCCGCGGCTGCAGACACGAGGGAAGTGCCACACGAGGCCTGCAGGGCCAGAGGGCGAGGCTCAGGCTGGGTGAGGCTTCCGGGTGGTGCCCAGCCTCACATCCACCTGACTTTCTGCCCAAGGCTCAGCCCCAGGCTGGGGGCTCCAGACAGAGAGAGGTCACTGGGGGTCCGTCCTGGCCAAGAAGCCCGCCTCCTCTTCCTCAGAGAAGCACAGCCTCAGAGAACTGCCCATCCCTGGGCCTGCCCCCACCAGGCAGCTTCCCGCCCGGGGTCGGCGGGGTCACCACCTTGCCCTCCTTCGTCTGTCCTGTCCTTGGACTGAGGATCCACCCAGGGCCCTGCCTGTGAGGCCCAGGCGACGCCTGGAGCGTGCAGGTGGAGTGGGAGCAGGGCGCGGCCGGCCCAGACGCTCGCTCTCCGCTCTTGGACAGCCCACAGCACTGCTCCTGCCTGCAGTCTCGCCGCGCCCCTCACCTACAGCCTCCCAACCCTGCAGAAGTCTGCAGGCAGGACTCTCTCCGCCTGAAAGCGTTCCCCGGGAGTCAGGGCAGAGGTCTACAGCCGAGTGCAGCGTCCACTGGTGTCGAGGCGCTGGACTGGCTGTCCCGGCCCAGGGGCTCCGGGTCAGCCCCTATCACCGGCCCCCACCGCACCTGGGACGGAGGGCCCCCGGGACAGCGCCTCACCCCGTCCTCTGCTAATGCATCACTGTGTCACCATGATGCCGTCGGGTGGGGCCCGTGTCCTGGTGCTGTCCACACACGTGCACACCTGCAGTCCACGTGGACAGGCGTGTGCGTCTGTGCTTGCGTCAGTCTGCTGCTCTGTTATTGGAAGGCCACGTCCCACCCTGCCCCGCCCCACTGTCTAGGTCAATTTCAAATGCAGTTGCGTCCCTGTGTGTCTCTGTGTGTGTGCACAAGCGTGTGCTCCTGTCCAGTGGCTCTGCAAGTTTCCGCAGGCAGAAACCGAGCCTTCTGAACCCCAAGAACCTCGAACAGATGGATCTCAATCCACAGAGGCAAAGTACTCTATAGACAGGGTCCCTGGCAGACCTGAGTTTGGGACCAAAATCTCCCCACTGTCTGGGTCAGCCCGGTCCCTGTGATATGAGAGCCCTGAGTCCTGGGGACAGGGCTGCCTTTTCATTTCTTCCTCCCTCGCCAGCTCCCCTGGGTGTCGAGGACTCTGGCCGTTGGGCAAGTGCCCTGAGCTCCGCTCCCCTGGCAGGGGGACCAGCTGCCGGGTACCCCGAGGGCTTCTCTGAGCGCGGCCACCCTGCCTCCCCGCTGCAGGCCTCGTGTACGACACTCTGATGCTGAAACACCAGTGCACCTGTGGGAACACCAACAGCCACCCAGAGCACGCCGGGCGCATCCAGAGCATCTGGTCGCGGCTGCAGGAGACCGGCCTGCGAGGCAAATGTGAGGTGAGGCCGGCCTTGCGGGCGTCACAAGCCAGGGCGTGTGTGGGGTGACCTGGGGGGACGCAGGGCCCTTGCGCAGGCAGACACGCAGGCCTGCCTTTTGGAGGAACCCGAGGGGCCCTTCCCCAGCCCCCTCTCGCCCACTCCCCTTCCTGGTCATCCTCTGGGAAGCCTGCCTCTCGCCAGGCTCCCTCTCATCACCCAGGATGCATGGCCAGGCCATCCCAGGGCCTCTTCCACGGATGGGATCTGGTGGCTCTGACCTAGGGGAAGACCGTCGTTTCTGTTGGCTCTTCATCGAAGGTTCTCTTCCTTGAGTTTTTGGGAAAGCTCCTCTCAGGGTGTGGGTAGAGCCTCAGGCCTGCAGGGTGGGGGTGGTGGGCAGACTGGTCAGTCTGCCTGGAATTCGGTCCCCACCTCTGCACCCTTGAAAATCGGGTCCTGGAGGACAGGTCTGCTGAAGGACCTGTGATGTCCCTCCACCCCTCTGATGCAGGAGTGTGGCCAGTTTGGGTCTGGGGCGGGGCGTCTGTCTGTGCACAAGCAGGGGGGCTCCAGGCTGTGGGCGCCATAGCACTGTCGTCTGTGGAGCAGGCAGGCAACACCACCTCCCAAGAGCCCTCCAGGGTGACAGGGCCTGGCCTCCCGTGTGCCCACCCTCCACAAAGCCAGGGATAGGGAACTGGAAGGGGGTTGCTGCTCTGCAGGGTGACCTCACAAAGCCCCAGCCTATGGCTGAGCAGAACTGTACCGTCCATCCTTTGGAGCCCAGCGCCACCTGGAGGGTGTGGTCAGAGCCCGGGTCCCCATCTGCCCCTCATTGAGACAGGGTGTTGAGTTGAGGTCAGCTGGCCTCCAGTGACCCCACGGATTTGCCAGCTTATGACGACCCACAATTTCTGGAGGAGATGGCTGGAGGTCTGGGCCCAGAATCCGGCCCAGGAGTCCCTCTGTGGAGATGACAGGGACTCCAGGCAGCCGGGCTGGAGTGGCCGCACCTGCTTCCAGATACAATGAGGACACGCCACTGGGGGGCAGCATCGGCCCGGCAGACACGCCTTCTCCAGAGGACCCCTGCCCAGCCATCCCTGAGCTGCTTCTACGCTCACAGGACGGGCCCCTCAGGCTGGCGGCCACCAGGGTAGTTTCAAGGCAGGAGCTGGAAGATGGGGGCGAGGACAGCAGCGCTGAAGGCGGGCACTGACAGCCCAGGGGTCCCCACACCCAGGAGATGGGCCTGCAGACAGGCTGGAGATCGGACCCGGGGTGAGAGACGCAGGCTGAGGGGACGGACCCGGGCGAGAGACGCAGGCTGAGGGGACGGACCCGGGCGAGAGACGCAGGCTGAGGGGCACCCGGGGCGAGAGACGCAGGCTGAGGGGACGGACCCGGGTGAGAGACGCAGGCTGAGGGGACGGACCCGGGTGAGAGACGCAGGCTGAGGGGGACCCGGGGCGAGAGACGCAGGCTGAGGGGGGACCCGGGTGAGAGACACAGGCTGAGGGGGACCCGGGATGAATAGACGCAGGCTTGGGGAGGGACCCAGGTTGAAGAGACAGGCAGATGGGACAGACCCGGAGTGAGAGACACAGGCTGAGGGGAACCCAGGCTGAGACACACAGACTGAGCGGAAGACCCGAATTGAAGAGACACAGGCTGATGAGGATCCGGGATGAAGAGACACAGATGAGGGGATGGACCCGAGATGAATAGATACAGGCTGCGGGGACAGACCCGTGATGAAGAGACGGGGGCTGAGGGGGACCCGGGTGAGAGACGCAGGCTGAGGGGGACCCGGGGCGAGAGACGCAGGCTGAGGGGGACCCGGGTGAGAGACGCAGGCTGAGGGGGACCCGGGGCGAGAGACGCAGGCTGAGGGGGACCCGGGTGAGAGACGCAGGCTGAGGGGGACCCGGGATGAATAAGACGCAGGCTGAGGGGGACCCGGGGTGAGAGACGCAGGCTGAGGGGGACCCGGGGTGAGAGACGCAGGCTGAGGGGGACCCGGGTGAGACACACAGACTGAGCGGGGACCCGAATTGAAGAGACACAGGCTGATGAGGATCCGGAATGAAGAGACACAGATGAGGGGATGGACCTGAGCTGAATAGATACAGGCTGCGGGGACAGACCCGTGGTGAAGAGACACAGGCTGAGACAGACCCGGGGTGAAGAGACGGGGGCTGAGGGGGACCCGGGGCGAGAGACGCAGGCTGAGGGGGACCCGGGGCGAGAGACGCAGGCTGAGGGGGACCCGGGTGAGAGACGCAGGCTGAGGGCGACCTGGGGTGAGACACACAGACTGAGCAGGGGACCCGAATTGAAGAGACACAGGCTGATGAGGATCCGGAATGAAGAGACACAGATGAGGGGATGGACCTGAGATGAATAGATACAGGCTGCGGGGACAGACCCGTGGTGAAGAGACACAGGCTGAGACAGACCCGGGGTGAAGAGACGGGGTCCCCCACGGGGGGACCCGGGTGAGACACAGGCTGAGGGGGACCCTGAGAGATACAGGCTGAGAGGGACTCGGGGTGAAGACACACAGGCTGAGGGGCGACTGATCCGGGGTGGAGAGGTGCTCCACACAGCATTATGCTTGTAGGCCAGCCTGCCCTCCGCACACTTGGGAGCAGTCACCGTGCAAGGCATCTCCTGGTCTATAGGACACGGCTGTGGGACTTGACCCGAGGCAGGGGAGGTTAAGGGACCTGCCGTGCCATGACTTCCTGAGACCCCCAAGCCTCCAGCCAGTACCCCCACTCTATGGGTGGGCTCCCCTCTTTGAGCCACCTGGTGTTGAAGGTCATGGTGTGGGTGGGTCAGCTTCCCTGCCACCTTGTACCCCTTCACACTGGAAGCCAGGTCGCGAAAGTCTTGGCCACAGCCTGCCGGTCTCGGGCTCCCTGTCCTTGGCCCCTGGGCCAAGGCAGGCGTCTCTGGGAGCCTGTCGTACAGTTAGGAATGGTTACAGAGCCCCCTGGGGGTTTCCATGGGAGCGCAGCTCCTGGCCCATGTCTGCCCAGCATGCGCCTGGCCCAGAGAGCCCAAGGCCTCCCCCTGTGCCCCAGAGTCCGGTTGGCTCCCCCTGCATTACTCCGACTCTCAGAAAGTGTAACGTGTCGACCGGAATCTTGCTTCACAAACTAGTCTGCTTCTGAAAGGTTAAGTAAACGTAGCTCAGCTCAACTCAAGAGCAGTGATGTTCATGGTAATTTCTGGGGAACATCTGAAAATAGCCAAAGATCTGAGGAATATCCAGAGTGAAGAAGCATGCAGACGGACACAGCCTGGGGTGCCAGGCTGGTTATGGGCCGCCTTGCCCTCCAGGAAGGCTCTCGATACCCGGAGAGCTGGGTTCTGGCCTCGTGAGAGCTGAGCACAGCCCCACGTGTGAGGCGGTTTCCATCTATTTTAAGACCAGACAGTTGGAAAGCAAAATAACAAATTGATGGCAAATCATTGACGTGACAGTGAAGGCTAAAGCGTTGAAGGCTGGAATTATCTTTTTTTCTTTTTCTAAAACGTCTAAGTTGTAATTAAAGTATACGCCCTCTAAAATACTTCCCAAATATTTTTCAAATATCATGTGGGGTGGTGTTTGCTTTTGATTTCGCAAAAACCAAGTCACACTGTGCTCATGCGCTCGTGAAACCCCGCTCCGTCTCGGGTGCTGGTTTGCTGCTGAGGCTGACCGCGGCGGCCTCCCGTCCCCTTTTGTCCCGCAGTGCATCCGCGGACGTAAGGCCACGCTGGAGGAGCTGCAGACAGTGCACTCGGAGACACACGCCCTGCTGTACGGCACGAACCCCCTCAACAGGCAGAAACTGGACAGTAAGAAACTTCTAGGTATTCCAAGGCCTTCTTTACCTTTACCGCGAGGCTGCTCCTGGCCCGGCCCGCGTCTGAGGCCCCGCCGGCCCGCCCTCGGGGCGCTGGCTGGTGGCCGAGTGTCGCCCACCGGGCTGTGAGTGGGCAGCAGGGGCAGAGGCAGCCCTTCTCCGTGGTGCCCGGGCCAGGCTGTCAGGTGAGGGTCTGAGGAGGAACCCACCCTTGGCGTTCACGTGGGCGCTTGGCTTCCTGCTTTGCATCGGGCGTGTTGGGGAGCAAGCGGGCTGAGCACCGCTGGTTTTGCAGTATTTCAACTAGCTGAGTTGTGACGGGTGAGGCTGGTCAGGGCCCGCAGCCACCACCCGGCCACCCCTTTCTGGGCCTGGAGTCCACCTGGGGATGCTCTTCCAGGCTCCTAGGAGGACGGCGGTGGCCTGAGCCTTTCCTGGGGGCCGGGGCTTCATCTGGAGCAGGCAACCCCCCAGATGAAGTGGTGGGATCTGGGCCTGGTGGAAAGAACTCCTTCCCCCTAGGGAGGTGGTCAGGGTCCCCATAAGGCAGGTGGGGCTGACAGACAGGTGGGATGCCCAGGCCCGCAAGGGCAGAGCCCCCCATCAGAACACTTCCTGGACAACTTCCGCCGACTACCACCACCACTGCTTCCTGATCATCTTGAGCCAGGACAGTCGCCAACCTAGATTTCCCTGCCTGTCCTAGCCCCCTGGGGCGAGACGCCCTTCGGGGTGCTTCCCTGAGCCAAGGCAGGCAGAGGGTCCCGGAACCAGACTCTCGGGTCCCTCTGGGGTTGGGGGAGATAGGCCATGCCCTGTTTGCTCTTATTTCCGGGGTAGACGTGGAGAAGGTTGGCCCTGTGCCTGGCCCTCACTGCATGAGTGTCACCCCCTCCCCAGGGACCCTGCAGTGCGGCCCCACCACCTCCCCGTGCACCCATAGGCCCCTTCAACCCCTCGTGCACGCGGGGGACACATCTTCCCTGCTGGGCGCCTTGTAGGTGCTGAGCCCTTGGAAAGCACATAGCTGGAGGTGGGGTGCAATAGGAAATGTGCTCTGGTCTGGGCAGGGGACTGTGTGCAGTGACTGGGCTTTTAGACATCAGAATCCACCACACTTGGGAGACAGGAGGGAGCTTGAGGCACGGAGCCGGGCGGCACGTGCCCAGAAGTGGGTCCAGGGACAGACGCCCCCACCTCTGCCTGCTGTCAGCCAAGTGACAGACACTGACGAGGTGCAGGCAGGCAGGACTCAGGGGACCTGGCCACAGGGCCTGAGAGGTCTCCATCACGTCCCCTTGGTGGCCTGGTAGCCCCAGACAGACAGGCAGGGGGCCCCTGGGCTGGGACAGACTCAGGCCCAGAGGAGGTGAGGCTGCCGGCCCTCCCTCCCTCTGTCCTGGGCTCCCAGCACGCTGACCTTTACCCCCGGCAGAGATGGGGGACCTCCTTCAGGGTCTGTCTGCCCAGAGGGAGCTGGCGGCGGGGCACCCCAACACGCAGCGCCCTGAGCTCCTCAACAGTGGTGGCGATGGTGCCTGAGCCCACCGTGCCCCCGGACCTGCCACCAGCTGCACACCCTCACCCTCAGCCAGAGCAGAAGGTCAGGGGTTGCGGGCCCCTGGGAAGGTGCTCACCGCTCAGAGGCCAGACTTCTGGGAGTTGCCACAGAAGCCGGGACTGGCCTTAGAATCGTTGGAGGGGAGGCACCATGTCCACAGAATGCGAGCAAAAACAAGAAACAGAAGAAAAAATAAAAACATTCGGGGGAGTAATGTGAAACATGGTCTCGGAAATCGAGTTCTGGGCTGGATGGGACAGGGAGTCGAGGAACGTGACCAGGGCTGACACCAGGAAGCCAGAGAAGAGAAGAAATACGAGGAGCGTCCCTAGTGCGCAGGCCCAGGAGCTTCCGGAGGACGTGGAGAGGAATGGCAAGCCCTGGGGGGCCACGCAAGGGTCCCAGGGCGGGAGGACCCTGCAGGGAGCACCCTGGAAAGCCTCAGAGCACAGGGGCCAGACGCGAGCATGCTGCCGCCTCCCAGGAAGAGGACCAGGGCTGCTGGGAGCCAGGACGACGTTGGGCCACGGCTGCAGGGCAAAGCCTGGCCAGCTCCGGGGAAGGCTCTTTCCAGTCTGAAGTCTCCAGCCAGCCAGGCTCAGGCACGTTGTCCAGACATGCCCCTGCCCCAGAACTGGACTTGTGAGTTCAGGGTGCCAGCATGGTGGGTAAGGGCCTCTGCCTGGTTCACGGCCGATGCCGCCTCGTGGGGGGAGGGGTGGGGAGCTCTTTCTTTATGAAGAGCACTGACCCCACTCATGAGGGCTCTGTCTTCACGGCTTAAAGCCGCTGCCGAAGGCCCCACCTCCCAGCGTCACACTAGGGTCAAAGTTCGACTTGTGAATCTGGGGACGCGTACACTGAAGCTGGACCAATCACAGAGGCCAGCCCTGGAGGATGAATGCTACCCCGTTGGGTTTTCCAAAGCTCGACCACGTGGTTTAGGATACCACACAAGAAACCAGAAGGAGCCATGCGGATTCACTTGGCCAAAAGCTGGGCAGGGCCCTGGTCCCCGTGGAGGGGGCGCCCTGATGTTCTCTCTCCCTCAGCTGAGGCCCTGTGCGGTGCAGACTGGACACAGACTCTTCAGTGTGGACAGCATCTTCCACTCAGCCCCTGAAGCACGTCTGTGTCCCCTGAGCTTGGGAGGGGGTGTTGGAGTTGTCCAGGCCCCACACCCAGAGTCATGGGGAGAGGGGAGGGCAGGGTGGTCCACGCTGGCCACTCCCAGGAAGGGGAGGACAGGGGACACTGAGGAGCCCAGAGGCCAGCCTATGGCACTGGAAGTGGCGTGGATACGGGCCGAAACATCTAGACATGAGACGGCACCAGCCGGGGGCCCAGAGGAGAGGGCCTGGCCTGAGGCAGGGTGGGGCTTGGTGGGAAGAAGCCCCCAAGGACAAGGATGGTGCAGCTGGGGGACAAAGTCAGTGGCCACGGAGGGAGGCATGGAGCTGGCCAAGAGCAAGGTCTGCAGCCTGGCCCCGGATCCTCCGGGCAGCTCAGCTCCTTCCTCCACGGAGCCCCACTCCTGGAATGCTCTCCAGCACAGGTGGGGCTGCCCATGGGTCCCATGACACCACTGGGGCTGCACATGCAGTCCCAGTAACTCCCACTTCTGCAGGGCCTCGGGCCAGAGAGTGGTCGGACTACCCCCTGAACACACCCTGCGGCCGCCAAGCCCACTCATGTCCTTTTCCGACCAGCGCAGGTCTTCCCAGCTCACCCTCATGCTCCACGTCCACCCGCTTGGTCAGCCCACCCCTTTTGCGTGTCCATCCGCCAGGCATGTGACGCTCGAGGGACAGGAGACAGGGTGATGGGGGAATGGTCCCCATGCTTTGGTGCAGGTGGACTCAAGTCCCCCGCCAGGAGGATGGATGAGGTTTTCAAATTGGTTCCAACGTTTAAGGCAGGTGATCAGAAATGAGAGAGATGCCAGAATGGGGATCACTGGGGAAGAGGAAACAGGGAGGGGGGGTGCGTGGGGAGTGAGCTGGGAGCTGTCTCTTCCCGCCCACCGAGCCAGGCCCGCCCCCACGGGGCCCCTCCTCAGTACATCCAGAATCGTTCTCCCTGGAAGCCCCTCCGCTGCTGTGGTGTCTTTGTTGAAGTGTTCCTCCATCATCTCAGACCCCAATGCCTGCCCTCGGCAGCTGTGTGAGCGTGTTTAGTGTTTCTTTTATGAGCCCAGGGTATCGTCACACACACACGTGTTGTGTGTGTTCCATTTACGTTAATCACAGTACAGCCCACTCTGTTTCCTCTTTCTCTACTGCTCTCTGTGTCACGACGAGTGCCCGCGTGGCCGTGAGCTCTGTGTCATGACGAGTGCCCGCGTGGCCGTGAGCTCTGTGTCATGACGTGCGCCCGCGTAGCCATGAGGATGCCCGGGCAGATAGCGTCTCGCTGCTTGAGACCTGTTTACATGTCTGGTGACTGTCCTGCCATCGGGACATCTTTCTGCGTATCCCAACCTGGTGGTGACTGGTGACCCCAATGATGGTAATGGTGCCCCAACACTGCCCTGTGATCTCCCTGCCTCTTTCAGTTGAATCCGCACGTTTCTAAGCCACGTGCAAAAAGACTTGTGTGGTTAGTGCGGGGCGGTGACGCAGCTTGGCCACACTGATGTGGGCAGCAGACCCTGGAGGGAGCTGCCTGGTCACCGCCTTCTCACGGCAGCGAGCTGTGGGGGAGCCTAGTCTGGTGGCTGAGGCTCACGGGTGTGGTAGGAGACGCAGCCATGCCCGCGGCCTCACAGGGAAGGGGGCTGGAGGCCGTGTGGCTCTGACAAGGGGCAGTTTGGGAACCACAGTCCAGAGCCGCAGCGGCAGGCGATGGGGGAGGCCCTGACGGAGGAGAGCAGTGCGCACAGGCAGGACAGGTCCACCATCTCGAGGGGCAGGGAGGGTCCCCAGCGTGGTCCCGGCCAGGAGCCCGGATGAGGTGGGCACAGGCCTTGCCTCCCTTTGGGGAGGGGCGACTTCTAGGCTGGTCGTCAGCCTGCACCGGGATCACACCGAGGAGGAAGACAGTCCCTGGTCTTGTCCCTGGATGGGGACAGTCCAAGCCTCACGGACCCTGTGCAGGCCTTCTTGGACGGCCAGCCCCAAGGCTGTGTGGTTTCTTAGCTGGGCACATCCCAGTGAATCCGGAACACTCCTGCATGGGGAGGGGGGCCTGCCGTGACTCGCATTCCACGTCTAAAGGGCTCCCCCGGGATGGGGCGGGGGCGGCAATAACCCCAGGCCTCCTGCTCACTGCTGGGGAGGGCGGCAGTCAGAGCTCAGGGCTGAGAGCGCGTGCCGGGGGCAGGGGCTCTGGATGCTGCCGCTCAGGTGGCTCCCTGCCAGGTGCACAGCTCGGGCTGGGAGCAGAAGCCCCCACCGGGCTCCCCGCCCCTTGATGAGCAGCTGCTGCCCAGGGGAAGGCGGGGTCTGTCCCTGGGGCTGGGCCCGCTCAGCCTGGGACCCTCTGCTGGCCAGGTGTTGCCCTGGCAGCCGCACATGCCCCCTCGGTGGGCACACTGCGTCCCCACTAGTGGCTGGCGACCGCGCCACCTGACCCGGGCTCTCTCCTCCCCGCAGGCTCACTAACGTCTGTGTTCGTCAGGCTGCCCTGCGGTGGTGTCGGGGTAAGTGTTTCTTTAATGTGTAAATAACGTCCTGTTTGTTCTCGGGGTCCCGATGGTCACAGAAACCGCCGCCCCGCTCTCCGAAGAGCAGGTAATTGCTGCCAGGTGTTTTCCATAAACAGGGTCCACAGGGCGGGGCTGCCCACTGCGCACACGTGCGGCTTCAAAGGCCCCGTGAGCCTGTGAGCATTTTGATGGTGGGTCTGGGGCACTGTCCTCCGGGGAAGGCCGTCTGGCAGCAGGGCTGGCTTCAGGAAACGGGATCTGGTGTGCGGCCCGTCTCATCCAACCCGCCCAGCCACAGTCCCCTGGTCTGGCTCAGCTCGCGGATCCCATCGCCGCATGGGAGCATGTCGATCCCGATCCCAGAGCTGAGCCCCGGCCCGAAGCCCCCGATGCCACTCTGACTGCGGGCATGAGATTATGGGCCGTGAGAGGTGGGCACAGCCGTGCCCCCGGGGTTGAGCCCTTGAGCAGAGGTGTGCAGGCAGACACACGGGAGAACTAGGGTCTGTGTTTCACCCCGGCTCTCCCTGCCTGTGGTGGGGGTGCTGAACCCGTCTTGGCGCCCAGCTGCCCCCCAGCACAGCCAGAGCTTCTCCTTCATCCAGGGGGTCTGCCCCCCAACCCGCCGGCCTCTGGATGAGGAAGGGCACGGGCAAGGAGAGTGTGCTGGGTTTGGGGGTCAGAGCAGCCCCCTCCCAGCCAGCCTGCTGGCTGTGGAGCTCCGTGGCCGGTCCTGGTCCCAGAGAGCCCAGAGGCCCCAGTGGGCGCACAGGCGTCCCTGCTGGAACTGCGCAGCGGTCGAAGGTCCGCGTAATGACAGATCGCACGGCGGAGCCCAGGTCTGGATTCTGTTATGGAAATGAAACAAAATTGTTTTCTTCCTGAGTCTTTACAAAAATTGCTGCTTTGAAAATTATCCCGTCAGAAAGAGAATAAACGGCATTTATTCATACCACCACCAGGCCCTCCTAGAGTTATTGTATTTTGTATTGTAAATAGGCTGCAATCTCTTAATTCAGGGCAAATTTTTGGCCAGACTTGAAAAGGTTTGGATCTGCACTGCCCTGCAGCCGCTCCGTGCAAGGCAGGATTTATAATCCACAAACGAAAGCGAAATGGGGCCTGGGGGCTGGGCCTTGAGCCAGGCGACCCCTCCCCGGTGTGAAGTCCAGGTCCCACCCCACCACGGCTGGCTATGGCACCTACCTCCACGTCCAGGCACAGAAACACGCAGGAGCACGGAGACCTGGAGAGTCTTACCAAGAGGAGCCAGGTCAAGAGGGGAGTCCGTCAGAGTGATCGGGGGAGTGTGAGCCGTGCAGTGTCCAAGGGGACTGTCCACTCCCAGCTGTGTGCTGTAATTACTCCTAAGAGGAGGGCTTCCCTGGTGGCTCAGGTGGTAAAGAATCCGCCTGCAATGCAGGAGACCCAGCTTCTGTCTTTAGGTCGGGACGATCCCCTGGAGGAGGGCATGGCAACCCACTCCAGGATTCTTGCCCTGAGAATCCTCTGGACAGAGGAGCCTGGGGCGCTACAGTCCTCAGGGTCGCACAGAGTTGGATACGACCGAGCGACTGACACAAACAGACGGGCAGAGGGCCGAGGTGCCCGTCCTCCTGCCAGGCTCAGCGGGGCCTGGCCGCGCCGCTGGTGCAGCCGCAGCCCTCCTGGGTCTCAGTGTCTCCTTCCAGACCCGAGGGCCAGCCCCCGGGGTGTCGGGATGGCCGCGGAGACCCCAGGCACCCAGGTGTGGTTGGGAGGGCGTGGGTCAGCTGTGGAGACCAGGAAGGAAAGGTCGCTCAAGTGAACATCCAGTTGGTGTAATGGAGGTTTTTCTTGTTTTACACTTTCCCCCCCAAACCAAGTTGACAGCAACTTCTGCTTTGCTCTCCTCCCGATTTTTGCATTTTTCTTCCAGCCCTGACCTGGCTAGAGGGGGCAGCCCCTCGCAGGCCCTGGGGGCCCACAGCCCACCCAGAAGGGCCACCCCGAGTGTCCGTTTGAAACCTCCGTGTGAGGTCTCCCCAGCTGTCCTCCCGTCCACCTTCGCTGTGGGGAACTGTGGAGGAATCGGGCGGTGGGCCGTTTCCCCCGCCTCCACCACTCCCG
The DNA here is from genome assembly GCF_027580195.1 of Bos mutus. Taxonomy (NCBI): domain Eukaryota; kingdom Metazoa; phylum Chordata; class Mammalia; order Artiodactyla; family Bovidae; genus Bos; species Bos mutus. Next base: position 116,029,962 of record NC_091619.1, on the reverse strand, counting down.
TGTGTGGCGGTCACCCCGAGCGGGGCCGCCTCTGCAGTGTTGCACTCCCAGCGCCCTCCCTGGAGCCTTGTTCTTCTGGAACTCAGGGCTCCAAGCCCCCCATCCCCGTGGGTCCATGGGGAGCTGCTGGCCAGCAGCTGGAGGCCCCGAGGCAGTGCAGATCACCGTCAGTTTCTCGGGCAGCAGTGGCAGCCTGGGGTCTTGCAGTGTGGGGCTCGGGGTCTGTCCCTTACCCTGGACCCAATGTTACGTATGGGAGCTTCTGGGCCCTCGAGACAAGCGCAGAGCACAAAGACCCTTCACTGAACGCGAAGCGTCGGTCCATTTTACCCCCTGGCTCTGGTTACTTAGCCAAAAGCCCAAGTTACTGCATTTGGAGGAGAAAGAATCTGAGTGGTTTTTTGCCCAAACCGAGCATCAGGGATGGTACTCTTGCGGACTGCAGCAGACGCCTGGGACTCCCACGCCCTTCTAGAGAGGCTCTGGGAAGCCTGAGTGACAAGCCTGTCCACCTGGAGTGGGGTCTGCAGGGCCTGTGAGAACCTGCTGCCCACGGCAACCCCTTCCAAGCCCTGAACGCTCGGGGCCCAGACACAGGGGCTGAGCTGCAGGTGAGGGTCTGGCACCCCGCCCCCGCCAGGGTCGGCGCCCAGGCCCTGATCATTACGTGGGATGGATGGGTTTCTTTCAATGAAGTCTTGAGGCTTCATCTTCAAAGCAAGATGATTTAAAATACATTTACGAGCGGTTCGAGCTATTTCCTGAGGAGCGTTATTCCGTGCGGGCTCTTCTTTTCAATGACCAAACCGCTGTGTTCTTTAAATAGCTTCCAAATGTCAGAAGAACGCTCTGCACTTAGTCCGGTCTCCACGGCATTAATATTCAACGTTCAAAGACAGGCTTCTGTTCTAAATAATGGTGTGCTGTTATTCATTTCAGTAGCCTCTCAACTAGAATATTGGGGACCAGTTACTTCAGCTCAAGCATCAGTTCAATAAAATCGACGTGAGAGCTGGCATTCCCAGAGGCTGGGCTGGGGATCTTCCCAACCCAGGGATCAAACCCCAGTCTCCCACATCGCAGGCGGATTTCTTTACTGTCTGAGCCACCAACAAAGCAGGAGATACAGGTTCGATCCCTGGGTTGGGAAGATCCCCTGGAGAAGGAAATGGCAACCTGCTCTTCTTGCCTGGGAAATCCCATGGACAGAGGAGCCTGGCGTGCTGCAGTCCATAAGAGTCGGACACGACTGAACAGCAAACAGCTGATTCTAACCCTTCTTAACATTTGCTTTTGCTGACTGTGAGTGTAACTCAGCTGCAGTTGCAGTTTAAAAAAAGAGGTTGGGGGAGCTAGGTAACCTTGACATCACGACTCTTAGCTTGGAGTCACTTGGAGCCACTGAGAAAAGAAATGACACCTCAGAAAGGAGTGAGAACGCAGGTGTGCTAATTTGGGTGCATTTACCATTCTTTTCTTGTTTAGTATTTTTTGGCGTGTCTTCAAAAAAAAAAGTAAGCTGGAATGTGAGCTGTGTTCTGTAATTAGGGAGAGACGAGACCCTCCAGTTTCAGAGGCAGAGCACAGAGGACGTGGCTGGGCGGCGGTGGGGGCGGTGTGACCCTCAGGGCGCCGGGCTCACCGCAGGCGTACTCTCTCCACAGGTGGACAGTGACACCATATGGAACGAGGTGCACTCGTCGGGGGCCGCCCGCCTGGCCGTGGGCTGTGTGGTAGAGCTGGTCTTCAAGGTGGCCACGGGGGAGCTGAAGGTCAGTGAGGACCCGCAGGAGGGGCTTGGGGTGGGGGGAGAGTGCCCGGGGAGGGGGCAGCCGGCCGCCTCTGCTCCCCGCTTCTGCAGGGTACCGGGCGGCTGCGGGGGGCGGGTGCCCAGGTCTGTCCCCACGGTTGACCTGCAGGAGACCCTGCCCCTTGTGAGAACACAGAGCCACGCAGCGGTTCTCAGCAAAGCCGATCTTGGAGCCCTGCCCTCTCACTGTGGCTGAAAGACTAGGAGAGATTTTGTCCGTAGGAGTTGTATCATCCATGGCTGAGTAGTCATCAGAGATTGAAAAATGAAGCTTTGTAAATATTTATTAATTTAAAAATAATAGTGCGTCTGGCTTCGTGGCTCAGCTGGGATCGTCATGCCCACTTCTGCATCTGTGGCTGGCGACACGTGGCCTTGGCTGAAGCACACAGAGGCGGTGCAGCCTGGCATAGTGCAGGGCGAGGGGAGGGGGTCCTCAGGGGACTGCAGGTCTGTGTCTCTGACCCTACACCCCAGTTCAGCGAGGGGTGCTGTCCTGAAGACGTGTTGCCGTGTAGACCCTGAAACACACCAGCGGCCTCTGTCCTCCTGCTTTATGAGGGGCCCCGTACCCTGAGCGTGTCGTTTTATCCTGACTTTGCACCGTGCTCGGTTGTCCAGAGATGAGGGGTCACGGAGGGCCCCAGAGCCTTCAGTCGCCTCTTCCTAGGCAGTGTGCACTGCAGCCCAGACCCTGGGAACCGTGCCTGTCACCTCCCGTTTCGTCAGGAGGGTCTCCTCCGCACAGGGATTTTCACCAGGAAGCTCAGATCCCACGCTGACCACAGTCTCGTTCTCCCCGATCTGACAGCCCCGCCGGGCTGGTTACACATCCCCTATCTCTCTGTATGGGCGTTAAAGAGATGTCAAGGTTTAATGACGTTGATAAGTTTCACTGCTTTCTCCGGGCGCTGGCATGGAGCTGCCGCTCCCCTGGGAACCTGTGTGCTCCCCCCACCACCACACCCGCCGCCGGTCAGCTCTCAGCTACACGGGAGCGGGCACAGAGCTGTGGGGGTACTGGAGAGGCCCGGGGTGTGGGGTCCTGTCCAGGGACGGGGAGATGGTTGGGTGGTGCCGAGGAGGGGCTTCCACCAAGTGCACACCCAGCCCAGTCTCCGCAGAAGGCTGGGCACACTTCCCATGCCTGGCCAGCATGGTCCATGGCCCTGGGGGCTCCGTTGCAGACCTTGACCACATAGCTTCCTGGGCTTGCAAGACCGGGCGTGCTGGTCTAAACCGTCTTTATTACGGCGGCTGCAGGATGGTTTGCAGATGGTCCTTTTAAAGCATAAGTGATTTCGGGGCCTGGAGGGGGCAACCTGCAGCTCTTCTCCAGCCTTTGCTCACAGGCGATAGTGGTCCTTTTTTTGCACTGCCCAGTCCCCGGGGAGCTGAGCCGCAGAGACAGCAGGGAAGCTGACATTATGGCCCAACCAGGGAGCAGCCTAGCCCCGTCAGATTCATTTGCTCCAGCGTTCCCATCCAGTTACTTCCTGCTGGTTATAATCAGAGCAGGGCCACAGGCACCCCTTCCCCTCCTTCCCAGACTCCCCCGCTCAGCAGCCCGCAGCCTGGCCAGCAGACTGTTGCGGATGGAAAGTCAGGAGTGAGCTGACCTTTTGTCTCAGTGATCTGTGATGACAGCAGGCCTCTCACAGAAGGGACCTGGGTGTCTCCGAAGCGCTCATAGGGAGCCCTGGGTCCTGCCCGCGTCTGCGCCCGGGGGCGGCTGGAAACCATGCAGACTCTGCCTGTGCTCAAAGGCAGTCTGTGATCTTTTTCTCACTGACCTGAAACCAATCTTCTGTCCCTGTCTCTCCCCGCTGGTGTCGTGCCTAGAATGGCTTTGCTGTGGTCCGCCCTCCAGGACACCACGCAGAGGAGAGCACGCCCATGTAAGTGGACACATGGTCGCTCTCGGGCAGGGGACACACGGCTGTCTCACACCCCTCCCGTGTGCCGGGCCAGCAGCATGTGCAGCTGGAGTTGGCTGTGACTCTGGAAAGATGCGGGTTGGGGTGGCAGGGGGCACAGAGGGGAGGCCGAGGGTGCAGAAGTGAGTCCAGAGGCGCCACCTCCTTGTCTAGCCCAGGAACAAGCCCAGGAAAGGGAACATCAGCTGTCCCAGGAGGAGTTCAGGGGGTTCGTCCTTGTTCTAGACCTCGGGTCTGCTCACGTGTGGCCTTCCAGCCGACCTGCTCATGCTCTGGTACCGTGAGGCTCAAGTCGCCAGGCCACAACCACAGTGGTCAGCTGTCCAGCCTGTGTTTCGGGTTGTGGAGCTGGCTGAGGTGGCGGGGGGTGGCATGTGGACTCAGGGTCCATCCCTGTCCAGAAGCCCCCTGCAAGAGTCACAGGACTTGACCCCACAAGTTGTGCCCAAAGTGGACACAGGAAACCCTCAGCAAGTGCCATATGGGGCTTCTACCCAGGGCCTGAGACAGAAGACTCAGGGTTGGGGTCATCAGGAGGAGGCGACGGGCGGAGCCTGGAAGGCTGAGCGCCGGCCTGTCGGCTGGTGAGGCACACACATGCAGACAGAGCCGCAGGGAGAAGCAGGAAGCACGCAGGCAGGGAGCTACCTTGACCCCAGTGGGGCGTCGGGATGCGGCTGCAGGAAGGGCCCTTGCTGTAGAGGGAGCTGTCGTCACCCACGTGCGTCCCTCCCTGGCCCAGGACAGTCCGCATGACCCAGCAGCGGGTGCTGACCGACTGGGTATCTGCTCTGAGGTCACCTTTCTAATCTGAGTCTGGCTTGTCACATATTCTAGACAGTGGGCTCAGGGGGACCCAGATGGAGCCTGGAGGAGTCTCGTCGCTGGAGGCTCTCTTGGGGGTCCAGAGGCCAGCAAGGCAGGAGAGGCTACAGGTGCTTGGTACCCCTTCCAGACAGCCAGCCTGCACCCTCAAAACAAACCCACCTAGGCTTCTCAGCTCCTGTGGCAGTTCAAGTTTAGGAGATTTTCATTTTTACTCGACTCACTTTCTTAGCTTGTTTTTCCCGTCCTCTCAAAGCCTCTCTCGAATCATTGTATGCATCCTAGAACACAGAAAGATAAGCGGGGAGGGAGTAAAATAGTAACTTCTGTGTTCCGTGGGCCTTCGTGCCTCTTGGGAGGCTGGTCAGTGCATGTCCCAGGAGGTGTCCTCGGGATGCTCTAGTGTTCTCGTACAGGCTGTGTACAAACTGATCAGAGCCCACATTTTATCTCCGTTTCTCCTGATTCTCCCCTGTAGGGGGTTCTGCTACTTCAACTCCGTGGCCATCGCTGCCAAGCTTCTCCAGCAAAGGCTGAGCGTGAGCAAGACCCTCGTGGTGGACTGGGTGAGTTGGGGGGCCCTGGGGCGCTGCCGGCTTGTCCCTACCCCACCCCCGCTCCAGCAGACAGAGGGAAGGCAGGCTTTCCCACTCCGCTGACAACTGGATTTGTGGACCCGCACTTTGTGGAAACTCCCTCAAAGATGCAGAAAGGAAAAGCCCAAATCCGAGGAGTGTGACAGCTCCTACCAGCCCGTCCTGCCAGTGACCCTGGTTCTGAAGTGTCCGGAGACAGGCTGGTGGTTGAGGGCAGCAGCTAGAGGGTGGTCTTGCCAAGCCTCGTAGGAGGGTGGGGGGCAGGTGGGGCTCGTGGGCCCTTGGCACTGACGGCGGCCCGGCCAGCTGCCTCTGTCACTCCTGCTTCTGCCGGGTGACCCGGTTTTTACCGATTTAACCCCCTGCCCCATTTTCCCACATGACGGGCCGCTTCTGACAGGGCCCTGCCTCACAGGGCACAGTCTATGAAAAACGCTGTAGAATAGCTGAATTCCAGAGGTGGGAGGTGGGCACTCAAGGTGTTCACTTTATTATTGTTTTTCAAGCCATAGATGGCAAGGGGAGGGGAGAAAACTCCCTTTGGAGTTTATGATCCATTTCATAATATTTTTAGTTAAAAAAAAATCAGATACTTCAGGCGGGATTATCCTTTATGCTGCAGAGTTCCTCCTGGGTTTGGGAAAAGTAAAACCGGAACACAGCCCGGGACACCCCAAGCTCCGGGCGCTGGTGCCGGGGCTGCAGGGCATGGGCTGCTGACCCTGGTCCTCACACGCCCAGTGCCTGCTCCGTTCAGCCCAGGGAGCCCCTCGTCAGCCCCCCGTGGGGAGCAGTCAGAGATGCTGGGGGCGTGAAGCCCCTGCAGAAGGCGGGCGCTCGCCGGCTGCCATCCAGGGCTGCGCCGGAGGCTCTGCTGTGGCCACAGACGGCAGCGGGCGGCACCTGCCCCGCCCTCACCCTCAGGCCTCTGTGGAGTCCGGCTGGTCCCCCGCTTCCAGCTGTCCTTCTGTGTTTTCTCCAGTGAGCTCAGACAGCATTCATGCGCGGATTCTCAGCAGTTCCTGGGCTGAAAACCGCGGTTCGTCTGCAGCCCGCAGCTCACGCGCTGGCCGCCAGCCACCCACTCGAGTGGCTTGTCACCCCACTCGGGGCCTGGCACCCCGGCTCTCAGCCCCCGGCGGAGCCGGCTTTGAGCCTGCGCCCCCAAGTGAGCAGCCGTGGGAGCCGCAGGCTGGCAGTAAGGGCGGGCTGCCCAGCTCCCCAGCCTGCCCCTTGCCCCAGGGTTGGCAAGACACTGATCAAATGACCCTGCCCGGAAACAGCAGCCCCCGGGGCAGTGAGACACCCTGCGAACCTGCCGCAGGCCGTGCCCTGAGAGCCCCGAGCCGGGGAGCTTACCCCCGCTGGGCGGGAGGTGCTGGCTCACGGGAGGGCGCCAGCGCTGAGCACCCCCCGCCCCACAGGATGTGCACCACGGGAACGGGACCCAGCAGGCCTTCTACAGCGACCCCCGCGTGCTCTACATCTCCCTGCACCGCTACGACGACGGCAACTTCTTCCCGGGCAGCGGCGCGCCTGACGAGGTGAGCAGGGCTCTGTCCGCGGGCGCAGCCTGGGGGCTGGGGGCACGCCCGTGAGCAGAGGGGGCCCGGCGTGACGGGGGGAAGCCGTCAGCCCGGATCCCTCAGGTGCTCCCGTGTGGGCCACGTCTGGTCCATGTGCAGACGACATCCTGGGAACCCTGGTTCTAGCCTGGGCGGGCCGAGGGCTTGGGCCAGTGAGTGCGGGTGCCCTCGCCTTCGGGAAAGGCTGCTGCACAGGCACCATGTGTGTCCAGGGCAGCGGCCCTCTCGCCGGTCGAGTGCCCACGGTGGGCTCCCGGGTGACCCCCGAGACTCCAGCGAAGGTCCCTGTTCTGAGCGGAGAGGCCCGACAGTAGGGAATCCCGTCCAAGGAGAAAGACAGGCCCGCCCGCCTCGGGGTCTCGTCCTGGAAGGGACGTCAGGGCAGACGGCCAGCTCGCAGCGGTCCCCGCAGCCCTTCACGGTGCAGCCCCTCCCTCAGGCAGGGCACAAGGCCCCCACACTCTGCACATGCGGGGGAACGGGGTTCCTGCCTCTGAAAACGCCCCATCCTGAAAGGCAGCATGTTGAGGGCGGGTGGGTGGGCGAGGGGCACACCCCAAGGGCCGCCCCAGGTCGGGTCATGGCATGCATTTCTCTCCTCCGTGCAGGTGGGCACGGGCGCCGGCGTGGGCTTTAACGTCAACATGGCTTTCACCGGCGGCCTGGACCCCCCCATGGGAGACGCAGAGTACCTCGCAGCCTTCAGGTGAGGGTCCTGGCTTCCACCCCGTGGGGCACTTAGGGAGCAGTCGGGAACCCCCCACGGGGGCCCAGCTCCTGTGGGCTTCACCGTTCTCCTCTGACCTTCGCCTTCCCTCGTGAGCACGCCCCCTCCATCCCTGGGCAGTGCTGTGTGCTGGCACTGCAGGAACCGGTCTTGCTGTCTCTGCGTTTTGGGGGATGAACCCCAAGGCTTCTCACAGTCTGCTCTTCAGGCCAGAGGTGGCATCCCCAAGACTGTTTCTCACCTTCCGTCTGCAGGGTTCCCGTCTTGTGCGTCTCATGGAAACCAGGACTCCGTCTGGGGTCTCAATAGTAAGAAAGTGAGGGAGGCTGGGGGAAGGTGTCAGAAAGCATGAGGTTAAGGAGAATCGGGTGCTGCGGTCTGAAAAGGCTCCTGATCTCCTAATTCTTCTCTCAAAAAACCTTCTGTGAGATGATGGGAAACAGAAGTGAACATCCCTCCTCTGCTGACATAAAAATCGGGAGGTGACTCCCTCGGTCACCCCGGTTCCGTTGTGTTAGGCTGGGCTGGGGGAGTCAGGTACAAGGCGATTCTGTAAAGCCGTCTTTGCTCTTGTCATCGAGCCGTGCTTTCTGCTTCGATCTGGGCCACATTGAAGGGACTCCTGGGGCTGGTAGCACTAACCAGCTACCTCCTGGTTAGTAGGAGATTAGTAGGAGGAAACCCCGCCTCCTGTTGCGGTCAGAGCAAGTGGCTGGGGGGCTGGGGGCGGGGAACGGGGGGGCAGCCCCTGGCAAGTGTGCGTCCAGGGCCCCTCGGAAGGAGGAAAGTTTTCCTCAGTAGCGAAGCCCAACGGACCTTCCGTCTTTGTTTGAGACATGGCCTCTGCATCAGGCTTTGGAGCCCATCAAGTTTCCAAGGGACTTTCCTTCCTTCCTCTTGAGTGCGTGCTCTGGTTGTCCTGCATGCGGGCACGTGTGTGTGTGTGTGATGTGCGTGTATCTGTGTGTGTGTGTATGTGATGTGCGTGTATCTGTGTGTGTGTGTATGTGATGTGCGTGTATCTGTGTGTGTGTGATGTGCGTGTATCTGTGTGTGTGATGTGTGTGTATCTGTGTGTGTGTGATGTGCCTGTATCTGTATGTGTGTGTGTGTGTGTGATGTGCCTGTATCTGTGTGTCTGTGATGTGCCTGTATCTGTGTGTGTGTGTGTGTGTGTGATGATGCCTGTATCTGTGTGTGTGTGATGTGCCTGTATCTGTGTGTGTGTGATGTGTCTGTATCTGTGTGTGTGATGTGCCTGTATCTGTGTGTGTGATGTGCCTGTATCTGTGTGTGTGTGTGATGTGCCTGTATCTGTGTGTGTGTGTGATGTGCCTGTTATCTGTGTGTGTGTGTGTGTGAGATGCGCCTGTATCTGTGTGTGTGTGTGATGTGCCTGTATCTGTGTGTGTGTGCCTGTATCTGTGTGTGTGTGTGTGATGTGCCTGTATCTGTGTGTGTGTGATGTGCCTATATCTGTGTGTGTGTGTGTGATGTGCCTGTATCTATGTGTGTGTGTGCGGGTATGACCCACCTGTATGTGTGTGGGCGTGCATGCGTGTGCACATGGGCATGTGCGTGGAGGCACGCATGGATGTGAGCACGGCTGTGTCCCGCCTGCAGCTGAGATCCTAGCGAGGGCCAGGCCATCAGAGCTTGGCTGAGGGCCCTCCCTGCTGCCAGCCTTGGGCTGGGCTCTGGGTGGGGTGGCCGTAGGGGTCACACGACCCGTCACAGCATCTGCCCCCTCATCTGTGCCCCAGCCTCAGGGGCAGCTGTCTGGGTCTAGGGATGCAGAGGCCGGGCCCCAAGGGGGGCTCCGCCTCCGTGAGGCCCTGCCGCCTGCCACTTGGTTCCCACAAATGGTGGGTCAAGCGACGAGCTGCGCAGACAGTGAGAGCAGCCGGTTCAGACAGGACCCCATCGCCTCCTCAGAAGTCCCGCGGGGTCGTCACCCAGACCACTCTCTCCGATCTCAGTGGCTTAATGCTCTTCTTTCCTCTTCCTCTTGGTAAGATGTAATGCAATCGTGACATTGTCCCCCCCCCCTTACTTAGGGGAGAAGGACTCCCCCTAAACGGACACCACATCTGAAAACCGCTCATGTACATGATTAAATGTCAGCTTCAGGAAATCAGAACTGGCCTTCTCTGTGGAGGCCATCACCGCCCGCCCCGGGACGCCCTCCAGCCCCACCCCGTGAACTGGCCCTCCTCAGGGGCTTCCTGGGGAAGAAAGTGTCTGGACTCGGCCCTGAGAGGCATGAATACAGCCCAGTGACCTCTGATGCCTCAGGGGACCCGGCATGGCTGAATTCTGGTGGAGGCTGTCTTGAAACTAGGGGTTAAAGTGGTAAAAATGGCGGTTCCCTCTTCCTTCAGACCAGGTTCCGACTGAACCGGCCTCCAGGGCTGTCTCGGGGTGCTGGGCACGCTGATGGGGTGGAAAAGCGGGCAGGAGGCGGGTCCTGGGGGTCGCCCCCTCCCCGACCGCCAGCATTACGATGGACCCCTCACCCAGAGTTGCTGTTGATGTCCCGTTTTAATCTTCTGCCAAGTGTATACATGGTGATGCCCTATCAAGTGAACTTTTTAAAGCTCAAATAGCCTCTTTGAAAAGGAAAATTGTTTCAGGTTTTTTTTCTTTTATTGATTTTAATGTAAAATAGCACTTTGAAGTTTACAATTTATGGTTCCCTGGGCATCGATCAGAGTGGGGAAGGAGGGTCAGAAGCCGTTTCCCCTCCTCTGCCCGCTCCCTGGGGGCCCGGACGACGCTCGCCCCATGCCTTCCAGGCGGCACCTTCTGCTGAGACCCACGCCTGCCTTGTTGCATTTCAGGAGATCAAGCCCGAGATGAAGAAGAGATAAGAAAATTGCCCCTAATGAAAGCCAGAGGCAGCAGCACTTTCTCCTGGGCCTGAGACTCTGGGAGAAAAGGGGACTTTAATTCAAACCAGCCAGGCCAGCAGCTTTGAAGTCTGCTGAGCAGCGGAGGCCTCCGGGCCAGGAGATCCTGGTGTACTTTTCTTAACCCCTCACTTCCCTGCCGCCTGGCAGCGTGGGGTGCAGGGGCCGGGACTGCTGCTGCCCTCAGAGCACTGTGTGGGGGGAAAGGCCGTGTTAACAAAGGTGCTCAGGGATGGTGGAGCCGGACCATCCCAGAGATGGTGGAGCCAGGACTGCTCATGCTTTCAGAGCCCAGTATGGGGTACAGGCCGTGATATAAAGGTGCTCAGGGGTGGTGGAGCAGGGACTGCTCCTGTTCTCACAGTGCCCTGTGGGGGGAAAGGCCGTGTTATAAAAGTTATCAGAGATGCTGGTGAAACCGCCTGTTTGCAAGTGGAAGTCTTCCTCTCTGAGTGAGGTCGGCCTCTATTCTGAGAAGCTGAGCAGGTTCATTTCATTTACCCAACCTTTGAAGCCCTGCAGGAAGGTTGAGGGGCTTTTGTTTCTTCCATGTTTTTTAAAAAAAAAACACTGGTTGGTTGTTGTTGAGCTAAACTATACATAAAATTTGACCCTCTGAAACACATGCAAACATCTAGTTCGGGGCGCTGGCTGCGTTCACAGTAGCGTGTCTGCTCCGGGGAGACTGTCCCTGAGGGCCTAGCCCCTGGGGGCCATGAACACACCCACCTGGACCCCTCTAGCAGCCACTGTAGCTCTTCAGGGGCGTCCAGGTCTTCTCGGCAGAGCGTTTATCCGAGGACATTTCTACTGCAATGATCTTAGAAGCAGAAGATAGAAGTAAAACCTCGGAGTTGAGCGATGCCGTGTTTAGCCCGCGGTCACTGCACCTGTGTACAGGTCGGGGGTGCACGTGCCTGTCCTCGTGGGTGGCAGGGCCCCGGGTGAGATGGGCCTGTGCCGATGGCGTGCGGCATCCTCCTGCCCTCGGGTGGGGGCCTCGTGGTGTCGGGGCGGGGGACGCTCCCATGGCTGGTCGTGGAGCCTTCAAGCACAAGGCTTCCTGGGGGCCCCTGACAGGCGGGGCCCGGGCCGCAGGGCCAGGAAGGGGGCGAGAATACATTGGGGTCTGGAGTGGCGAGGTGCCCGCCCGCTGCCCAGGAGCCTGCCGGGGGTGGGGAGGAAAGACGTCCACACCTTGGCAGATGGAGGTTGGCGAGCAGAGAGCTAAGAGGCCAAGCCTCGGGGATGCGACTCCGGTGGGGGGCAGGGTGGGGCAGGCCTGTGTGGGGAGGTGGCAGCAGGGGCGGCCTTCAGTGGCTTTCAGCCTGGCTGAGGCCACGGCGTCACTGCTGGGGGGCCCGGCCCGGGCAGTCACATTCCCGTCATCACTGTCTTCCTTCACATCCCGACTCTCAGCAGAGCTTGGGTACTTGATGAGCAGGTGCTGGGCCCCTGGCCTGCAGTCCCAGTGGAGAGGGTGGGGTTTCAAGAGGATGTGGGCCCCCATAGCAGGGGCTCAGAAGCCAGGCTCCCAAAGCAGGGGGACTCAGAGGCTGGGACCCCCAGGGCAGGGACTCAGAGGCCAGGCCCCCCTAGGCAGGTGTACAGAGATTCCAGATCCCAAAGGGCACATACCTCCCCTTGCAGAGCATAAACGAAAGGAAGTTTTCAATGATCAAAATGCCATCACTGAAATGGTGCTGTCGGGCTCCCAGCAGCAACCTTTGTAAAACCGGGTCTGGACTCAGGGCTCGGCCACAGTCAGTGTCCTCTGCCTGGCGCCTCCAGCCAGTGAGCGCCCTCCTGGCGGGAGACGTGAACTGTGGAACCAGCCAGAAACACAGGGGTGAGCATGAGCAAGGAAGCCTGTGGGGCGAAGGCTCCGGGGGCCGCATGCGAGGGGTGTTTAGGGCCAGCTTGCGTGGACAGTGCCCCAGGGCATCGGAGGGGCAGAAGCAAGCCAGGGGCAGCGTAGCAGACAGAACCTTGGTTCCAGCCAAGGCCCTGGAACCAGTGGGCACAGCCCCCAAACACGGCACCGCAGCCCACTGGCCACCAGGTCATGTGCCCCCAGCTGGTGTTGACCGCCAGTCTGGCGGATTTGTGCGGGCCCCAGTTGGGTGGTGTATTGAGAAGTCATTTCTTCTTTAGAAGTTGGAGCCCGCTGTTGGAGCCAGCTCGTGCATTTAGATTTCACTGTGGGTTGGGAGTTGGCATGTTGGCACGGCAGAGTCTGGCCGTGTGAGGTTACAGTGCAGCTGATAAGACATGATTCTGGGAGCTGCAGGGGCCCCGTAGCTCCCCGGGCACTGCCGCCTTCATGGAGCAGCCAGGCTGGCCCAAGCAGAACAGGCCGGTCAGCGACGTCCACCCTGTCATCTGGCCTGCCGAGCCCTGGCACCCGGCCTGGCTTTTCCCCATGGAAACCCGGCTGCAGGTGTGAACTTGCCAGCGAGCAAAGGATGGAGGGATGGGCAGAGCGCGTGTCCAGGGCAGAGGCGCCGGGCCGGGTCCTAGGCGTCACGGGCCAGGAGCTCAGCTGCGCAGGTACTTTGCGCGTTTGCACCCCACCCCACAGGGCGCGGAGGCCCCGGGACCTCCGCTGCTCATCCCTGTCGCCATCTCCCCCACCCCCCGCTTTCCCACGTCCAGAGCTGCACCTGGCCTCCTCCTCTCTCAGGGTCTCCTCCCTGAAAGAGGACGATTGGTGGTCTGCTGCCCTGGGAGGCCCCTGGCCCTCAACGCTGTCCTCCTCGGTTTTCCCACTGAAGGTCGCCAAGGACCCCCTAGACCCATTCGCCTTAGAGCAGCAGTTTGAGGGAAGGCCTTCAGCGGATATTTAGATCTTATTATTTTCAGACTAAACTGCTCATTAAAACTTCATCCTAGAAATAAAATGTCAGGCAGTTTCCCATTTTCTTTGCAGCAGCTGTTAACCAGTCACAGGCTGGCCACTTGCTTCTGGCACGAGGGTCCCGGGCAGGGTGATGCTGGGAGGTCCAGAAGGCAGGCTGGTAGACAGTCAGTAGTGACGCGTCCAGCCCTCTCCTACCCACGAGGAAGCCAAGTCCTGTCAAGGGAAGACAACGTTTCTCGGGGCTTAGGGCACACTAAAAATGTGTGCTGCACACCCACTCAGCACACGCCGGGCAAACAGCACCATTTCAGATTTTCTTACTGTAGCAAGTATTCGGGATTACAGCGTCAACCGTCCCAGTCAGGAAGAGGAAAGGAAGGTGTGCGCACGGACATCCGCTTTCCCAGGTGCTCAGACTCCCGCCTGGACTGTGCGCCAGCCCCCCTCCCCAGACCTGTCACACACGCATGCACACACCACACACCCACACGCCAACACGAGGGATCAGCCGTGCTTTACAACTTGTTATGATTGGCTTTGGGGCGAAGCCACACACCAAGCACAGATGCCAGGGACCCTCTCGGTATTCACCTCCTTTAATGATGATTTTCACAGGGCTGTTTTTTTTTAATTTTGTGGGGGGATTAGAAATGAAATCGCTCCGCGATACTTCAAAGCAGAGCAGCAGAGCGCCCACATGCACTTGCTTCAAAACGTCTGCCGGAGCTCTATGAATGAGCCGGCGTCTGCTTGGAACGTCTGTGGTTTTCATTGAAACACCGTGCCGGCTTTAAAATCCCTACCAAGATTGCGGCCGAAGCCGGTCTCCCGCCCAAAGACAAAGTTTATGTGACAAGAACTTCATTAAAAATAATTGAAAACCAGCCTCGCTGGAATGATGAGGGCTCGTGCAGAGGGCCCCGCCGGGTGCTCGCAGTGGGGAACGGTGGCCTGCGCGTTTGTGGGCACAGACACAGCTGCCGGGCGTGGAGGGAGAGCAGACAGCTTTTCCTGGATCCCAAGGCGGCCCCCCCACCACCATCCTGGACCAGGAATTTCCACACAAGCCCCAGGGCCTGCTCTGATGCCTGTGCTGTGTTTAGAAGACCGCGCTCGCAGACTTCCCTGGCGTCCAGCAGTTGAGGCTCTGCGCTTCAGCGCAGGGGACACAGGTCCGACCCTTCGTTGGGAAACTAAGATCCCGCATGCCGTGCGGTGCAGCCAGAAAAAGAGGCCATGCTCTGTACATCGCGTCTCCAGTTCCTGTGAGCTCTCGTCCCACTGGCACCGAGAAGCGTTCAGAGCGGGGGCTGGCATCATGCATGGAGCAACTTCAGCAGAGTCGGAATGGCAGGAGTCTGGGGCAGGGCTGGTGGACGGCAGCCCAGGGACCAGGTCCCACCTTGTGTTTTTTTAAGTCAAGTGGCCCAAAGATGGAAGTGTCTGCTCCCTGGCCCTCGGCAGGAATGCTCTCAGCCCCTGATCTGATCCACATGCAGCGTTGCTGGGCTGTGAGGGGTGGCCCCCAAGGCCCAGAGCCTGAGTCCTTGAGAGCATTTCCATCAGCTCCGCAGAGGCTGTTCAGGAGGAAACTGAACTGGACCCAGCCTCAGAGGAAAGAATAGAAGCTGCCAGCTGCTGAAAGGCCCACCTGGCCTGTGACTCCCTGGTTCCAGAAGGGGATTTCCTGGTGGACGAAGGGCCAGGGGTGAAGTTGGTGAGTCTTGGTGGTAGATGCTCCCAGCACCTGACCCGTCACAGGTGGATGTCCCCTGGGAAGCCCCCTGGGCCATGCATGGTCGCAGGAGTCTGGCCGGGCCTCCTGGCTCCTCACCACGGTTCCTGCAGAGCAGGGGCCGGGTCTTCACCTGTGTGGCTCTCCGGGGTTCTCGGCCCTCCCCAACCTGAAATCAGAGGGACCTCTCAACAGGACCACAAACCAGGATAGTTCCTAGATGGAGAAGTATTTAACACTGAGCATTCTGTTTCTTATGGACATGAGTTTGGGTAAACTCCAGGGGTTGGTGATGGACAGGGAGGCCTGGGATGCTGCAGTCCATGGGGTCGCAAAGAGTCAGACACGACTGAGCAACTGAACTGAATTGAACTGAACTGATTCTGTTTCTTTGGCCAAAGTTGTCATCTTCCAGAGTTGACTTTGCTGTCATAAACGGTGATTTTATGTCATCCTGATGAGAGCCTGTGGGATTACAGGGGGGTGCCCTGTACCCATGGTCCTCCCTGTGTCCCGGCCTGTGGCCATGGTGCTCCCTGGGGCCTGCCCCGTGCCCATGGTCCTCCCTAGGCCTTCCCTGTGCCCATGGTGCTCCCTGGGGCCCGTCCTGTGCCCATGATGCTCCCTGCGGCCCGCCCCATGCCTGTGGCGCTCCCTGGGCCTTCTCTGTGCCCGTGGTGCTCCCTGGGGCCCGCCCCGTGCCCGTGGTGCTCCCTGGGGCCCGCCCCATGCCTGTGGCGCTCCCTGGGCCTTCTCTGTGCCCGTGGTGCTCCCTGGGGCCCGCCCCATGCCCGTGGTGCTCCCTGGGGCCCGCCCCATGCCTGTGGCGCTCCCTGGGCCTTCTCTGTGCCCATGGTTCTCCCTGGGGCCCGCCCCGTGCCTGTGGTGCTCCCTGGGGCCCAGCCCGTGAGGGGCGGTGACCATTGGTCACGCCCAGCACACTGAGCCCCTCGTGCAATCTTCTGAAGACCTGGCAGGGGCGGGAGTGTATCTCAGAGGTGAGGAGCCGGGCAGGAGGAAGACAGAAAGTCAAGGGGGACATTCCAGGCCTATGAGGCTGGCTCTGGGTCAGACGCTGGACTAGATGGACGGGAGTCTTCCTGGTCTCAGCAGGAACTGAGATTTCCAGGCTGAGCCGTACACTCAGGCTGCGAGCTCCTGAGGCAGTTGTGTTAACAGGAGCTTCCCCCCACTTTTCTTGCCTTGTGTCCTGAACGTAACTTAGCGCCTGACCTCCTCAGCGTCTGTTTATACTACTAACCAGTTGGTTCTCTTAAACTGGGGCATCAGTTGTCCCTTTAGGGATCCTAAGTGTTGAATTTCTTTCTAATTAGCCTTACACGTCCCTCCTGCACCCCAGCAGCGGGTCATTTGGTCCGTCGCAGCTGATGGCATAGCCTTGGGCTGTGGTCGTCGAAGGCCAGGGTGGGGGCTCCGGGACGCCCTCACCAGCTCGGCTGCCCGGCCCCGGGTCCCCAGTGCTGGGCGGTGCCCCGGAAGCCCCAGCAGCCAGTGACAGTGGCCATCCTGGGCTGACGCGGCGTCTCCCCCTCTGCCCCGTGCAGGACCGTGGTCATGCCGATCGCCAGCGAGTTCGCCCCGGACGTGGTGCTGGTGTCCTCAGGCTTCGACGCCGTGGAGGGCCACCCCACGCCCCTCGGAGGCTACAACCTCTCCGCCAAGTGTAAGTCAGGTTTGCGGGTGGCCGGGTGTCAGATGCGCGGTGTGCACACCAGGCTTCCCCTCCAGTGGCCGTGGAAGGAGACTCCACCCCAAAACCCCAAAGACATCTTACTGAAACCACGACACCGGCTCCCCGGAGAGCACGAGGCCTGCGGCAGGCGTGCAGCCAGAAGGCCAGCAAGCCTGGGGCCTGCCCTCTGCTGCTGTCAGCTGGGGCCGGGTCCCCCTCCTCCTGAGGGCTGTCATCCCACGCGGGGCCTGTGGGGGGGCCGGCCCTAAACGCTGTGAAGACATAAAGAGCCGAGAGCAGGCTCACTCTAGTCAGGGGAGGAAAGACATGTGCGTCCTCCGTCTCAGCAACTCAGGCAGGTGACAGCGCCCCCACCCCAGCGCCGGCCCCAGAAAGGCCTGGACGCCCCAACCCTGACCAGCGACCTGGGGGTTGCAGTGGTCTGGGTGCCTGGGGTTCCGGGGGGACAGGGGAACCTGTCCCCTGCACCCATGTGGGGAGAGCATGGTGCAGCAAAGAGGAAGCCCAGCAACAGAGCACAGCCTCGCAGAGTCCACCTGCCCAGCCGGGGGCCGAGAGGCTGAGTCCCTGACAGGCAGGGCACCAGTGCCCTCCACGCCCAGCCTGGGGGCCCACGCCCTGAGTGCTTCCTGGGGTCCTTGCAGTCGCCTCCAAGGCAGCGTCACTGTCGCCATCGGAAACGAAACTGAGGCTGGGGGGCCCCAGGGCCTCGCCGGCACCCGCAGCTGCCCGGGGGCAGAGTCCAGCCTCGGGCCCGCTCTGCTGAGCGCCAGCCTCTGCGGACAGATGGGGTCAGGTGGCCTGGCTCCCCGAGGAGGGTCATTCTCATTCTCCGTGGGGAGGGTGTTGGGCTGCACTGCAGGGACCGTGGCTGCTGCAGAAAGCCAGATGGGGATGCAGGAGGGCCCTGGAGGGGCGCAGTGGTGACATGCACAGTGACAGGGCACAGGGCCCTGGCGGTGACACACGCGTGGGTGTGTTGGCACACCTGTGCCCGGCACTTCGGCCGACTGGAACGCCCTGGGCCCTGGGACGGATGTGGCCAGGCCCCAGCAGCTGCCCTGCCCGCCGCCCTGCTGCCTCCCGGCTTCTGTGGTCCCGCAAGCGAGATGGGGGCTCCCCCGGGGCTCCTCCCCGCCCCCGAACGAGATGATTTGCAACATTATAAAATCAAAGCCCCGAAACCATAATTCCTACTCCCACAGAGATCAAAAAGAATCCCAAGCCGAAATCCTCCAGTGGATTTATCACAGGCCAGCCTGGCTTCCATTAGGTGTCTCACTCGGAGTGCCGGCCTCGGGGCCTCGGTAAGGCACTGCAGCGCCCCGGCCGCTTTGGTCCGCTGCCAGGCGCCTCGCCCGCCACTTGCCTCTCCCGTGTCCCCCGCAGGTTTCGGGTACCTGACAAAGCAGCTGATGGGCCTGGCCGGCGGCCGGGTTGTCCTGGCGCTGGAGGGGGGCCACGATCTCACAGCCATCTGCGACGCCTCGGAAGCCTGCGTCTCTGCCCTGCTGGGGAATGAGGTAGGAGGGCCCCGCCCTGCCCCGCTGTCTCGCGGCCTGCGCATCTGCCAGTCACATCCAAGAGGAGGCTTGCCCACCCAACAGGACTGTCTGGTTGTGGCCGGAAGTGGGTGGGCAAAGGGACAGTTAGAAGCCGTGTCTCCTGAGCAGACGGCTCAGCATCTGTCTTTTAAAGGCACTCGCCTTGATGTAGGGCTCACATGGGAACGCCTTTACCTGGTTACCTCCTCGTGGATGGTCGGTTCTCTGGGACGTCCTGAAGCAGGTCCTGGGGGAGGTGTCAGCACGCCATCTTGGGGGCTGGGGCATGGGCCCGGGTCCCTGTGGCTCTCCTGCTGCTCTGACCCTCAGGCGATGCCCAGGACTGGGTTCAGCAGCCCGGCCTAACAGCCGGGCTCAGAGGGAACTTCACAGGGTTCCATGAAGGGAGGCCCACTGGGAGAGAGTTTTCCAGGCTAAAATGCCATCGGCCTGGGATGCCCACGCCCACTGGCACTCCTGGTGGACAGAGCCACCCGGCTGCCAGGTGGGGAGGACGGGGGTGGGGATACTGCCTTGGTCGGTTCTGAGAATCTGAAGTCACGACAGAAACCCACTCTGTAGCTTCCACCTTGGATTTTGGAACCGTGCTCTTCCTGAAGCTTTAAATGCATCCACGGCCTTGGACACGAGGCCACATCCCAGTGTCCTGACCCCATCAGGGAAGCGTGGGTGGTTCCCACACCCACCACATGGCTTTCTCTGGCTGCTTTTCCCATGGCATTGCCGTGAGGGGCCAAGGAAAGAGCCGCTGGTGTATGGCAGCACTGGCCAAGTGGCTCGGGTCGCCAGCCGGCCCGCAGCGGAGCAAGGCCCACAGTCCACACTCCCCAGACACAGAGGGTCTCGTGGGGGCCTTAGGGAGGTGCAGGCCCATGCAGGAACGCCTGGAGGCTGCTCCCCTCCCCAGGGCCCGTCAGATGAAACGGGGCTTCTCCACGTTCGCAGAGTGCGTGGACCCTCTCTCAGTGGGGTCAGGGTCACCTGGTGCCCTGTGGGGTGCCTGAGCCCGCCCCTGGACCGGTGTGTCCTTCCTGGAGTAGCAGCTCCCAATGGCCAGGCCCAGGGGCTCACGGGGGGGATCTAAGACTCCAGGCATGGAGGGAAAGAGGCAGAACTGCAGGGCGGCTCCCTGTAAGGCCTGCCTGCGATGCTCCTTAGCCCAGGCTTGTGCTCCACGACCTGGGCTTCTGCTCCCTGAATCGGGTGCGTGCTTCCTGGCCCAGACTTGTGCTCCCTGAATCAGACACCTGCTCCCTGGCCCGGATCAGGTGCGTGCTCCCTGAATCAGGCGCATGCTCCCTGGCCCAGGCTTGTGCTCCCTGAATCAGATGCCTGCTCCCTGGCTGGGGCACGTGCTCCCTGGCCTGGGCTTGTGCTCCCTGGCCCGGGCTTGTGCTCCCTGGCTGTCTGCTGGGACAGGCCGCTGGCTGGCAACAGGGGTGGAGGTGGTAAGCTTGGGTGGGCAGGCACCTGGGAGGGCTGTGTTTTCTCCTGTCAACCTCTGCGTGTCCTAGATGGTGTCCATTGTAACCTGAGTCACACCTGGGTCCGGGGGCCTGCTGGAATCTCCGCTGTCTGGTCAGCTTGTTAGCAACACGTGTGAATGTTCTCTGGCAAACACCCGCCTGCTTTTGCTTTCCAAAGTGTGCAGGAGTCTTCACCTTTCCTCTCTTCCCATAAAGCGATCTCCTCACCCCTTTTACTAGAAGGCAGCTGATTTCTATATTCAAGCCATCTTGAGGGCTTTTGATTCTGAGAGCCAGCTATTTTAAAATAGCGGTAGAGAACTCGGCTTTCAGCTCAGCTGCTCGCGCTCTTCTGACAAAGTATTCCTTTGGTGAAACACATCAAAAAGCAGGAAGCCCTAGTTTTATCGAGGTCTCTTAAAAATCTTTTTAATGCCAGAAAGTTGGAGGGAGCCTCACCCCTCGGCCTTTGATGAGGCTGATGCCAGGCGTAGGGACGGCTTGCTCCGGGGTGGGGGAAGCCGACTGTGCACGGCCGGTGTTGGGGGCGCCCGCCCATGGGGGTCAGCAGAGGGGCACGCGCGGGGCTGGGCTGGAGGGCCTGCCCCGCCACAACAGCCATCGTACCAACTACTGAACTGAAGTTGTGTGAATTGACTATTGAACACGAAGCCGTCGTATTGACTAGCTTCAGCTTCACGCCATCTGCAGCCCTTGGGGACGATGACAGTGAGATGTCACTTACGGGAGCTGGGTGGGGGGTGTGCCAAGGACCTGCAGCCCAGGGCAGGGCTCCGGGCAGGTGGGGAGTCGCTTCCCCTCTCACAGGTCGCCCCCAAGGGGAGGCTCCTTTGGGGCCCATTTTCTATTTAGCCGTGCGGTTTCTGGGGGGTCACATGGCACCGGCTCATTGATCCCAAGTCCAAGACCCCGGGCGGAGGTGGTGGGGGATCAGGTGGCCGGCAGCCGTGGCAGTGTCCTTTCCTTGTCCTGCTGCACTGCCTCGCCAGGCCGCAGAGTGGGGCGGCCCCGGGGGGTTAGAAGCAGCGGGTGGACACAGGAGACGCAGGGCTGACCGAGCCCGCTGTCAGCTTCCAGCCCGCCAGCTGGGGTTCACCTGTGCTCACCTCACCGAAGCGCCCACACGCAGGCCATGAGGATGGAGCAGGCTGTCCCCCAGTCGTGTTTCCAGGACACGGCTTGTGCTGGGTCGGGGAGGTGGGCCACGTGTCTGAGTTGTGCCCCAGCGGGCCCGTCAGCTCCCCACCCTCCCCCGGAGAAGTGGCCCTGCACCCTCTGCCGGCAAGAGGGGACCTGCCCCGGAGCTCCTGGGCCTCCTGCTGCAGGGAGATGAGGAGCTGAGCCCGAGGGGGGGACCAGAACCCAGGCATCCTGCCACCCTGGGTGTATGCCCTCCGCTGTCTTATCAGTGGAGGCTGTCTTCTAACCTTTGTCCGAAGGAGTTGCGGTTTTTTGGTGCCATGTGGTTCATTTTTACTAGTGTTTAAAAACTGTTGCAAACCAGGAATGTCCTCCAAGCCTCTGCGCCTCACTAGGAGGCTCAGGAAACGCCATGTGGCCGGCCCCTGATAGTCACTGAGTCCGGCCCTGTCGCCAGATACAGTCCACGCGCTGAGGCCGCAGAACCTGAGCAGACAGATGTGCAGGCCCTCCTGCGGGGGAGGGGACCCCACCCACCACCCAGCCCCGCAAGGACCCCGAGGAGGGGATGTCCCGGGAGGGCTCAGCACCAGCCCTGGCAGGAGCGTGCTTCCCTGAGGCCCCCAGAGAAGCTCGGCCAGCAGGTGGGAACCGCAGTCACAAGTGACTGCAGGCGGCCCGGCCCCTCCCCGGGGAAGCCAGCAGGGAGGCTGGGGCTGGGCCTGAGGGCAGAGGACTCGGGAGAGGAGGCCGACCAGAAACCGATCTCTGGAAGAGGTCCTGGAGAGGCCGAGAGAGAAGGGAAGATGCAGGAGAGCAGGCTGGGGCGGCCCCCGGGCCCCTGTGGCTCTGAGTACTACAGGGCCCTCTGCCCAGAGGATCCTCGAGATGGGGAGGGGGGATCGCAGAGCCAGCCTTCAGGCAGGGGGTGTGGTCGGCTGGAGAGCCCCCGGGGACGTTGTCTGTCTCCTTGGGAAGAACGCGGGGGCCGGGGCACCTGCCGGGGTGGCCAGGCGTCTGAACCCGGGCACGGCTGTGAGCGTCAGGTCCGTCACAGGCTGGGGGCAGCTTCTGGATGGTGGGACAGGGCGTGAGCCCCTGAGCATGGGCTGGGGGCTCCGTCATCTCTTGTGTTCTCTGCGGGCCCAGAGATGCCCACCAAAGCGCAGTTTCGTTTTCTGGAAAACACACGCTGTGACTTGGGTTCAGCCAGGATTTCGTAAGGACCGTTTTCTTTGGTGCTGTAACCTCTCTGGTTTCTGCTCACTCAGGGTGTGGTGTGAGCTCTTGTAAACTGCAGAGTAGCAAGCCACACCGATACCCACAACCAGGCGCTCTGCACAAGGGTTTTCTTGCGCACTTTCCCCGAGGCTGGCTTTTTAAAGTCCGAGCCTCCTTTCTGATTCGGTTGTGACGTGGAATACACGCGAGGTGAACGTGCCCCAGGGTGGCCAGGGGCTCCTGTCTATCACTCGGACTTGGCGTTACCCACAGCCAGCCCTCTGTTCTCTTCCAAGTGAAAGTGAAAGTGAAGTCGCTCAGCCGTGTCTTGACACTTTGTGACGCTGAGGACTGTAGTCCACCAGGCTCCTCCATCCATGGGATTCTCCAGACAAGAATACTGGAGTGGATTGCCATTTCCTTCTCCAGGGGATCTTCCTGATCCAGGCACTGAACCCGGGTCTCCTGCATTGTAGGCCGATGCTTACCATCTGAGCCACCAGGGAAGTCCTCAAAGCCTCTCCAGCTTGGCTCCTTCCAGACACAGGCGGGCAAGTGAAGGCACACAGCCCAGCTCTCCGAGCTTGCTCGGCCCGGCCAAGAGCAGAATGGTGGCCCCTGTCTGCTCTCCTCCTGGGGCCACTGGACGCCTCCATGTGCCTCAGATCCCTCTGCCAAGCCCTATTCGTTGCTCCCAGTCGCACCTGCCCCCCAGTCCCTCCCCTGCTTAGCACGGCCTGACCCCCTCTCCCCTGCTTTCCCTACGGCCCACCGCCCTGGCCCCTGCGTGAACGTCACCCCTCACCCAAGCTGGCCCCACAGATGCAGGCCCCTGCTCTGCGAGGCCGGGCAGAGGTCTGTCTCTTGGTCCCTGATGTTTCCTAAGTTTGTAGGATGGATAGTGGTCGGTTCTCCCTGGGCTGCTCAGTGATGTCTATTAAATGAAAAATAAGACCCCAGGTAATGAGAGATTTATATTTTAAGAGCTAGAGCCTCCCCCGCTGCCCAGCCCTTGTGTGTAAAGTGGAGGCTGGATGTGTGCTCAGGGCAGACTGATGCCCAGAGCGGCTGAAGATGGGGAGCCACCACAGAAATGGTGGGGGGTGGGGGCAGACGGCAATGTGGGCGCCAAGGTGCTCACCGGATGTGACCCAGGCAGAGGGCGCTGGAGGAGGGCCATGCAGCCCCCTGGAGGGTCAGCCCCCAGCCACGTCCAGGGCCCCCTGGGGAGGTTAGACGTGGGGGTCCCCCCAGGACTGGGAGCAGCAAGACCTGGGTTGCATTTTAGAAAATTCCTGGCATCGTGCTCTGACACACCTCTCTGCCTTCAAGTGATAGGCATTTTATGGAATGAGTTATTTTCTAAAGAACTGCTTTTTTCTTAAAAGGGATAAAATCCTAGCAAACTATCAGAGTTGTACTGCAACAATAAGGCCACAGCTGTTTATGCCACAATGAGGACCCCAAACCTGAAAGGCGTGTTTTCTGCTCCAGCTTTGTACCCACAGGGGACCTGGGCTCTGCCCTTGGTGGCCCGCTGACAAAGGTGCTTAAGGACACTCCTGTCTTCACAGGGACACCCCGTTCTCATGGGGACCTGCAGGTGTTCCTGGAGGAGCTCCCCACCTGTATCTGCTCTCTGGCCCAGGACTCACCAGGTTGGCCCAGGTTGGGAATTACATCAGGGTCCCACCCTGTGCAGTCAGCCATGGCCAGAGGGCAACTGCGTCCCTGAGGCAGATCCCAGTGGAGGGAGGGGTGGTCCCACGTCTACGAGGTGGCATCTGAGTGTTTGTCCCTCAGGCCCTCAGTAGTGGGGGACCAACCTCAGCAACATGGCATCTCACATTTGACCCTATCAGTCTGCAGGACAGCACAGCACCCAGTTCAGCAGAGGGGTCACTTCCTCGTTCCTCAGAGGCTGAGCACCTTTTCATGGGTCTCTTGGCCACTCTGCCTTTCTCTTCCAGTTTTTTGCCCATTTTTCTATTAGACCATGTTTTTCCAATCTATTTTGGGGGGAGAATTGGTTGGATGGGTGGGTGGATGGCTAGATGAACTGGTGGATGGATGGATGGTTTGGTGGATAGATGGATAGATTGATGGATAGATGGGTGGATGGATGGATTGGTGAATGGATGGATGGGTGGGTGGGTAGGTGGATAAATAGATGGATTGGTAGATGGATAAATGGATAGATGGTGGATGGTTGGATGGGTGGGTGGATGGATTGATGGATGGATGGATGAATTGGTGAATGGATGGATGGATAGATGGATAGATGAACTAGTGAATGGATAGATGGATGGTGGATGGTTGGATGGATGGATGGGTGGGTGGGTGGATAAATAGATGGACTGGTAGATGGATGGATGGACAGATGGGTGGATGGTTGGATGGATGAATGGGTACATGGATGGGTAAATTGATGGATTGGTGGATGGATGGATAGATGAACTGGTGGATGGGTAGGTAGATAGATAGATGGATGGATTGATGGATGGATGGATAGATGAACTGGTCAATGGATGGATGGTTCAGTGGATGGATGCATAGATGGGTGGATGGTTGGTTGGGTGGGTGGATGGATAAATGGGTGGATGGTTGGATGGATGGTAGATGGTTGGATGGGTAGGTGGATAGATAGATGGATTGGTGGATGGTTGGACAGATGGATGGATGGATGGGTGGGTGGTGGGTGGTTGGATGGCTGGATGGGTGTATGGATGGATAAATGGATAGATGGTGGATGGTTGGATGGATGGATGTGTGTATGGATGGGTAGATGGATGGATTGATGGATGGCTGGGTAGATGGACAGATAGATGGATTGTTGGATGGTTGAATGGATGCGTGGTTGCATAGTTGGATAAGTGGATGGATGGTGGATGCTTGGATGGGTGCATGGATGGATAAATGGATAGATAGTGGATGGTTGAATGGATGGATAGATGGGTGGTTGGATGGATGAGTGGTTGGATAGATGGATGGATGGATGATGGATGGTTGGAGAGATAGACAGACTGATGGACAGCTGGGAGTACCCTCTTCTCTGTAATAGTGAATCTAGGGTCAGAATAATCTGTTCCTTGACTGAAAGGGCTTTCCAGGGCCATGGGTCTCCTTTGGGCGAAATTTTTAAGTTTCATTAAAATCAGTTAATGACTGATTTTGTCATTTTTTTTTTTTTATCCCTTCTTGAGTAAATTTCAGAAGATTACATTTTACCAGGAACTTTTTCTATCTCGGCCAATTTTTCCAAATTATTGACTGAAGTTAACAGCGTTCTTGTGCTGTCTTTTATCTCTACTGTTCCTGTAGTCACGGTCCTTCTTATCCTAACATGTTTACCTGTGCCTCCTCTCATTTTTGTCACCAGCATTACCAGAACTTAATTTTTCATTTCAGTTTTAAACGATAAAGTAATCATGTTTAATATATTAATTAATAATGAATGATGAACCAGAAATCGCTGAAACTGAAATGGGATGTTTTAAAGAGAGCCAAATGGAATTTCTAAAAATGAAAACATATTAGCAGAAAACAGAAACTCGGTGAGATCAGCTGGAGAGAAGACTAATAACCTGGAAGGGATGTGTGTGTGCTCAATTGTGTCTGACTTTGTGCCACCCCATGGACCGTAGCCGGTCAGGCTTCTCTATCCATGGGACTCTCCAGGCAAGAGTACTGGAGTGGGTTGTCATTTCCTTCTCCATGGGATCTTCCCCACCCAGAAACCAAACCCTCATGTCCTGCCTTGGCAGGAGGATTCTTCACCACTGAGCCACCAGGGAATCCCACAGCCTGGAAGCAACAGCTGAAGGAATGAGGCTGAGCACAACCCAGAGACAAGGGGTAGAAGCGGGCTTGTGAGCAGATACAGAACCAGAGGGAGGCGTGGATGACTAAAAGTGACTGATGGAGGCACCATCCTCAGCTCTGGAAGGCAAGGGGCCCAACCCAGAGCTAAAAAAAAAAAAAAAACGCTTGCATCCAAGGTCATCTGAGTGACTGCAGGACCACGATGACAAACAGGAAGCTGTGAAAGTAGCCAGAGAGAGCAGACAGGCCAGCCACAAGGAGCAGTGTTAGCCAGACACCAACCGCTTCACAGCGAAGGAAGCAGAGGCAGTGGGGCAAGGTCTTCCGTTGTCAAGAGTACCTGCCAGCAGAGCCTCAGGCCCAGCGGGACTGTCAACCGTGGGGCTGGGGTGGGTGGGACTAGAGAAATAAACTGGGAAAGCTTGACCCATGAGACCTTTTCCAAGGGAAACTCTGTAGGAGGAAGCTTCAGGCAGAAGGACGACAGCCCAGGCAGCTGTCTGTTGAGCAAGACGGGGGGCGTCAGTGCAGGAAAGCCCGAATCAACAGCAACTCCAGGAGACAGTAACAACGATGCCAAGTCAGTGAAAGTAAAGAAAGAAACACAGTGAGGACCATGAGCTGTCAGTCAGGGACGACAGGGAGTTTGGCCAGGCCCTGGAGCAGGCGCTGCCTGTGCAGCAAATGAGCCCACAGGGCGCTGGCTGCAGTGCATTTGTGAGAAGCAAGTACTTTGTGATCGGTTTAACCCCGCGTGCTGGGCGGCTCTGTGGCAGACACCCGGCGCACCCTGTGGCCGTCAGATGGGCGGGCCGTGTGCGCCTCCCCACTCCACCTGCTGCAGGGACTTCAGGGAGAGCTCAGAGCAGAGATGCTCACACCCTCTGTCCACCTTTTCTCTGATCATTGGGAGAAAACCCTAAAGGGCAGATGTGCTTGTCGCTCAGTCGTGTCTGACTCTTTGTGACACCCTGGACCGCAGCCCATCAGGCCCCTCTGCCCATGGGATTTCCCAGGCAAGAATACTGGGGTGGGTTGCCATTTCCTCCTTCAAGGGATCTTCCTGACCCAGGGATCAAACCCACGTCCGCTGCTGGGCAGGCGGATTCTTTACCGCTGAGCCACCAGGGAGGGCCAAAGTGGGGATATTCAAGCCCTGTCTATAAAACCCTGGTTTACAAGTGCGATGAAAGTGATGTTTCCGAAAAGTCATCATCCCTTCCCCTGACGCTGTGCCATGCATCCAGCAGTGGAGCCCACGCCGCCGCCCCTCTGCACCAGCTGCCCCTGGACACCAGCCAGTGTCCTGCCTACAACGGGCACCCACGAACGTACCCGAGAGCCTCCTAGGGGAAACACCTTAAGGAAAATAAGTCTACTTCTGTGAAAACATTTATGTAATGCCACAGCCACCTCTGGCTTTTTCAAGCTGTCTTCTCTGTTAGCACGTACACGTGAGGAAGACGCTGATCCGGACGTCCCATCTGAACACACACGGGGATTCTACTGACAGCCTCGAATTCACCATGTATTCTTCTTTCGTCCCCAGCTCGATCCTCTCCCAGAAAAGGTCTTACAGCAGAGACCCAATGCGAACGCTGTGCGGTCGATGGAGAAGGTCATTGAAATCCACAGTAAGTGGCCTGGCCCAGGGCTCAGGAGGGAGACGCCCCCCCAAGGGAGGGGCCGGACTCCACAGCCCTTCTCCCACCTCCCTACCCCCCACCCCAACCCCCTGCTTCTCTCTCACCGCCAGTAGCGTCCCCAGACCTGCATGTTGAGACGTGGCTTTCAGGGTGAATGTGATGAGCCGGTGACTCTCCTCTCACCCCCGTTAACGTCCCGACAGCCTGCCACAGCCAGGTCACCAGCTCTGCTTTGTGGGGCGAAAGAGCTGGGGTTCAGGGGGGGTTTAAGGTCCCTTCTCCAGGCTCCCTGCTGACAGGCTGGGACCCGCGTGGAAGCCTGTGTCCTCGGGTCTATCCTCTGCCCTTGGACCAGCGAACCCCACTCCATCAGTTCAGAGCACCCTTGGCCCAGAGTGGCCGGGCCCAGGAGCCCAGGGGCTGCACACAGCCTGGGACTTCTGCCCCGCCTTTGTCCTGGGTCTGTGGGGTGGCCCCGTCACGAGTGTCTGTGTCCGTGGGCGGGACCCAGGGTCTCCCTGCTGTGCACTGAGTTCCTGGCCTCCTAAATGAGGAGCCCCGAGGCCCAGGAGACACCAGGAGGCTGCCTGCACCCACCCCCATCATCTCGGGACTCCCGCTGGGAGTCAGGAAGTGCCCATCCCAGCCGCCCCTCCCTGAGGGAGGGACCCTCCCAGGAGCCCACCCCCACCCAGCTGTCCTGCCCCTGCAGGGCCCAGTTCTCCTGGCCACCGGGAAGCTTTTCCAGACGGCCACCCTCTGTGAGTTTCTAACCAGGCCACCTTGTGGCTTCTGTCTCTGGAGAGCATGGTGCTTTAAAGTCGCCACCGATGGGTGCTGCTGGAACCCCGTGGGTCCAAGCGCAGGGTTGGGGTCCCTATCTGAGCAGTCACCGCCCCCACTTCCGCAGGCCAGTACTGGCGCTCCCTGCAGAGGCTTGCCTCCACCGCTGGCTACTCCCTGGTCGAGGCCCAGAAGTGTGAGAACGAGGAAGCCGAGACTGTTACTGCCATGGCCTCGCTGTCTGTGGCGGTGAAGGCCCCTGAGAAGAGGTGAGCACGGACACTGGCCGGCCGTGGGTGCTGCCGCCCTCTGCGGGTGACCTGGGTCTTTGCTCCCGGGTGTACTGGGGGCATGTGCTAGCTCAGCAGAGCCGGGAGTGTGTGTCCTCACCCTGGCCCCAGGACAGACTGCACGGCCACCTCTTTCCAGAAGCAAGAGCTCGAGAAACACTTGAAGGGCGTCTGGGCCAGAAGGAACACTTCCCTAGGGGAGGGGCGGGGGTCGCCGGGAGTTGAGGGGGCGGGTTAGCTAGGAGTCGGGCGGGGGTGGCTCGGGGTTGGGGGCGGGAATGGTTCGGACTTGGAGGGGGCAGAGATAGCTAGGAGTCGGGGGCTGGGGTGGCTCGGAGTAGGGGACGGGGTGGTGGGAACCTCGCACACCCACCTTCCGCACACCCACCCTCTCCTCTGTTGCCACCGCGCCCCCGCCCGCCCCAACAGACCCGACGAGGAGCCCATGGAAGAGGAGCCGCCTCTGTAGCCGCTCCCGCAGCTGCGGGTCTCTTGTTTGTCTGTCTCCGTCTTGAAGCTCCGCCGAGAAAAGTTGCTGCCGCCCTGCGTCCTGCCGGCCTCCTCCGAGGCCGCGGGCGCGGCGGGGCGAGCCGCAGCCGGCGGCCCTCTGCCTGCCGGACCCGGGCAGACGCCGGGACGCGCGGACACACGGACGTGCGGGAGCGGGCGCTCCGGGCGCCCCAGGGCAGCCGCGGAGGGAGGGAGCCCGCGGGGGCTCGTGGCAGAGCCGCCTGCCGAGCGAGCCGACCCGAGGAAAAGAAAATGAAAATCAAAGATCTCACGACACAAAACAAACTTGATTAAAACTGGTGCTTACGGTTTGGTGATTCCCCACAATTCCACAGTCTCCGTGTAAACCACTCAACTCATCCTGTAGCTTATTTCTTTTTCAGAGAAAAGTCAGCCGCTCCGGCGCTGGCCTGCCCCTGCACACTCCGGGTGCGCGGTGGGGCTGGGACGCGGAGCGGGAGAGCGGTTAAGGAAAACAAAAAAAACTGGACAAAAGCAGAAATGTGAGCCCGTGCGGCTTTGGTTTCTCAAAGCCGACGGAAGATGCGCGTTTGTGCCTTTTTTTTTATTGCTCTGATGGATTTTTGTGGCTGGGTTTTCCGAAGTCCGAGGAACAATGCCTTAAGAAAAATAAACAGCAGGAGTGGGTGGGACCGCTCCCTGTGGCCGGTGGGGCCGGAGGCCGGCTCGCACCGGCCTGGCGCTTCACAAGTGGTCCCCGCCACGGCCAGCAGCTCTGGAGGGCTGAGGTCCTGCCACCCTGTTTCACTTTATTGCTATTGAAGAGAAATGGAGGTAGTTCCAAAATAGTGGCAAATACTGTTGGGGGTTTCGAAGTCCAACAAATTTTAAATGAATCCAAAGTGTTCTTTTTCTCGTACATCGTATAACAATCGAGCATCTCCATTTGGTTGTGAAGCATGTCCTAGGCACACTTTCAGTGTTACGATCGGAATGCTTTTTATTAAAAGCAAGTAGCATGAAGTATTGCTTAAAATTTTAGGTATAAATAAATATATATATATGTATAATATATATTCCAATGTATTCAAGCTAAGAAACTTGATTCTTACGAAATCTTGATAAAATATTTATAACGCATTTATAGAAAAAGTATATATATATAAAATAAATGCAGATTGTAAAGGTCCCTGGCGAATGAACGGCTTGTGACTCAGCTCTCAAGGTGCTTGTGGAAAGGGATCTAGTTTGAAGCTCATGTTATTTCTGAACTCCAGAGTGGAGAGCTTTCAATCACAGGCTCGCCATGGGACACCTGCCCTGCAAGATTGTACCTTCATCTTAATTATTTTCTGACCTGACCCCTCCCCACTCCAAGCCTCCATGCACATGTGTACCTGATAAGTTTTTATAGCAAAGGATATCAATTTGCTGTTGATTTTGTATGAACTTTTTCACAAAAAGATCCGGAATAAGCATTGTTTTGTGAATTTTACATTTTTTCTCACCATTTAGCAGTTTTCTGAATGGTAATAACGTCAACCTTTTTTCTTTCTAAACTTTTGCTTGTACATTTTTTTTTAACTTTGGAAGGTATTTTTTTTTATTATTATTATTATTTTCATTTTGTTTATTTTTGTACAGTGAGCACAGAGTTTATTTTCAGAGTGAGCACGGAGGTGCAGCGGGGTCTGAGGTCTGCCCGCCTGGGCCCGCCTGTGACTGCACATAGAGCATGGAGCCTTTCTTTGCCGCCCGTGCTTTGTGGGCAGGGGGCACCCTCGCAGCGCTGAGCTGAGGGGCTTGCCAGCCACCACGGGCCATCAGCATCCATGAAATTCACGTGTAAACGTCTCTGACCACGTGGTCAGGATAGCATTTTTCACTTGGCTTTTCCAAAGAGCTTGTAAACTTGTCAGCCACGCATGGGGCCAGGGGGCCGGTGCACCCTCCCCAAGCTCTTCTGCGGCAGCCACGTGGCAGGGCCCTGGCTGGGAGCAGCAGGCCTGAACTTTGAAGCCTGTGGCCGCAGGGAGCCTGGATCCTCGCTGCCTGGTGACCCCGTGGGGACAGCAGACTCCCCATCAGGACGTCCATCCTTGGCTCTTTTTTTTCTCTTTGACAGTAACTGAAAAGGATCACTTTTTAGTGGTAACTCATTTTCCAGCCCTCGAAGCCACCAGTTTCATTCCAGAGTGTGCATCGGGTTCTGACGAGGAAGCGCAGACACAGCTTGCCCATGGGTAGGGAACCGCAGCCAAGTCTCCAGTCTGGTGACATTTACAGGGGAGCTTCTGGGAGAGACTCTGACGCAGCCAGACTTGGGACCAAAAGAGTCCAGGTTCTTGGACCGGCCTGGTCGTCAGGTTGCTGTTGGTCAGACTCAAGACAGTGATCAAGAGCAGGACAGGAAGGTCTAGGGCCGTGTCTGGTGTTCCCTCTCCTCCTGGCCCCTTGCCCTGAGGCCCAGCTTGGGAGAGCTGGAAGCACCCAGCCCCCAACAGTGGAGGCAGGCCCCAGCCAGTTGTCTCTGCTGGCCTCCTGGGATGCCCCTCCCCACCCCCGCCACCTGCCCACTTCCTGTCGGCCGTGGCTCTTGGGGAGAAACACGTCACCTGATGTTTTTACAGGTGATGGGATAACAGGTGACCTTGGTGGCCAAGTTCCTGTTGGAAGGGTTTACTTCTAATCTCGTCCAACGGAGACCTCCTCTGCAGAAGGCCCGCCGGGGGCCGTTTTCGTTTGTCAGCTCGCTCCAGCTTCACAGGCGTGCTTAAAGCAGTTCCGTGTAGCCTTTTGTTTTCTTTGAAGACACACTCAGCCCTTCTCCACAGCCAGCCGTCCGGGGCAGAGGGCGGAGGGCCCACCCGGAGCGCCCACCGCCTCAGGGAGGGCACCCACACCTTCCCGCTGTGGTCCCTGGACCTCTCGCCTTTTTGTTCCTTTTTAGAGGCCTTGGGGGCGCTGGCCGGGGGTCAGCAAGTGAGCACTTTATACCCCTTTGCAGGAAACCCCGTGATGCCGCGGACCTCGTGGCGTCCCCCTGCCCTCCGGGCCTTCCAGCTGCGCCTCCGGGCGCCCGAGCCCCACCAGCAGGCAGCCGTCCCCCGGCCGCCCCCGGCCGCCTGGGACTAGCCGCCCCTCCGGTTCCGAAGGGCCACTTTGTCAAAGCGTTTAGGTTTTTTTGACTTCCTTTCCAAGTTTGTTTCCAGAGGAAGGACCGTTTTGTCCTGGTTCTGACACGAAAGCAAGTCTGGTTTTTGCAGCACTAAACAATGGAGTTTCTTGTTTTTAATTTTCGATCGGAACATTCCTCCTTTCCTGGTCACAGCCACATGCTCATTCCATTCTTCTTTTTGTAGACTTTTGGGCCCACGTGTTTCACGGGCATTGATACATATATAAATATATATATAAATACATATGAATATATTTTTTTAAGTTTCCTACACCTGGAGGTTGCATGGGCTGTACGAGCGGCATGTCTTTATATTGTATACGGATTTTGCACGCAAACGCGGCAGCTTGGGGAAGAAGAGAAATGCCTTTCTGTTCCCCTCCCATGACATTTGCAGACAACAAAAGATGGGGATTTTTTTTTTCTTTCTGTAAAACAAAACCTTGAAGGAGAGTGGGGGAGGGGGGAACGTTTGCGTCTTACTGAAGTTATTCTTAAGAAATTGTACTTTTTATTGTAAGAAAAAATAAAAAGACTACTTAAACATTTGTCATATTAAGAAAAAGTTTATCTAGCCTTGTGGCATACCAATAATAGAGTTTATTGTATTTATGTGGAGACAGTGTTGTAGGAGCCTACGCGGAGGTCGAGGTGGACCGCCTGTCTCCCGCAGTTGCTCTGGAGGAACTCGCCCCGTGGGGTTTCTTCCCTGGTCCCCCCCTCCCCGGGGAAGCCGCGGCCCCTGCGGCCCTTTCCGCACAGCCGAGCCCACTTTTCCTGACTTGCAGGCGATGGACGGCTAGGATTTCACTTGACACTCAGCAGTCATGAACTGTGCTGCACTGTGGTTTAAAATCATACTTTGCATTGAAAGGACACCATTTCTTCCTTGTAATGAAGCAGAGCTTTCACAGCTCAGCTCACTTTGTGTCTTTGACATGATTAAAAGCCTCCTGTTGAAGGAAAAAGAAAGCAGACATTTTCTGTTTGTGGTTGTTTTTCTTTTTAAATCTTCTTTTTGGTGTGTGTGCTCCACAGTGGAGACGCTGCTTTCCAATTTATGAGAATGACAAACATTATCATGCGTCTGTATAAGAGGGGGGCTGACCCTATTCACCCAAGAGCTCCTCACGGTCTGTCGCAGAAAACGCGGTGGGACGCGTTCCCATCCCCCCGACGCCCGCTTCCCGCTCCTGTGGGCGCCACGCGGGCGGCAGAGACCAGTCTCCTCTGTAACTTCGCATCCGTTCTCTCTCGATTGTCTGGACCTTCCCGGGGTCCTTTCCCTTTTTCAGTGGAGTTGGAGATTCTGTCCTTGGTTTTCTCATTCTTGTTTCATTCTGTGTGGGGGGGTGGTTTGCACCGACTGCGGTGTCCTCCCCCGACGGCCGGCTCCACTTCACCGGAGTCCAGTGTTTGTACCTCATCGTGCGACTTGTCACTCTTGTGGTGTAAATAAAGAGCATTAATTGCCCTCCGACCCGTGGTTTCTGCCGTGTGCTCTCATGCTCGCCGGTTCCGTGCCAGGGTCCCTGCAAGGGGCGGCGGGGGCGGGGTGGCACCTGGGCACCAGCCCATCAGCAGCCCGGCCACCTTCCACCCGTACAGACAGCCCACAGGTGTATCTTCACTTAAATGTCCAGTAATTCAAGTCCAGTAATTCTATTTTCTCCCCAAAATCCTGGTCTGGAAACAGACTTGGAAGGGATCGAGGCTGAAGGGAAAGGACCAGAGGCTGGCCTCTCTGGAGCTCGGCACTGTGTCCCTGAGGCTGTGAGCCTGCAAACACAGCCACCTGCACGTGGCCACCGTACCTCTCCGCCCGTCATACCCTTCCCAGGCGCTCGCATCCAGTGATATAACTGGGGGAGGTGGGGAGGGTCCAGTCCCATTGGCCCCAGACAGAACGACTCAGGGCGCCTCAGCCTGCCCCCAGCTGGGCTCTCCCTCTGCCAAGTCATATTTCCTTCCTCACCCTTTCTCAGCTGTCGACCCCAAGGACGCTCTTTAAAAAATATTGTGCTCACCAGACTCCACCCAGGGTCTGCTTTCTGGGAACCCCAAATGCTACACCCAGGGGCCTCCAGGCCCCCAGTGAGACCTATGGAGCACAACCACCTCCAGATACAAGCAGAGCTGCCCCAGGCAAGAACCTTGGAGCTGGAGTCACTGAGTTGGGGGGAGGGGCGGATATTTGTTATGCAGCATCATTGCAGCAATAGCTGACTGATGCAGACAGTGTCAAGAGATAGGAGGCTCCAGTGTAACCTGAGTCTTTTCATGCTTTGCTGGTATTTATGACGATATATTTATTAATTTACGCAAAATGAGAGGATCTTATTCCAATAGGAATTCTCTTTTCCAAGCAGACTCAGATATAAAGAAGCCTTGAAAGAGTGTGTCCTTTCCAAGCTCTAGGCAAGGAGATTTGTGAGGGCAGCTTTTCTTCAGATTTATTTTTGCCCTGCAGGTTTTGTGTGACATCTTTTGGATAATTTTTATCTGAAAATTATTTTTTAATGTATGTTATAAAGCACTGATTTTTTTTAAATCTTTTGAAAGTGTGAAATACCTCAACCACAATGAGTAGAGAAAATAACACACGTGTGAGTGCCCATCCTTCAGGGTGAGCACACAGTCACACTTTGCTGTGAGCATTGCGGTAAATAGATGCGGGGGGCGCAGGTCAGCTCCGTGTCCTCTTCCCTTTCCTCCCTGGGTAAACGCTGCCCTGGAATCGGTGTGTGGACTCTGTGTCCATGTTTCTGCATCTTTGCTGCATAATTTTATCTCCATAGAAGTAGAAATTAGTGCGATGGTGCCGGAATTTTCTGTAAATGCCTTTTTCATCCATAGTGTGTTATTGGGCTCACCTTATGGGCTTCTCTGATAGCTCAGTTGGTAAAGAATCTGCCTGCAATGCAGGAGACCCTGGTTCGATTCCTGGGTCGGGAAGATCCCCTGGAGAAGGGAACGGCTACCCACTCCAGTATTCTGGCCTGGAGAATTCCGTGGACAGCCCATGGGGCCGCAAAGAGTTGGACATGATTGAGTGACTTTCACTCGTACTTTCTACCCATGCGCACACCTCTAGAAACTCACTACAAGGGCTGCATGCTCGTTCACTGAGTGACCCGCACGCATAGCCCAGCCCTCCTGACTTAGGCATGTAGCTCTCACCGCGTGGTCTCCCCCACACACCGCGGTGCCCTGGGTATCGTGGGGGCTCCCTCTCCAGGGGAGTTGCTGGCCCTGCAAGGTGTCAGCTCTTGTTAAATCAGAATGGTCACTCCCCATAGCGGTTCACCGACTTTCGCCTCCACCAACACTGACTGAATCAGGAGTCTGGCCAAATACAGAGCAGCAGAAAGAGGGGTCCTGAGACCATATGTGTCCCCAGTCATTCTTTCACTGCAAACACCCCACGTCTGTGGAGTCTGCACCTCTCCCCACAGACAGGGCGACTTTGAAGCAAATCCCAGCAGCACGTCACCCACCCACCTGCAAATATTTCAGTAGACATCCCTGGAAGATAAGGACTCTTCACAAACATGGCACAATACCATACCATGCTTGAAAAATGGACAATTCCTTCACGTTGTCCAGTAACCAGCCAAAGCTGAGGTCTCATTTTTCATCTTGTTTCCTTACTTGTTCTTCACAGTTGGTTACAGTGCCTACAGGAAAAAAGTAAGCCCTGGAAGGTGACAGTTTCAAAAGGAAAGAGTTTCCCATTCAGTATCTCAGTGATACTAAATATTTCAACCAAAACTGAAAGGGTGATATTACATGGTTTAACTCAATATGTAAGACTCGGAGTTTAATTTTAAAATGCACTTAGCATTCCTGTTCAAAATACACCCTTAGCGGGCTTAAACTATTGTCTTGGTTTGAATTTAAAAGTAACAACAAATTTTATTTCTCTGCTGATAGCGCGAGCTCCAGTTTGGAAAACGGGGATGAAAAGTGTGCATTTTGATTCATGAAAGTGTTGGGATTCATGCACAAAACTAAACCAGTGGAGCATTCCCGGTGTCTGAGGCCACTTAAAACCCCTTTATCTGGTGTTTGAGTGTATAAAAACGGGTTCTCCTCGCCCATTGCTCATGGATCAGGCCCTGCAGCAACTCCACTAACATTTAACCCCCACGTCCCAGGAGTCCTTGGAGGAGGCAGTGTGCTCATGCCCATTTACCCTCGAGGAAACTAAGGCTCAGAAAGTTCGAGTACTTTGCCCAAGTTTGCACATCAGACATGGGGTCCTAGACGCAGGGCGGTCCCCTTGCCGAGCCTCTCGTGTGAACCCCTGTCTTCTGCCCCCGCAGGCCACACTCTGACGCACAGGCCATGGCTGACTGGAGAGGGTGGAGGACCCACGGGGACCGATGCCTGCGGTGTCCGGACCAGGGCTGGTCCCCTCCGCACGAGGATGCGTGGGGCCGGTCCTAGGGGCACTCTGCACACAGCCCAATGTACAGACAGCTGGGCAACCGCACCCCCACCCCAGGGAGGGATAAGGGCCTGGGCTGCTCCTCTCTCCACCCAGCCATCCTCCCTGAGATGGAGGCAGGCACAGCATCCCTGGGTCCAGCCTCCCAGCTGTGCTCAGACCAGGTGCCCCGAAGCCCCGGCCCCCGTGTGGCGGTGACGCTCAGATCTCAGCACCACCAGGAGGCCCAGGCACTGCTGGGGGCTCAGGCCGTCCCTCCCAGAGGACCCACATGTGGAGTCCCTACCAGGCATCCTGCGCAGGCCAGCTGCGGGCAAAGCCCACCCTCCCTCCAGGAGAACGTCCCTCCAGGCCTCGCCCTTCCCAGATCCCTTGCCCGAAGGCAGGTCGGGCAGAGAAGGCTTGGAAGCAGGGTGTGACCTTTGACCTCATGGGACTGCAGTTTTCTCCATAAAAGGAACAGGTGAGCGGGTGGCCCCTCAAGTCCTCTGCTGTCCCCACAGTCGAGGAGAGGCTCGCGCTGCTACCGGAGCTGAGCTTGTGCCCCCGTAACCACTTCCCTGCGGTGTTTTCCTAAGGGCAGAGTTGCTGGTGTGACTTCAGGTCAAGATTTGAATGGAAATTAGATGGGGTGGGGGGGATTGTATGCAAATGACGCCCTCAGCTCAGTTCAGGGAGGGTGTGAGGACCAAGCTCCTCACTGGCCAAGCCTGGGTTGGGGATGGTCAGGGCTGCAGACAGACCTGTTTGCAGATAGCTGAGCCTCAACCTGGTAATTCCACTCCAGGAATCGGTCCCAGGGACAGAAATCTAATC
This sequence comes from Bos mutus, assembly GCF_027580195.1. Lineage (NCBI taxonomy): Eukaryota > Metazoa > Chordata > Mammalia > Artiodactyla > Bovidae > Bos > Bos mutus. The sequence goes on along the minus strand of NC_091619.1, from coordinate 115,992,394 downwards.
ACAGAAAGTGTTTCCTGCGCAGAGATGCTCACTTCAGCATTATTCAGTGGAAAGCTGGAAACACCTGGACATATTAATGTTTAACAGTCGGGAGTGGGCATATGCCTGGTTGCTGGGCACGTGGTGGTGGCACCCCCCTGAGGCTGGGCTGACCGACACTGCTGGTCACCACACGGAGCACATCTTTTGGGGCCAGAGGGTAGATGAAGCACCATATTCGATGTCGACCTGATGAAGAAACCCAAGCTGGGACTTTGAACTTGGCATCCAAACAGGACGGGGAGGGGCCGTCACAGTATACTGAGGGCAGTTCTTTCCTTCTGTGATAGAAGGAAGTATACCAGCTCCGAGTTCATCTCATTTACATTCATGAACAACGACCCTAAAGCCATTGTTGACTTAAAAAATATACACACAGTGTGACAGTTGGGAGTTAAGGTTCACTTGGGCAAAGTGAGGACTGCGGCCCGGGAGACAGCACCTCTGATGGCTCTGAGAGGCTGCTCCGGCCGAGGAGGGGAGGTCAGTGTATGTGGTTTTGATGAGGGGGGAGCACACGCAATCAAGCACGTGCTGCTTTGTGGAAGGTTGCTCCTGGTCACAAGGAGCAGATATGATCATGAAAGATTTTAGAGCGTTTTCTGCATTTCTAGTATAAGGAGATGCAAGAATTAGGCTGATCAAACCAGCTCCTGAAAATACCTATCTGAAGACCCGTTCTGCCTGTTTTCCCAGAGCACAGAGGCCTCGTTTCTGCTCTGCACCCTGACCTCCTTTCAGGGGGCAGTTGACGGTCAGTAGCTACAGAAGTGCCTGATTTAATCCTCGTAGGGGTAGATGGCCAGTGTCCATTGGAGCTGACAACATGTTTCCCAGCTTCTGTCCCACAGAGCCGTTTCCTTAAGGAGTCGGTTAGCTGTTCTGGAGGAAAACCGAAAGTGCAGGGAAAGTGGTTTCTAGCACGTTCCCCAAGCTCCGCCCAGCCCAGAAGGGCATTCCCGCCACCTCCAGTGTGCTGAAGGCCTCGGAGGGTCCCCCTGGGGCACAGCCCCTGAAGAAGCCAGCTGCCGGGGGCGGGGGATGGGGGGACATGGTGCAGGACACCAGCCGCAAGGCGAAGGCCCAGGGGAGGCAGCTGAGCTGTCATGCAGGACCCCTAGGAGGACCACCTGAGCACCGCCCAGCCTCCGAGGGCTGCCGTCAGCACTGTGACCGCCCTGCCGCAATGCTGACTTAAGAATCAGTTCAGTTCAGTCGCTTAGTTGTGTCTGACTCTGCGACCCCATGAATCGCAGCACACCAGGCCTCCCCATCCATCACCAACTCCTAGACTTCACCCAGACTCATGTCCATCGAGTCAGTGATGCCATCCAGCCATCTCATCCTCTGTCGTCCCCTTCTCCTCTTGACCCCAATCCCTCCCAGCATCAGAGTCTTTTCCAATGAGTCAACTCTTCGCATGAGGTGGCCAAAGGACTGGAGTTTCAGCTTTAGCATCATTCCTTCCAAAGAAATCCCAGGGCTGATCTCCTTCAGAATGGACTGGTTGGATCTCCTTGCAGTCGAAGGGACTCTCAAGAGTCTTCTCCAACACCACAGTTCAAAGGCATCAATTCTTCAGCGCTCAGCCTTCTTCACAGTCCAACTCTCACATCCATACATGACCACAGGAAAAACCATAGCCTTGACTAGACGGACCTTTGTTGGCAAAGTAATGTCTCTGCTTTTGAATATGCTATATAGGTTGGTCATAACCTTCCTTCCAAGGAGTAAGCATCTTTTAATTTCATGGCTGCAGTCACCATCTGCAGTGATTTTGGAGCCCAAAAAAATAAAGTCTGCCACTGTTTCCACTGTTTCCCCATCTATTTCCCATGAAGTGATGGGACCAGATGCCATGATCTTCATTTTCTGAATGTTGAGCTTTAAGCCAACTTTTTCACTCTCCACTTTCACTTTCATCAAAAGGCTTTTGAGTTCCTCTTTACTTTCTGCCATAAGGGTGGTGTCATTTGCATATCTGAGGTTATTGATATTTCTCCCGGCAATCTTGATTCCAGCTTGTGTTTCTTCCAGTCCAGCATTTCTCATGATGTACTCTGCATATAAGTTAAATAAACAGGGTGACAATATACAGCCTTGACGAACTCCTTTTCCTATTTGGAACCAGTCTGTTGTTGCATCTCCAGTTCTAACTGTGGCTTCCTGACCTGCATACAAATTTCTCAAGAGGCAGATCAGGTGGTCTGGTATTCCCATCTCTTTCAGAATTTTCCACAGTTTATTGTGATCCACACAGTCAAAGGCTTTGGCATAGTCAATAAAGCAGAAATAGATGCTTTTCTGGAACTCTCTTGCTTTTTCCATGATCCAGCGGATGTTGGCAATTTGATCTCTGGTTCCTCTGCCTTTTCTAAATCCAGCTTGAACATCAGGAAGTTCATGGTTCACATATTGCTGAAGCCTGGCTTGGAGAATTTTGAGCATTACTTTACTAGCGTGTGAGATGAGTGCAATTGTGTGGTAGTTTGAGCATTCTTTGGCATTGCCTTTCTTTGGGATTGGAATGAAAACTGACCTTTTCCAGTCCTGTGGCCACTGCTGAGTTTTCCAGATTTGCTGGCATATTGAGTGCAGCACTTTCACAACATCATCTTTCAGGATTTGAAATAGCTCAACTGGAATTCCATCACCTCCACTAGCTTTGTTCGTAGTGATGCTTTCTAAGGCCCACTTGACCTCACATTCCAGGATGTCTGGCTCTAGGTCAGTGATCACACCATCGTGATTATCTGGGTCGTGAAGATCTTTTTTGTACAGTTCTTCTGTGTATTCTTGCCACAGATATTCTTAATATCTTCTGCTTCTGTTAGGTCCATACCATTTCTGTCCTTTATTGTGCCCATCTTTGTGTGAAATGTTCCCTTGGTATCTCTCATTTTCTTGAAGAGATCTCTAGTCTTTCCCATTCTGTTGTTTTCCTCCATTTCTTTGCATTGATTGCTGAAGAAGGCTTTCTTGTCTCTTCTTGCTATTCTTTGGAACTCTGCATTCAGATGCTTATATCTTTCCTTTTCTCCTTTGCTTTTTTCTTCTCTTCTTTTCACAGCTACTTGTAAGGCCTCCCCAGACATCCATTTTGCTTTTTTGCATTTCTTTTCCACGGGGATGGTCTTGATCCCTGTCTCCTGTACAATGTCAGGAACCTCATTCCATAGTTCATCAGGCACTCTATCTATCAGATCTAGGCCCTTAAATCTATTTCTTACTTCCACTGTGTAATCATAAGGGATTTGATTTAGGTCATACCTGAATGGTCTAGTGGTTTTCCCTACTTTCTTCAATTTCAGTCTGAATTTGGCAATAAGGAGTTCATGGTCTGAGCCGCAGTCAGCTCCTGGTCTTGTTTTTGCTGACTGTATAGAGCTTCTCCATCTTTGGCTGCAAAGAATATAATCAATCTGATTTTGGTGTTGACCATCCGGTGATGTCCATGTATAGAGTCTTCTCTTGTGTTGTTGGAAGAGGGTGTTTGTTATGATCAGTGCATTTTCTTGGCAAAACTCTATTAGCCTTTGCCCTTCTTCATTCCGTATTCCAAGGCCAAATTTGCCTGTTACTCCAGGTGTTTCTTGACTTCCTACTTTTGCATTCCAGTCCCCTATAATGAAAAGGACATCTTTTTTGGGTGTTAGTTCTAAAAGGTCTTGTAGGTCTTCATAGAGCCGTTCAACTTCAGCTTCTTCAGCATTATTGGTTGGGGCATAGACTTGGATTACTGTGATATTGAATGGTTTGCCTTGGAAACGAACAGAGATCATTCTGTCGTTTTTGAGATTGCATCCAAGTACTGCATTTCAGACTCTTTTGTTGACCATGATGGCTACTCCATTTCTTCTAAGGGATTCCTGCCCGCAGTAGTAGATATAATGGTCATCTAGGTTAAATTCGACTTAAGAATAACCACAGCCTAAATACTGAGCGTGCCTGCTCCGTCACGTCCAACTCCTGTGACCCCACAGACTGTAGCGCGCCAGGCTCCTCTGTCCATGGGATTCTCCAGGCAAGAACCCTGAAGCGGGTTGCATTTCCTCCTCCAGGGGATCTTCCCAATGCAGGTATCGAACTCACGGCTCCTGAGTCTCCTGCACTGGCAGGCGGTTTCTCTACCCCTGAGCCACCTGGGAAGCAGTTTGTTGGGTTGGGATTTGTAGGACTTCACGCCTGGGAGACAGCATCTCGAGTGGCACTGAGAAAACTGTTCCGAGGAAGACAGGGTCGGGGGAGGGTGTCGGGTTATGCAGAAGTGTCAACAAGGGGCAGGGGCTCTGAACATCAGAAGATTAGCGCTAATGAAGGAAAACCAGATATCTCCGGTTAAGGAGTTTAACACTTTTCTATGCATGGGAAGACACAAGAGTCTGGGCTCACTGAACTCGTTCCTTTCTTGCACATCTCAGCTGCCTGGGGCCAGCATCCTGCGATATGAGTGTCACATCCTTCGTTTCTCGCTCACCACTCACACGTGGCAGGCTCAGGAATTCACATTTGAAGGGCCGAGCGGCTGCTGGCTGTGACACCCTTGTTTACTGATATGGCAGGAGACACTCCATTCCTCAGTCCTTTCCTTATCCGTAGCTGCTCCACGCACTTACAGGAGTTGGACCTGGTTCTTGGAGGGAAGAGGGCACAGGTGCCCCTGGACCCTGCATGGTGGAAGGTCCAGCCCTCAGCCCTCAGCCCTCAGCCCTCAGCCCAGACCCGAAATCATCAGGGGCCCACGGAGGGCAGCCCCTCACCCGGGGGCCAGCAGGGTGGAGGACCGTCCATCCCTAGAGCTGCGGGGAAGCTGAAGCCTTCGCTGAGACCTCATCGCAGCTCAGAATCTCCCTCTGCCCAGCCCTGCCCCTGCCCCGGCCTGCTTCCTGGGGAATCAGCGTAGCTGCTACCACACAATAGGGAAGGAATGCGCTCTAGGAAGGTGAAAATGGGGCAAACGCCCATCTTGGAGCAGAGCAGAGAGAGCCTCCCTGAGGCTGGAAGGACGGAAGCGCCCCTGCACCCACCCCGCAGCCCCCGCACCCACTCTGCAGCCGCAGGTAAGGAGGCACCCTGGCCGCAGAGGTGGGCGGGTGAGGGGGTGGACGGGGAGGCGCCCAGCTCCTCCCTGGGCAGCGCCCTGCTTGCTCGCCAGCTGCCTGAGCCGAGGGGCCTCCCATGTCCCATCCAGGTGCCCACGGCCCATAAAACAGCGAGGGGCCTACCTGGGGGCCCGGCCGGCCGGCCCTGAGCTCGGGACCTGCTTTCACACGTGCACCCACCCCGGAAACTGCCAGCCCGGGGCAGGATGCCACTCAGCACTATGGGTGGGCCTCCTGGAAGGCACCGTGGAAGCCCTGCCTCTCGGCCTTGGCCTCCGCCAGGAATGCCTTCCTCCCGTCTTCCTGGGACCCCTCTTCCCCCCTGAACCCCAGTTTAAGTGGAGCCACCTTCCCATCCCCCTCCCCAAATACTGCAGAGACACAGAGGTGACCGGGCAGGCAGGGCTCTTCCTGAGACTGGGGTGGTGGCTCTTCCTCCCAACGGTGACCTGTGCCCGGAGACTTGACACCAGACCCTCTGGGCGGCAGGGGCATCGGGCAGCAGCCCCACAAGGGTGGGGTCTGCTTCCACGTCCTCCGTGGGCACGGGCTGCCAGTGGCCCCTGAGTCAGTGAGGGTGGTGGCTGGGATGGACGGTGATGGATGGGGGCTCACGGCCATTGCACACGAGTCGGAAGCATCCTTGACGGGCTTCGGCCCCTCCCTGCACTGAGCTGCGACGGAGCGGGGCACTGGCCGCATTTGCCCAGAGACGCTCACTCCTGGCAGCCAGCCCTTCTGACCTCGAGACAGGCAGCAGTGGGTGAGCGGTGGTCCCTCCAGAGACCTCCGCATCCCGCCCCTGGGAACCAGCGTGTGTGCGGATGGAATTACGTGAGAATCTCAAATGGAGATCATCCTGATGGCTCAGGCAGCTCTCAACCCAATGACAGGTGCCCCCGAAAGAGACAGAGGAGGAGCCCCGTGCGGACAGAGGCAGAGACTGGGGTGATGTGGCCACAAGGCGAGGGGGGATGGGAGCCCTGGATGCTGAGGGGGTGGGGAGGCTGCGCCCTGAGCCTCGGGCGAGGGGCAGGGGGCCGCTGGCACCTCACTTCCAGCTTCTGCCCAACAAACTGCAAGGGAGTCAATTTCAGTTGTCTCAAGTACTCTTCTCTTTTCACGGTGAGAACTGGACCATAAAGAAGGCTGAACACTGAAGAATTCATGCTTTTGAACAGTGGTGCTGGAGAAGACTCTTGAGAGTCCCTTGGACAGCAAGGGGATCCAACCAGTCCATCCTAAAGGAAATCAACCCTGAATATTCATTGGAAGAACTGATGTTGAAGCTGAAACTCCAATACTTTGGCCACCTGATGCAAAGAGCCAACTCATTGGAAAAGACCCTGATGCTGAGAAAGATTGAGGATAGGAGAAGGGAATGACAGAGGATGAGATGGTTGGATGGCATCACCAAGTCAATGGGTATGGATTTGAACAAACTCCAGGAGTTGGTGATGGACGGGGAGGCCTGGCGTGCTGCAGTCCATGGGGTCTCAAAGAGTCAGACATGACTTAGCGACTGAACAACAACAAGCCCCCCGGTTTCTGGTGGTTTGTTACCAGACCCCCAGGAGACTCACAGGGAGCCTTCCAGGGGGAGCCAGGGGACACTGGCCCTACTGGGCCAGCGTCTGAAAGGGTCCATTATATCAGGGTTCTTGACCTGGTGTCCCCAGGAGTCTGGGGGCTTTGGAGTTCTGAGACCTCCTGATGCCCTTGACATTTCAGGCAGTTCTCTGACGGGAGGGCATGGGGCTTCTAGCAGCTTCCCGCATCTCAGGGCAACTTTGAGCCTCTGTCCCCATCCTTGGGGGCCCTCAGGAAGGGCGATGTCCATCTTCCACTCCTGTGGGGCTCCTGGGCACTGGACCAGGGCCTGGGCCAGTGTCCCCAGATCCAAACAGGATGGAGCAGAAAAGACAAGCGTCACCTGCTTGGCAGACCCCGCCCAGCCTGGGACCCTCTGTCCCTTGTCCTCCTGAGTCGCCCAGCTGCACCTGTGGGGTCTGGGGGGCTGAGGGCCGGAACAGCTGGATGTCGCCCTGGGCCCCAGGGAGTGTAGGGTGCTGTGCCCTGGAGGAGGGCAGGTCCTGTGTGGCATGAAAGGGGAAACAGAGGTGAGTGAGAGCAGGGTGGCCGCACGGGACCCCGGGAGCCAGGCGGGGGGCAGCCCTGCACCACGGGCCCTTCCTCAGGGATGGATGTCGTCTCAGCCCCGGCTGTGGGTCAGACAGGAGAACCAGGCAGAAAGCCAGGACCCAGATGCTGCGGAGTCACCAGCGATGTGTGAGCGGGGGTCTGCTCAGCCCAGGGAGGGGCAGGAGCAATGACACACACGAGGGCCTCTGGAGGGTCCCGCAAGCACCCGGTTCCCAGGGGCCCCTTCATCTGGAACCTTTGACGCCACCAGGCAGAAGGGCTTGGAAGACCCCGCTGGGCCCGTCTCGTGCTTGAGGCCCTTGGGGCCCCCTCTCTGCTGCCTCCCCCCCCCACCCCACCCAGGTTTGGGCGTCACTGAAGACACAGCCCCCACTGGATCAGGCTCTGCTGAGCGCCAACCCCTGCCTGATCCCCGGACGCATGGCTGGGGACGCAGAGCCGCCCCCCTGGGGCCTTGGGGACGTCGAGAGATTGATGTCGACGCCAGACAGGGCTTGTAGTTAAATATGTCCAGTGGGTTTGACCGAGTGTGAGAGACGGTCCCGCGCTGGTTACTCAGTCTGATGGATTTGCAGAAGGCCCTGCGGGAGCCAGGGTTGCAGGAGGTCTGCCCTCTCCAGGCCTCTCTCTTCGGATTGGGGTGTTACCTGGGACGCCCCTGGGCCCTGTCCCGCCCTCATCAGAGGCCAGAGGGCAGCAACAGAGGAGGCTTTCTGAGGTTTGAGGAGACGTCACCACCATAGGGCACCGCAGAGGGAGCGGGCTGCTGTCTAGGGGGCAGAGAGGAGAGTGGGCGCAGCCCCCCACCCGTCCAGATGCTCCTGGGGGAGCCTTGCGATCCCAGCGCCGCCTGCTGGTGATTCCTGGAGCTGCAGCCCCAGGCAGATCCCCAGCCTTGTCCACATCCCCCCGAAACCCCCCACGCCACCCCTCACCCCCCAAGGCCTGAGCCCCGACCCTGCTTACCCTTTGGGGTGACAGTGGAACAGTTCGTCAGACACTGAAAGCCACCCCACTATCCGGGGAAAAGCTGACTTAGCAAGACTTCATGGTGGGCAGGCTAGGGTGGGGTTCTCCTAACGTCCCCTGCTCTGCTGGGGGACCCTGGGTAAAGCCCACCACCCCAGGGAGTGGAGAAGACCCCCAGCTGCTCTGCCGATCAGGGCTGAAGAGGGGGCCAGGCACCCTGGAGAGTCCAGCCTGCTGGCCCTGCAGCTCAGCCACCATCTGGGCCGTCACTGCCTCCGTGTGGATACACCGGAGGTCTATCCACCTGGGCACTGGCGGGTGGACGGGAGAAGTGTCCATAAGGGGGCTCACATCCCCGTGGGGGCGGGAAGGCAGACACACAGCACAAAAGAAGGTACCTGTCTGCGCGCCGGAGGGTGGTTCATGTTTGGAATGAGAAGAGGAGGGGCAGAGTCAGGGGCTCCAGGGTCCCGGGACAGCAAGCAGGGGCAATGTTGAGCCAGTGCCCAGTCCAGTCAGAGGAAGCGGACCCAGGCTGCCGGCTGCTGGAAGCCCGGGAGGTCAGCCGGAAGCAGGAGCTTGGTGACCACGGCTCCCCCAGGACCCGTCGTCCTGGGGGACAAATTCCTCAAACAACATGGTCCCTGCACACCCGGCCCCAGGAGACCCTTCACTCAGGGATCCCCATGTGTCTACAGCTTCAACCTGATGACTGTAGTAAGATGATTGTATTTATTGGGGGTCACGATGCTCCAGAAACCATGCTACCCTTTTCTGGGTACATTTGTTATTGTTCAGTCGCTCAGTCGTGTCCGACCTTTGAGACCCCATGGACTGCAGCACACCAGGCTTCTCTGTCCATCACCACCTTCCGGAGTGTACTCAAACTCATGCCCCTTGAGTCGGTGATGCCATCCAACCACCTCTGGGTACAGGGAAGGGGGTCAACCAGCTGGGACTCAGCGGCCAAGGCTGGCTGCCTGTTTTAACATCATCTGCCCTGGTGCCCTCCTCAGAAACAGAACCTTGATTGTGTTCAGGGCTGCAGGCACCCATTTCCACCAGACAGCTGTGGCCATGAGACTGAGTTCGGCCAACAGTCGGTGAGCAGAAGTGAGTGTGGGAGTTTCCAGATGGTTCTTCGCAGGGGATGCAGCAACCTGCAGGTTCAAAGAAGTCACTTCCAGCGTTAGAAGCAGAAAGGAGCTTCTCAGGAAAGAATCCATCTGCCAATGCAGGAGACGCAGGTGCCATCCCTGGGTTGGGAAGATCCCCTGGAGGAGGGCATGGCAACCCACTCCAGTGTTCTTGCCTGGAGAATCCCATTGACAGAGGAGCCTGGTGGGCTACAGTCCCTGGGGTCTCAAAGAGTCGACACGACTGAGCACACACGTGTGTTAGAAGCAGAAACAGGTTCAGCCTGGGCTGTAAGGACTTAAAGATCCCTGTGGGCTGGGGCAGTGAGGGGGGTCTGCTCATACAGGCAAGCCAGCGGTCCCACCCCTGAGGCCGAGGAGTCCAGGAACCCCCGCCCCCCACTTTTGCTGTGATCATCACCACATTTGGCCACACACACTTGCCAGCCCCTACCTACAGTGGCCACATCTGCCTTCCAATCGCTCCTGAGTCCCTGCAATCAGGCCGCACCCAAACTCCATCCAGAACACCAGCTATAAGGGACTCTGGGAACTGCAGTTTTCCTAGTGGTGACCAGACGGGAAATACAATTTGACCTTGTTATGAAACAAGCAAACAGATTCATCCAAGGAGAGGAAGAAATGAAAGTCGCTCAGTCGTGTCCGACTCTTTGCAACCCACGGACTATACAATCCATGGAATTCTCCAGGCCAGAATACTGGAGTGGGTAGCCTTTCCCTTCTCCAGGGAATCTTCCCAACCCAGGGATCGAACCCAGGTCTCCCGCATTGCAGCCGGATTCCTTACTGGCTGAGCCACAAGGGAAGCCCGTAAAGCTATTATAATCCAGTACAAATTAAAAACAAAGAAGCAACCAACACTGCAGAAGCCAGAGTTAAAGTTGTGTCTCTGCAGCAAATGACGGTGAATGTTGTACCTAGAATTTGGAAGGAGACAGACTTAGTAGTGTTGCTAAGGTGGAAATTTCTTAATGGGAATGTCAATATACCTCGGCATTGCTATCAAAAATCTTCCTCGTGTTTAACCTCTGATGGTGGCCAGAGGATTTAATGTCTCCTCCAAACTGAGACGAATTCTACAAAAGCTGAGATGCTGATGGAATCTGTCACAGTCACGGAATGCACGTGAAGCATCCGCCTGGAAGAAGAGGGACACAGATGGCCAGTGGAAGGAGCCCCAGGCCCGGGGGACGAGTGGGTGTGACCGTGATACCAACCAGGGTTCTTGCTCCTTAATCAGCAGAAATTGATCAGAGTGCAGACAAGAAGTCCAGGCACAGCTCTGTCGGGGCCCCTGCTGCAGCAGGAGGACAAGAACAGACAACAGCTTCCCCTGCTCTTTCCCCAGGAGGGGCGAGCTGGTTCCTTATATGGAGTGAAGGTGGGGTCGAGCCCGGGGGTGGCTTGGGTGGCTTGCCTGCCCTTTGTCGGTGCTGCGTGCAGGGGGCATGCACAGTGCTCTGCTTTTGCGCCTGGCTCCTCAGAAGTGGCAGTGGCTAAAAGAAAGTAAAGATCTAGATAATTGGAGAAACATTCCAGGTTTAGGAATCAGAAAGACTCAATATTCTCAAAATCATAATTCTCCCTAAATTGTCTTATACAGTCAATTAAATCTTATAAAGATCCCAGCAGAATTTTTTAGTAGAAATTGGCCCACTGACTGTAAAATTTATTTGGAAATGCAAAGGACTCGGGATATCCAAAATGATTTTGAAACAGAAGAACAAAAGGATGATTTAGACTTAAAGGAGGAATTTAAACTTTCTCTAAAGCCACAGTAAGCATAACTGTACACCTCTGGCATAGGGTAGGCATAGAGACCACGGAGTAAAAAATAAGGGTCCATAAATAAACGCTTACACTTGTGCTCGCTTGATTTTCAACAAAAGTGCTAAGGATAATCAACAGAAAAGAGTCTCCTCCATGAAGGTGCTGAGACGAGTGATATCCACAGGCCAAAGGACAAATTTAGACCCTTACCGCCCGTCGCCCACAAAAATTAACTCAAAGAGGATCGTGGACCTAACTGAACACTTAGAGAACAAACACAGAAGAAAGCCTTTGGGAGTTTGACTTAGGCAAAGAGTTCTTAATCTTGATGCTAAAAGCATGATCTATGAAAGGAGAAAAAAGGATGCATTGAACTTCATCAAGATTAAAAACTTCTGCAGTTCAAAAGACATCATTAAGGAAAGGAAGAGACAAGTCAGGGACAGGGAAAATTACTTAGAAATTATGTATCTGGTAAAGGACCTGTATCCAGACTACGTAAAGAATTTTGACAATAAGAAGATAATCCAATTAAAATGAGTAAAGACTGGGACTTCCCTGGTGGCCCAGTGATTAAGAATCTGCTTGCCAGTGCAGGGACACGGACTTGATCCCTGGTCTGAGAAGATCCCATGTGCAGCGGAGGAACAAAGCCCGTGAGAACAACCGGAACTACTGAGCCTGAGCTCTAGAGCCCACAGGCTGCAGCTGCTGAAGCCCGCATGTCCTCAAGCTTGTGCTCCACACAAGAAAAGCCACCACAGTGGGAAGCCCACACACCACAGCTAGAGAAAAGCCCACACGCAGAAATGAACACCAAAAGTTAATTAAAAAGTAAAATCCTAAAAAAATTTTTTTTGCAAAATGAATAAAAGAAAAACAGCTATTTCACCCAAGAAGATGCACCAACAGCTAACAAGGCCATTAAGAGATGATCTTCCTTTGCCAACAAAGGTCCGTCTAGCCAAAGCTGTGGTTTTTCCAGTAGTCATGTATGGATGTGAGAGTTGGACCATAAAGAAAGTTGAGCACCGAAGAATTGATGCTTTTGAACTGTGGTGTTGGGGAAGGCTCTTGAGAGTCCCTTGGACTGCAAGGAGATCCAACCAGTCCATCCTAAAGGAAATCAACCCTGAATATTCATTGGAAAGACTGATGCTGAAGCTGAAATTCCAATACTTTGGCCACCTGATGTGAAGAGCTGACTCATTAGAAAAGACCCTGATGCTGGGAAAGATTGAAGGCAGGAGGAAAAGGGGACGACAGAGGATGAGATGGTTGGATGGCATAACCGACTCCATGGATATGAGTTTGAGTAAGCTCCAGGAGTTGGTGACGGACAGGGAGGCCTGGCATGCTGCAGTCCATCAGGTCGCAAAGAGTCGGACACGACTGAGCAGCTGAACTGAAGAGATGCTCAGGCTCATTGGACTTGAAGTTCATGCAGACAAACCACAGAGACTCTCCGTTTCTCATCCGCTAGAATGGCTGTCATCAGAGGGACAGGCAATCCTAAGTGATGGAGTAGAGAGTGGAGGAATCGAAGCTATGGTTTTTTCCCAGTCTGGGGTGGCAAAGAGTCGGAAATGACTTAGAGACTGAACAACGGGGACTGGGGTGCCATTGCCTTCTCCGTCATGGCTAATAGGAATGTTAAATGGCAAAGCCACTGTGGGAAGCAGCTGGCGGCTCTCCGAGATGTTGAGAGTTGAGTCTCCATTAGTATCTACCTGCTCTCGTCTGAATGTTCGAGTCCCTGCAAAATTCACATGTTGAGATCCTAATTCCCAAGGTGACAGTGTTAGTGGGTGGGGCTTCAGGACATGGGTAGATCGTGAAGGTGGAGCAGTCATGAATGAAATCAATGCTCTTATGAAAAGGACCCCAGAGAGCTCCCTGCCCCGCCCACCACGCGAGGACTCAGCAAGAAGACGGCTGCTTACTAACTAGGAAGCGGCTTCCCACCTGACACCTGATCTGCCTGCACTTTGATCTTGGACATCAAGCATCTGGGACTGCAAGGAATGAAGGTTTGCTGTGTTCAAGCCACCCGGTCTGTGGTGCTTGTTATAACAGCCCGAGTAGGCTAATCAACACCCCAAAGAAATGAAAACACAGGTCTTCATGAGGACTTGGACGAGAATGTTCAAAACGGCACCATCCATAAGAGACCTAAAGTATTCCAAGTGCCATTAGTTGGTGACTGGACGGACAAAACGTGGCGTTTGTACAGTAGATACACTCGGGGATAGAAAGGGGCCGAGTGCTGACCCAGCTGCATCGATGAATGTCAAGAACGTGATGCTCAGCAAAAGCCTTGCGTGAGTCCACTCATGCACAATGTCACAAGAGGCAAGTCTCTGATGACAGAGCACGGTAATGTTTGCCTGGAGCTGGGCGCGGGGGCCGAGACTGGCTGCAAACAGGCACAAGGGAACATTTTGGTTTGGGGTAATGGAAATGTTTCAGAAATGTTTTTAAATTGGATTGTGGTGATGACTGCACAACTCTATAAATGTACTGAAAATCATTGAATTGCACACTTATAATGGGTGAATTCTATGCTACATAAATTATACCTCAATAAAAATAAACCATGCTCTGAAAGAAAACTGCTCAGTAAGATCGGCATCAGAATAAAAACGCAGTTTTCGCTTTTCTAGGCTTTGTCGAGTGAATGCTGAGTGAACGCTTGCTGCTATTCAGTTGCTCAGTCGTGTCTGCCTCTTTGTGACCCCGTGGACTGCAGCACGCCAGGCCTCCCTGTCCATACCCAACTCCCGGGGCTTACTCAAACTAATGTCCATGGAGTCAGTGATGCCCTCCAACCATCTCCTCCTCTGTCATCCCCTTCTCCTCCTGCCCTCAATATTTCCCAGCATCAGGATCTTTTCCAGTGAGTCAGTTCTTCGCATCAGGTGGCCAAGGTACTGGAGTTTCAGCTTCAGCATCATCTTTCCAGTGAATATTCAGGGTTGATTTCCTTTGGGTTGGACTGGTTTGAGTGAATGCTTAAATAGGTTCATGAGAAGATCCAGTCGCATTGTTCACGGTGACAGGGCATGCTGTGTTACTGGGGAGTCTGTGAGAGTTCAAAGTGGAGACCAAAACCATGGGGGTCCTTCAAGGCAGAAGAAAGTCCATACAAGGAATGAGATGCTTATGGCTGTAGGGAGGGCTCAAGTCCCAGGCTCCAACCTGGACCTCAGGCTCTCTGGCTCTGAGATCATCCTCAAGTGGCCTGGGTCCCAGGAGGCTGCCCAGCTGGGACCCCCTACCCAGGAAGCAGAGGAAGCATGCGAGACACGACATCACGAGGGCCTGTGGCTTCCAATCCCAGGTGCCAGGGAGCAGGGGTGGGCAGCCCAGGTCTCAACCCCCAGGGGAAAGCCATCCCAACCCGGAGCCGCCTGGGGTGGTGTGGAAGCTCTCAGAAGACGGAGCCCACCCCCAGGACCCTCTGCTCGTGGTGAAGCGTCCTCATCCAGGCAAAGCATCCTCATCCAGGCGTGGGGGCTGCCCCTTCCGGGGCTGTTGGCCCAGCACCTCCAGGTGTGGAAACGCTCTGCCCAGAGGACTCGTGGAGGCCTGGCCCATGCATCACACTCCGGGGGCCATCCAATGCCCGTCGCCCTGCCCGTCAGCCTGTCCAGGAGCGGGGTCACCATCCCCATTTCACAGGTGATGCACAGCCCGAGGGCACACGGGTCCCTGGCAGAGCTGCTGAGCCCAGGGTCCCGGCCTCAAGCCCCATGCTGTGATACCTCCTCAGGGAGCGGGCACTGGCATGAGAGTTGGTTGAGGAAGGCAGTCTACTCGGGAACAATGCTTCCAGGAAAATCAACAAAGCATTTATTTTTTTCATTCAGTAAACGCCTCCCTGTGCGAAAGGGCGCCCCCTCCCTGCACCTTGCAGCTCGGCCCCTTGACCTGCCCCTCGGCACCCTGAGTCCCCAGCCCCCGTGGTCTGCATCTCAGACCTCCTGAGAGGGGCGCTGCGTCCTGGGTGTGGCTTGCGTCTCCACTGTTAAACACTGGAAGGTCTGGCCTGTCCCACACTGGGGCGCGTCTCACCCTGGTGAGTTCACTTGCGGCGGACACCAGGCTGCTGCACCCACAGTTGCTGGCTCTGCCGCACTCCGCAGCAGCAGATCCATCTCATTCCCAGCGTCTCGACAGCTGTTCACTTTTTAACAATCCCGCGTTTTACCCCTAGGGCTTGCCGTGTCCCATTGGGGGCCACGGTCCAGGTGAGGCTACTTAAATCCAAATGAATTCAAGTCAAACGAAATGGAAGATGCGAATGTCGGGTGTCGGTCACCCTGGGTGCATCTCGACGCCCCGTGGCACATGGTTAGTGGCTGCCACAACTGGGCTCGGCAGGGACTGGACTTAGAAGGGGTTTGTGGTCGGTGCTGCTAGAGGTGAAGGGTGCCCTCGCTCACGACGAACCTGGGAGGCAGGCGGCTCGGGGCGCAGCCTCCCCAAGCTGACCTGCCGCGGCCCCAGGCCCTGAGGACAGCCTTTCGACAGGCCGGCCGGCAACCCTGACCCCACGACCGCCCCGCCTGGTTCATGCCAACCAACCGGCTAGGGGATTTGGTGCTGGGAAGTCGGGGGCTGAGTCAGGCCCTAGGAAAGCCCAGCAGAGTGATCACGAGGCCAGTCCGGAGCGGGGCGGCTCTGGGGAACACCGAGCCCAAGGGGGTGGGGACGGAGCTGGGACGGCAGGAGGCGATCCCTGAGCGTGGAGCCACTGAGCCTGCGGTGCGAGCTCGTGACCCCGGAGCCTGCCTGAGTGTGGCTCTGGGCTCCACAGGGTCCCGGCAGCTCCAGGGGCCTGGCCTGCTCCCCGTGGCACTGTGCGCAGGGCAGGCTGCAGCCCTTCCCCTGTTTGGAGAAACATCTGGATCTGATTGTTGTCCTAGAAAAAGATTAAAACTCTCCTGGGGCGACGAGGAGGGGAGGAAGGGCCCGATGGGCCGGGGGCCTGGTGTCCTCCCCGTGTGCGGCCGGGCCTGCCCGCCCCGAAGGCTGCCTGCGGGGACCTCAGCACGTGCCCAGCCCGCCCGGGAGAAGCGCAGAAATGCCAAGTCTGCCAGGGGACTCAGGCCCCAAGTGGCTGCTGGCCCGGGCTGCCGTGGCTCCTGACACCAGGCCGAGAGGCGGTCCTCAGCCCGTCCGCTTCCCATGGTAGAAAGTTCTCTTCCCACCCCTGGCGGGGTCATCCTCACAAGGCCGAGACCACCTTCCAGCGGTGACCAGCCCCCGGGCTATCCGCGGAGATGGCGGGGGGAGCCTTCAGGGTGGGGCGGGCCAGCCTTCCTGTCCTCTGAGAAGGACATCCACTCTGCCCTCAGGCCTCCTTGTTTCCTTCTTTACTCCTTGTTGTCTACACCCTTTGTTATTTTCAGGGTTTTTTGCTGATTTTTTCCTAGTGTCTCGAAAGTCCTGCCCATATTTCAAAGCACACTACCCTGAATGAGATGTGAGCTCTCGCTGAGTCTTAGGCTCCAGGTGGACAAGAATAGGCCTGGACACGGGCCTCCCGGAGAGGGTTTGGCCCGAGGCCTCTGGGCCTCCTGTTCACACACCAGAGTTCCCACCGGCGGGCGACCTCCAGGAAAGAATTAACATGCTTCCTGAGAAGATGTGTGTTCTCATTGCTGACGATGGACTGGAAGAATGTTTTCTTCTTTTATCATATGTTTAGCTGCATTTTTGTCTTCCTATCCCCAGTGTGAGTTAACATTTTGCTTTAAGCCCCTCAACTCAGCACAGCTGAATTTTAGTCATGTTACCAGGAAGCGTGGGCTTCCCTGGTACCTCAGATGGTAAAGAATCTGCCTGCAGTGTGGGGAATCCAGGTTCGATCCCTGAGTCAAGAAGATCCCAGGTGAAGTAACTGGCAATCCACCCCAGTATTCTTGCCTAGAGAATACCATGGACAGAGGAGCCTGGTGGGCTACCATCCATGGGGTTGCACAGAGTAGGGCATGACTGAGCGACTAACACAGTTGATTTCAGCTCGTGCTAGTCCAGGAGGCTCAGTGGTAAAGAAACCGCCTGCCAATGCAGAAGACAAAGGAGACATGGGTTTGATTCCCGGGTAAGGAAGATCCCCTGTAGGAGGAAAAGGCCACCCTCTCCAGTGTTCTTGCCTGGAGAATCCCACAGACAGAGGAGCCTGGTGGGTGACAATCCATGGGGGTCACAAAGAGTCAGACATGACTGAGCGACTAACACACACGCTCCCCGGAGGCGAGGTGGCTGATTTCATCTCACACTAACCCAGTAGACAGGGTTTGCTCTGCGGGGATGCTCCGAGGCTGCGGTGGTGTGGACGGGCTGATGTGAGTGGGAGGAGCGCCCCATGGGCCAGTGAAGGGCTCCCTGGTTTGGCCCAAATGCAGCTCCTCTCCAGCTCGCCGGGGTGTGCAGTCGCCTCCCAGGTTGGCAGACGCTCCGCGTGTCCAACCAGCCGCTGCCTGAGCATCGAGGTCCAGAAGCAGTTCAGGCCCAGGATTACAGGGAAACCATTGCTCTTGTCGAGAAGCTCTTAGAACAGTGATTTCAGGTGGCTTCTGTTTCCCCGGAGGCCCTGACCTGAGTACTCTACTCAGGCATTAGGAGATGGAAACACTGGTGCAGGAAGTGGAGCCTTTCGAAGGTTCCCTGGGTGCTTCTCCCAGTTTCCGGGGTCTGCCCCTGGGGAGACGCCTGCAGGGGGTTGCTCATCCGGCCAGGCAAGGCCCTGGGAGTGCATAGGGGTCCCGGAGCCTGTGGGAGTTAAGGGTGGGGGCCCTGGACATCCGCAGGCCCCCTCTGGGGTCGCACACGCTTTTCTTTACGAGCTTCCCCTGGGCTGGCCTGCGCAGGCCACGATCCCTGGGCCTGAGCCCCCGCCCGGCCCCGAGCATGCTGGGGGGACAGACCGATGCAGCTGCGGCCACCCACAGACGCAGCCACGTCCAAACGCCGGGGAGGCAAGCATGGTGAAGTGAAGCGCATACTTCTGTCCGAAAATAGATTTTATCTGAAAAAGAAAACAGATGGAGCTGGAGATGAGGGTTTTTTTCTTTTATGAAAAGCACAGGAAGAGGCAGAAAGCTGCTGTGTGCTCCCCTCCCCAACCCCTCCAGATGCGCTTGGAAACCTCTAAGGACCCCACTCCACACTGGATCAGCTGATAAGGTCTGGCCAGGCAGAGGGGCTGCAAGGTCAGCAGGTTTCCTAACCAGAGCCGGTCAAGGGATGCCTCCCCTCCCCTTCTCCATCTGTGGGGAGACAATGTCAAAGATGACCATGAGAAGCACCTCTGTCCTGCAGGGTGGACCTGGAGTGACCGGGAAGTCAGCGGAGAGACAGTGCCCGGGGGAGCCCGGAGCTAGGCGGTCGGGCCCTCCTGGCTGGGAGGAGCCCTGGGCAGCAGCTCTGGGCCCTCTGAGCTGTCTCCCCACTGGGCCTTGCAGCAGTCAGGCCTGGGGTTCTGCTGTTGGGAGCAGGGGGCACTGAACGAGCCCAGTGAGGGGAACCAGCAAGCCTTTCATAGTGTGATCAAGAATGAGTCTGGAAACAGGATCTGAGTGAGTGTCCTGGCTGCCTTTTCCAGTTGACTGTAAGTTCTTGTTTGGGGAAAGCCTTAGAGTGTTAACAGGTCTGTATCATGATTAATACTATCTGGGTAAAGCCTTGATTCAGCAAAATTCCTCTTGACTCAATTTGTCATCACATGACTCACCGCGGAAACATCGGGAGAGAAAAGTCATTAAACTTCCTCGTGAAACGGCTCCATTTATTTGTGTTAAACTTGTTCTACTTATCTGGGACGATTATGAGCATGGATCACAAACCTAATTCTTAAGATAAGGTTTTATGACCAGCCATTAGCTTAGAGAGATAGGTTTCCTACTATTTGATAGGTTATTGATTTGTGCCACGGGGAAGGATGCATTTCTTCCCAGATACCCTCAGGGTGTGGCTGTCATAGTTCTCGTCTCCAGCAAGAACTCAGGACCCTCCCCTTACACACAGACAGAGCCTCTCAGCAAGACCCCGAGGAATTCATGAGCATTTAAAAGGCTTTGGTTAGCGGGTGAGGCCAAAACCATTCCCAAACGACAGGCCAGAAGGCAAATCCCCTGCAGCAGTGGAGAACTGAGCTCCACAGTCTTACAGAGGCATTGTTATCTCAGATCCTGTGACCAAAAATTAGCCTGCGTAGCTGCAGCTGCAGCCACGTCCCATGGCCAAGACCAGCGGGGCAGGAAGCAGAGGGAAGGCCCAGGTCACGAGGGGACAGGGGCCGGCGCGTGCGCTCACAGGGGTGGCTCCCAGGAATAGGCATGCGGAGATGAAAGGCCTCAAACTGCAGGACGGCTCTGTGAGCACCCGGGGCAGTGAGGCTCTCTCCTGGCCACCAGGCCTGCTGGAACCACGAAGCAGGACCTGGCGACTGGGGAAGATGGGGGTGTCCGTCTGTCCCTCGGGTGATCGCGGAGGGCTGGAAGTGGCTGAGCATCCTCACGTAGGCTCCGGGGGCCTGATTGGGTCTCTGGGAACAGCCGAGCCATGAACTGCTCTGGTGAGGGAGGTCCTCTCACCTGGAGTCGGGGGTCCCCTCAGGGCCCTGCCCCAGGTGAGAGACAAGCGCTCACAGTCATCAGGATGCCCCGGCCCGCTGCACAGATGTGGGGGTTGGCTCCCAGACCCTGCAGGGCAGTCGGGGCGGGTTTATGTTTGTGGGAGACAGCATGACCCTTCTTCTACTCTGGGCTCTGATGACTCCCCTGAGGACATGGAGCCCTGTTCACACAGGGGCCCCCAGGATGGGGCTCCCCATGAGGCCTGCGTGGCAGCCACAGGGTAGGGCTGCTAGAGTCCAAAAAGGGGGACTTCCCGCCCGCCACTGCCCATCAGACTTGGCGCTGATCACCCCTGAAAGACCATCCACAGGTTTCCCAGAGAGGAGTGCTTACAGACAGTGAGCACCCGGCCTTGAACTGAACCCAGCACCAGGACGGCCACACCTTCATCCCAGTGGCAGTGGGGGGTGGACAGAGACCACCACGGGGTCATGAGCGAGGCTCCCCTCTCGCCACAGACTTTCCTGGCAGCACCAGGCTTCCCTGGTGGCTCAGTGGGTAAAGGATCTGCCTGCAACGCAGGAGACACAGGCGATGTGGGTTCGATCCCTGGGTTGGGAAGATCCCCTGGAGAAGGGAATGGCAGCCCACTCCAGTATTCTTGCCTGGAGAATCCCATGGACAGAGGAGCCAGGAGGGCTACAGTTGCAGAGCTGGACACTACTGAGTAAGCACACGCGCGCACACACACACACACCTGTCAAAAACATGGATGCTATGCGTGACATTGTGGCAAAGGGAATAAAGAAGGAACCGAAGAAGACAGCGTCCAAACAGAATTCACAATGAACACCTTGTGTCCCTCTGCAGCTGTTGGGCATGAGGGTGCACGCATGCACGCTAAGTCACTTCAGTTGTGTCCAACTCTTTGCAACCCCACAGACTGTAGCCCACCAGGCTCCTCTGTCCATGGGATTCTCCAGGCAAGAATACTGGAGTGGGTTACCATGCCCTCCTCCAGGGGATCTTGCCGACCCAGGGATTGAACCTGCATCTCTTATGTCTCCTGCTTTGGCAGGCAGATTCTTTACCACTAGTGCTACCCAGCGGAGAAGGCGATGGCACCCACTCCAGTGCTCTCGCCTGGAAAATCCCATGGACGGAGGAGCCTGGTGGGCTGCAGTCCATGGGGTCGCTAAGAGTGAGCACAACTGAGCGACTTCACTTTCACTTTCATGCGTTGGAGAAAGAAATGGCAACCCACTCCAGTGTTCTTGCCTGGAGAAGCCCAGGGACGGGGAGCCTGGTGGGCTGCCGTCTCTGGGGTCGCACAGAGTCGGACACGACTGAAGCGACTCAGCAGCAGCAGCAGCAGCGGCGGCAGCGCTACCCAGGAAGAGCCTGAGCGGTTGCTGGGGGTGAGGGTGGGGGTTGAGGTTTGGCTGTGAACTTTCCAGTGACCAAAGCCAAAAAGGTAAACTAGAGACTTCCCTGATGGTCCAGTGGCTAAGACTCCTAGCTCCCAGTGCAGGGGCTGGGTTCCATCCCTGGTCGGGGAACTGGATCCCACATGCTGCAATTAAAGATCCTGCGTGCCACAACGAAGACCCCGCCAAGCCAAATAAGTTGGGTTTTTTTTTTTTTGTTTTTTTTAAAGGGAAACTAGCTTTTGCCCATTTCCCTGGAATCCTCCAGGATCACTCCTGGAGACCCTGAGGTCTTGTTCATTGTTCTTAGACTTTGGGTTTAAAACTAAGAAGAGGGAAAGGAGAGAAATTACTCAACCTGGAAACAAGACTAACTCCTCTCTGGAAAGGCTGGTGTTTTGTGACGATCTCGTCCCCCCAGGGTCACAGCGCAGGTTGCACAAACGGGGAGCGATTCATAGGTATTTCTGGAATGAGGTCTCTCCATCTGCTCCATCACACCCTCGTCTGAGGCAGCGTCCCACCAGCAGTGTGTCTGCCCTGACTCCTGACCAGTCTGCGCTGTCCGCCTGCCTCTCTCTGAACCGCCCCAACCCCGCCCCGGCGACCCCACTTCCCCGCACTGTGCATGGCAGCAAACTCCTTCCATCCAGGTCTTGGCTCAGACCCCTTATTCTAACTGTCCAACGTTTTTGCCCCGACTTGACAGCTGTCCACACCTGTTTTGCCACGAGGTTTGGGGAAGAGGTGAGGATCGTGCAGACAGCAAGTCCACCTCCTGGAAGGGAAGCCCTAGATCCCCCCGACAGGGGACACACAGAGGGGAGGCCCCCAGCTGACAGCGTGTAGGAAGCCAGCACCCCTAGCTCGTGTCTACTGGTTTTTCATTGAAATGTACAAATTATTTTTTATCCAAATGTCTAATTAGTCTTTATAAATCATGATTGACAAACCAAGAGGGGGTATTATTTCCTTATGAACCAATCAGTTGATTCGAACGTTTCCAGGATGCCATGTTGGTGAGAAAGGATGTGTTTCTTCACCTGCTACCCCGTGGAGGTGGATGCTCTGCCAAGGATGGGCGGCTCGAGGGCACTTGATTCTATTGATGGGGTTGGTTCTGTTATTATTTACCGTGTTCCAGACAAGAGCCTCTCACACTGTCTGTGATTAGCATTTCAACATGTCCAGGCCCCTGGGGACCAAACTAGCACAGCCAAGATGAATGTGGACAAGGCACCCACAGCTTGCTCTCGGTTTTGTCCGGCCTTGGGGTGGACGGCTCGAGGACTCGGCTGCAGGGCTCCCGACCCTGTGGGCAGTGCTGGGGCCTCTGGACCGAAGCCTGTGCTCCCCGCTGGCCACGAGTGACCATCCCCGGTGACCCAGGGAATGGGCTGGAAGCGGGTGGCACTGATCTGCCCTCCAGCTCCCTCAGTGGCTACTGGGCGTGCTCGGTCATTTTGGGGTGACCTCACCGATTTAGTGGCACTGACGTGCTTCAGGCCCCATCTGTGATGAAAAAGGCAAACCTGAGCTGTCAATGGTAGGGTTTCAGACAGCTTTCCTCCCCAGGTCAGATGGCCTTGTGTGCTTGTGAGACTCACACACAGATGCAGGAGCAGCTGTATGCAGAGTATTTTCAGGAGTGAGGAGGGCTGGCCTCAGGAGGGAGGGAGTGAGTGAGTGAGTGACGTCGCTCAGTCACGTCCGACTCTTTGTGACCCCCATGGACGGTGGCTACCAGGCTCCCCATCCATGGGATTTCCCAGTCAAGAGTACCGGAGTGGATTGCCATTTCCTTCTCCAGGGGATCGTCCCGACCCAGGGATCGAACTCAGGTCTCCCGCATTGCAGGTGGACGCTTTACCCTCCGAGCCACCAGGGAACACCCCAAGTAGTAAGCCAGTCCCCGGCTCCAGCGGGCAGAGCAGGGCCCGGGGCCAAAGGCCCCCCCCTCCTCTATGGTCCCTCAGCTGCGGTCATGGAGGCAGGGCGCACGCTGTCGCCTGGGTGACGAGACCGGTGGTCCCTCGCCTGTGGTCATGGAGGCAGGCTGCACGCTGTCGCCTGGGTGACGAGACCGGTGGTCCCTCGCCTGTGGTCATGGAGGCAGGGCGCATGCTGTCGCCTGGGTGACGAGACCGGTGGTCCCTCGCCTGTGGTCATGGAGGCAGGGTGCACGCTGTCGCCTGGGTGACGAGACCGGATTCCGGGTGGTCCTGCGCTCCTCCGCGTGAGTCACCGTGGGGAGCGAGCCAGGCTGGTTCCCCGGCCCCATGCATCCTCACAGCTCGATTATTCTCTGCACAGCTTGGTATTCGCAGGCAACTCTAGGGACTGTTATAAGCTTGTAAAAAACGCAGCTATCGATGGCAGAGAAAACCACGTCTAAGCTGAAACGCTGTCCAAGGGCAGGAACAGGCTGGGCTCTGGGTGAGGCAGAAGGAGGGGCTCCCCGGGACCGAGGCTCAAGGGCGTCTCCAAGGAGCCGCCCCCGCTGGGCCCACCTCTCCCTTCCTTTGAGGTGGCCCTAGGGTCCCGGGCACTGGGCACCCTCTGTGCTCAGCTTCGGGGCGCTTCTGGGAGTGCCGCCCCCCACCCATCCAGGCCACGTGGTCGGACAGCTAGTGCCCGGTGGTCCGCCCGGGCCCTGTGTGTCCCCCCAGCCATGGCCTCGTGGAGTATCCCCGGGGCTCCCAGAGGAGCGGCTCTCCAGGCTCCGTCAGCTGGTCAACTTGAATCAATAATTCTTCTCCAAGCTGAGCCCATCCTCCTGATCTAGAGATTGCTCGTGGTCCTCGGGATGGGAGATTTTCCCAGCCTAGCCATTGGCTAGCTCTTATTCTGAGCACCCTTCCGTCATTTCACTGGGGCCTGGGGGAAACGAGAGCTCACGTGGACACCACCTACGGCCTAGAGGGGACATTCCTGCCTGCCTCGCACACTCCCGAGTGCATCCCTCACCAGGGCCTCCGTTCTGAGCCCTGATTGTGCAGATACAGCCCTCAGCCCCTAAACTCAAGAGCCTCCTGATGAGGGTGAAAGAGGACAGTAAGTGGGCTTAAACCTTAACATTCAGAAAAGTAAGATCATGGCATCCGGTCCCATTACTTCATGGCAAACAGATGGGGAAACAGTGGCAGATTTTATTTTCTTGGGCTCCAAAATCACTGCAGACAGTGACTGCAGCCATGAAATTAAAAGATGCTTGTTCCTTGGAAGAAAAGCTATGACAAACCTCAGTTCAGTCTCTCAGGCGTGTCCAACTCTGTGCAACCCCATATACCGCAGCTCAGCAGGCCTCCCTGTCCATCACCAACTCCTGGAGTTCACTCAAACTCATGTCCGTCATGTCAGTGATGCCATCCAACCATCTCATCCTCTGTCATCCCCTTCTCCTCCCACCTTCAATCTTTCCCAGCATCAGAGTCTCTTCCATTGAGTCAGTTCTTCGCATCAGGTGGCCAAAGTACTGAAGTTTCAGCTTTGGCATCAGTTCTTCCAATGAATAGTCAGGACTGATATCCTTTAGGATGGGCTGGTTGGATCTCCTTGCCTAGTATTCAAAACCAGAGACATTACTTTGCCAACAAAAGTCCATCTAGTCAAGGCTATGGTTTTTCCAGTAGTCATGTATGGATGTGAGAGTTGGACCATAAAGAAGGCTGAACACCGAAGAATTGATGCTTTTGAACTGTGGTTTTGGAGAAGACTCTTAAGAGTCCCTTGGACTGCAAGGAGATCCAACTAGTCCATTCTGAAGGAGATCAGTTCTGGGTGTTCATTGGAGGGACTGATGCTGAAGCTGAAGCTTCAGTACTTTGTCCGCCTGATGCTGAACACTGGCATGTTCAGTCCGAGGAGCCACCAGCCGCTGGAAGAACAGAGCCCAGGCACTCGCCTCTGGAAGGAGGCCGGCAAGGGCCTGCCAGGCTGGTCCCGATGCCCCGCAAAGTCAGGGCCACACTGGCCTGTCCATCTTCATGCCCAGAGTCCATCCTCAGCTGCTGTGGAAGGGGCTCCAGAAATGTTTGTTGATTGACTCACCGATGGACGCCCCCCACCCTTTCCCGGCCCTGCACACTCGGCGTCTTCTCCGGCTACACCATCCATGAGGACACGGGACCCTGCTGCAAGATGTGCGTGGCAAGCAGCACTGCCCGGGGGCCACCAGGCAGGGTGAGCCAGCGCTGCCCTGGGACCCTTCCCCCATAGGCTCTGCACCCCCCCAAAGAGACACCCGGCCCTGGCTGGGTGGGGGGTTGGGAAAACTCAGCTCACAGTGCAAAGGAGAAGCATCTGACCCAACCCTGAACTCTTTTGGCAAGGAAGTGAAATCCACCAGGAGATAGGAGAAGCCTGGGCTTCCTCACGCTCTGCGGGAAGCCATCTGGGGGGCGGTAAATCAGCGTGGGAAGCAGGCAAGGAAGTGGGGAGGACAGGGTAGGTGCAGGGTCCTTGACTTGAGGAGGTTTGCTTTCTGGGAACAGTGACGTTGCAAAGCGAGCTTGTATGAGCACATGTGCACGTGTGTGGTTGGACTTGGAAATGCACACTTGCGTGCATGCACACACGTGTGACTACGTGTGTGTGCACCTGTGGGTCTGTGTGCCTGTGTGCCTGTGAGGTCCTGACATCCTCCACAGGAGACGTGTGTTTGCTGCAAACCCTGTGGAACTGGGGGCCCCATCCCCCAGAGACTGCTCAGTTCCCCTGGGAGGACAACCTCCCCTTCACCCCAATCCACATTGAGGGTCCCCGTGGTCACCTAGGCCTATCCAGGGCCTTTGGGAGAGTCGTGCGGGGTCCCCACAGAGGACAGCTCTGTGCACAGGGACAGAGGTCCCGTGAGCATGCCTGCAGTGGTCCTCCCTGTCCCCTGCCCTGCTGTCTCTACAAGCAGAAGAGCCCCGGCCCCCGCCCCTCCCCGGCTGGTGGTGAAGGCAGCCCGCAGTCGGTGGTCTCCTTGAGTCTCTGTTTCTCTTGTGTGCAGGCTGGGGGTGCCCTTAGCAGAAGCCCTGATGGAGTCTAGGAGACATGGCCCTGAGCCCTGACCGTTCCCCGGGCGGTGTGGGGGTGGATGAGGTGAGGTTTGGAGTCTGGCCCCCAGCCCCACCTGCTGTGGTGCCTCATTCTTCTTCAACTGACGCTTATGCCACCCCTCGGAGGGTTACACTGCCGATCACGGGGGCCCATTCAGCCGGGGTCACATTCTCCTGGGGCTTCGGGCCCTGTGAGCCTGGGCGCAAGGGTAGCCTGGTCATCCTGGACCAGCAGCAGGAGTGCCCGAGGCCCTGAGGTCCAGCCCCTCTTGGGGTGCTCACAGCCCCCATCCTCTATGGGAACCCCCCCACCTCACCCTTCGCCCCTGGAAAGTCCTCCTGCAGAGGGGTGGCCCCCATGGAGCCACACGGTGTCCTGAGAGGTTTGCAGGATGGATATCGGCGAGCAGCAAGCTTGAGCTGCCATCCAGGTGGATCCCTCACAGCCGGGCAGATGCCTGCACCCTCGCAGGGGCCCCGGAGCGTCAAAGGCAGAGGCCTGATCGGGCAGGAACTGTCCAGGAGGGCACCTCCCGCCGCTCCACCTCGGGTTCCAGCCAAGTCCTGGAGGCTGGGGTCCACCGAGGCCGGGGCAGCGGGTGCCTGGGGCGCGAGCTCGCCTGCACTCAGCCCTGCAGATGAAGCCAGCCGTTCACGAGGGCGAGAAGTGCCCGTGCAGGCAGGGCCCGGACCAGGCAGGCTTCCAGGACCGCCAGGCAGAATTCTGACAACTTGGCAGAAAAGCCACGGTCTAGGCAAGGGCCATGGCTCCTCCCTGGGGGCGAGGAAGGAGGACTCGAAGGGGCGCTGAGACCGCGTGCAGGGGCGGGGCTCCTCCACGGCGGGGCTCCTCCACGGCAGGGTGCGGGGCGCCGACGGGAGGAGGTGCCTAGAAATGTGTGATCTGAAACTCGTCAGCTCACGAGTGCCCTGGAGCCTCGTGCCCAGGAGACGGACGGACAGGACCCTGAGGAAGGAGAAGCAAGGTGGGCAGGGTTCCCCTCTGCCCCTCCCAGGACGGGCCTCACCTGCAGTCTCTCTTCCTCTGAGACCCAGACAGGGCATCACTGTTGTCCACTCCATGCTGCCCCCTCCCAGCACAGCCCAGCCCAGGGGTGACCTTCCCCCGCAGCAGCCAGTTCCAGGGTTACCATGGTAACCTGAGAGCTGGGGCTTGGGGGCCTGCCCTCCTCAACTGGAGGGACGGAGTTGAAATCCACAGGGACGGCCGCTCTGCTTGCTGAGCCCCTGTGTCCTGGCTCCCATCAGCAGGCCCTGACAACCCCTCAGGTCCGGCTCCATCTCTCCTTGGTGCTGCTGCTGGCGTAGCTCAGTGTGACCGGAGTCTCTCTGGGATCTTTGACCCATTGTGCCCCCTTGCACCCAAAACAGCCAGGCTCTTCCCTTCTGCTCCTGCTCGGAGATGCCCGTCCTGTCTCCACGTCTCCGAGCAGCCCCCAGCCCAAATTCCTTGAGCCGCCGTCACCATGGAGGGGTCCCTCGGTGTGTAGTCATGACGTGTCCTCTGCCCTGGGCCCTGCACCCCGTCCCCCATTCCCCAGCACCACATGGAGGCAGAAGCTCCACAGGTGGGGATCAGCCCTGTCATGCATCCCTCTGCCGTGGAGCTCGGGTCTCTGCGCCGCGAGCCCAGCGCTTTCCCACCAACCAGCAGGGGCTGAAAACCATCTTCCCACGCAGGGGACCATTTCTTAAAGAGGAGCCTTGATCAGAGGGTCAAGGGCACGAGCTGCCGAAGGTGGCAGGGTGGGGGGGCAGCCACGACGGCTTGCACAGCCCCCGCCCCTATGAGAACGGTCATCCCTGGGGACCTGCTGGGGTCCCGGGAAACCGACTGAAGCCCCTCAGGCTATGCTGCCACGTAGTGTGTGTGTGTAAGTGTGTCAGTCGCTCAGTCGTGTCCGACTCTGCGACTCCATGGACTGTAGCCCGCCAGGCTCCTCTGTCCATGGGATTCTCCAGGCAAGAATAATGGAGTGGGTTGCCATTTCCTTCTCCAGGGGATCTTCCCGACCCAGGCATTGAACCTGGGTCTCTGGCACTGCAGGCGGATTCTGTACCGTCTGAGCCTCCAGGGAAGCCCTAGTGCGTGTTCGTGTTCACCGTTACTTCACGATGCTTTTTATCTGGCTGTAGTAAGCACCCTGACCCTTTCTCTAGTCTGCATGGCGCACCTTTGCAGGGAGACTCCACAGCCTATAAAACCAGTCCTTCAGTGCTAGAGACTTCAGTTGCTTCCAGTCCCCCTGCCTTTTTAAACTTGTCATTGAAGCTTTACATCCATGAACGTTTCTTTTTTTTTTTAATGGAGACTTTAAAAACAGCCAAATAGCTGTCTGCTCTTGAGGAAGAAAATGAAGCAACTTTGAGGTCACATGTGTTCCTCCTCCACCCCCGATTTTAGCAGAAGAATTATGTATGTTTGCATTTGCCCCCATTAGTCAAATGCTTAATGCACAGCTCTTCTTCGTAAAGGGGAGAGTTCTGTCTCTTTTATGAATCATCCAATTCCCAAAGGTGGAAATACTTCGCGGAGCAGATTAAAATGATTCAAGATTAACTAACCTGTGTTGGCTGGAAAGAGCCGCTCCTGAGAGGAAACGGTGGAGAAGGGGTCAATTCCGAGCTGCATCTGCAGCTGAGTCACGTCATCGGAAAAGACAGGGCAGCCAGGTGGGCCATGCAGAACCTCTGCACGGGCCCCCGACTGCCCCCCATTTCCCTGGACCCCCAACTGCCCCATGGCTCGCCCCTGCGCCCTAACTGCCCCCAGATTCCCAGTCCTCCAACCCCCGCCCAGCTTGCCCTGACCCCCTACCCCACCATCCTCACCCGGCTGCCCTGGCCCAGGGTGGTCTTCCCCAAGGTAGCTCTGATCGGCCCCTCTCTGTCCCAAAGCCCTCCCTGGGTTGAGCTGCTTCTGTGACATCATGCCCCAGTTTTCCTGGCATCCCAGAGTAGCAGGGGCTCCGTGATCTCCCCAAATGGATCTTAAGGAAGCTGTAGCTCAGGAAGGTAGTTCAGGGCTACCTCCAGCTGGCAGCCACTCTGCAGGGCCCCCCTCCCACTCTCCACGGACCCTCTGTCCATCTCAGGCTGGGCCTCTTCGGTCTGCCAGGAATGGCCATCATCCTGGCCACCAGCCCAGGACCAGCCCAAGGCCACCTCATCCTCCAGACTCATCTGGGCGTCCTCTCTCCAGCCTGCCCAGATTTCCCTTTGTCACGCACCGTGATGACCTCGGCATCGGTGTGGACACGGCCTGACAGCTGGAGGGTAGGGCCCGGGCTCCCAGCAGCGGTAGGGGCCCTGGATGGGCAGGGATCTGGAGGGGCTGAGCCCACTAAACTCTGGTCCCTGAAAACCTCTGACTGCAGAGCGTTGTCAGAGGAAAACTGATTTCCCAGCAGAGGGAAGAGCAGCAGTGATTCTTGGAGCAGAGGGGACTGTGGCTGGCGCGGGCATCCCGTCTGCCAGGGCTGAGGGCCTGATCAAGGCATTGCCGGAGGAGACGCAGGGCTTGAAAGTGCTGTGCAGACCACCGCGGGCACCAGGTCTCCATGCCCAAGTGCCAGCAGTATCTTCTCCCTCTGCCTCCCCAGCCCTTCTCTATAGAGATGAAATCATGAAAAGAAAGTGAAAGTCGCTCAGTCATGTCCTACTCTTTGTGACCCTATGGACTATGCAGTCCATGGGATTCTCCAGGCCAGAATACTGGAGTGGGTAGCCTTTCCTTTCTCCAGGGGATCTTCCCAACTCAGCTATTGAATCCAGGTCTCCCGCATTGCAGGCGGATTCTTCACCAGCTGAGCCATAAGGGAAGCCTAAGACTACTGGAGTAGGTAGCCTATACCCCCTCCAGAGGATCTTCCCGACCCAGGAATTGAACTGGGGTCTCCTGTGTTGCAGGTGGATTCTTTACCAAGTGAGCTATCAGGGAAGCCCTTGAAATCATACTACAGTAACACGTTCAGCTCGAGTGAAGGAGTTGTTAGGTGATGCCATGCCCATTGTTCTCTTGAAGCCTGTTACCACCGCCGCTGCCTGGTCTTCTAAAAAATTTCCCCACACGTATGAAATGATTCGTTCTCCCTCGAGAAAGAGAGGTGATCCAAACCAGGGCTTCCCAAATAGGGGTTCCCTGAAACACTGGTCCACTGGGTTGTTAATCGGTTTCCTGTTCACACAGGGTTTGAGACGCGCTACACGCAAGGGATTTATGTTATTGGTTGAAGGGCTTCTCAGGACTTTTGGTGCACGTGGCGAGCTGGCCATCCTCCCAGGGCTGTGGCCCAAGGCGTCCCCTGCACGTGTGAACAGGACCAGTCTCCCTCATTGCCTTCCCCGCTTTGGGGGGAATACCCCCAGGATCTCCCATGAGGGTGCCCCGTGGCACCAGGTATAGGAAAGAGGGGTCTGAGATGCTCTGGGTGAGGCTCAGACACAGGCCTCTGGGGAGCTGCGTCCTGCCAGGGCCGATGACTCAGACACCCAGGGAACACTGGGTCCCCGACAACATGAAAGAAGCTGCCTCTGATAGCACCAAGCTTGACACCCCAACAGGTGTGCTGCCCTTAAAGTCATCTGTGAGCCCCCTCAAATGACCACCAGCAGGTCTCATCTGTACCTGGCAGTCCCCAGTGGTCCCCAGCAACACCCACAATGCCCTACAGACCCGGCCGTACTCAGACGTCCGTGGCCATAACCACCAACGCCCCAAAGCACCCCGCTCAGCCCTGGCTGGGTAGCCAGCAGTGGCAGATCTGTGTCTCCCTGCTGTGCCCACAGCTGCGAGGGAGGGGGGCCCTGGATCAGCCCAGCCTTGAGGCCCCCTGGGGTCACAGAGGCCATCTCAGTGCGGTCCTCGGAGCAGGCTGGGCTTGCTCTGCGGCCTCTCCATTCTAGCCATGCCCCAAGCACTGGGGCGCCTGCACTGGGCTGTCAGAGGGCTGGCTTGGGGGGCTGCTGGGGGCCCGGGGTGCTGAGCTGCTTTGTCCCTTAGCCCCAGGGCTGGCGTGCAGAGCTCTGCCCTCCAGCCTTTCCTGTCCCTGCCTAGCCATTCTCCCCATGCCCAGTCCCTGCCCACATCTGTTCCACCCCCACCTGTGTCCCTCCAAAAAGCCCCTGCAGGCCAGAACATTCTGTGCTGGCCACGCAGGCAGTCTCTGCATGGCTCCATCCCCTGCACCCGCGCTGCGATGCCCACACTTCCTGCCAAAGTTGCCAAGAAGGGGACAGTCCTAAAGAAGAGGTGAAATGGCTGGGCTGAACGTGGCCCCAGGAAAGGGAGGGACATCTTCCTGGCCCGAAGCTAAAACCTTGAGTGTCAACTTAATGTGTGTCTCTGGTGTCAGAGCCCACCCACTTTCTGAGCCGGAGGCTCAGAGAGAAGCCTCCTCGAGAAACCAGCCAGCACTCAGCCCAGCAGAGCCACAACCCCCCAGGAGCCCTGCCCAGGCCGGTGAGCCCTCACTCTGGTCAGGAAACAGTAGGGCAGCGTCCTCTGGGAATTGTGTACCAGGAATTGTTATCCGGTCATGGGGTGAATGACTGAGCGGCCAAGAATGCCCTGAAGAGTGCAGGAATCAGGAACCTGCCTCCTAGGGGCCCCGGCAGTTCCCTGGGGAGCCACTCTCTGGGGCCCCGTGAGATCCGCTGGAGAGGGGGCCAGGGTGTGTGCCGAGCACAGGGAGGCCGGCCAGGCAGATGGCAGCTGCTGAGACTCCCGTCGAGGGTGTCTCCAGGCACCCCCAAAGCATGCTGGGAAGCTGCTCTAGGGAGGGGAGCAGCCAACTGGCTGGGGGGCTCCTCGTGTGGTGGTGTCGACGCCCTGCTGGGAAGGACCCCTGGGAGCAGAGGGAGAAGCCGTTTCCTTTGCTGGGCCTGGCGATGGCACCCAGTGACAAAGCCTAACGTGTGTCAGTTGCAAAGGGATGCGTAGTGTGAATGGTATTGTGGACTGTGTCCGGTGTAATAGTACGTTACATCGTGATTCGAGGTCTGTCTATACCTTCACTTTATTGCCTACAAAGTCAGGTAGGCCCAAAGAATTGATGGTTTTGAACTGCGGCGTTGGAGCAGACTCTTGAGAGTCCCTTGGACTGCAAGGAGATCCAATCAGTCCATCCTAAAGGAAATCAATCCTGAATATTCATTGGAAGGACTAATGCTGAAGCTGAAACTCCAATACTTTGGCCACCTGATTCGAAGAGCTGACTCATTGGAAAAGACCCCGATGCTAAGAAAGATTGAGGGCAGGAGGAGAAGGGGACAACAGAGGATGAGATGGTTGGTTGGGATCACTGACTTGATGGACATGAGATGGAGCAAGCTCTGGGAGTTGGTGATGGACAGAGAAGCCTGGCGTGCTGCAGTCCATGGGATCACAAAGAGTTGGACACGACGGATGGACTGAACTGACTAACTGACTGAAGTGGAATAATGCATTAACTGGCTGTACTTTCTAAGCCATGCAATCAATTTTCAATTCCATCCATCAATCATGCAAAGATTTTGGTTAAAATTTTGCCTAATCAATGTTCCTCTTCCCTGATGTTAATGAATAATTTGCTCTTGCAACTTAATTGGATGGAGTTGTGTTTTTCTTTTATTTAACTGATGGATTTAAATCTCACTCAATCCTATCATCTGAAAGATTTTTAAACAGGCTAGAAAACTTTGTCAATAAGTTTTTAAAGCATCCAGATACAAGAATTTTTGTGGATGACAAATAGTAAAGCCTCAGCGTTACATAACAGTGGAAAATTTTCAAAACACTCTTGTTCTAAGTACAGTCAGCAGAGAATCATTTTCTGAAGAAACTACTTTCTCACTCTTTACTAAAATGTCAAATTTACCTCGAAGGGCAGACTATGTTCCTTTTTCCAAAAAAAAAAAAAAGAATCTACAAATAGCGAACAGTTGTCAGCTTCTTGTCATCTAGAAAAGGTCAGCAAATGGAAAACACTTGTGTTTCAAAAACAAAAGTCATCCCAACAGTGGAGAGGAAGTCTGGGAGGGGGTTGAGGGAGGGCTGAAGCCTGGACCAGTTTCCTTCCACCCCAGGTCCTCTCTGGAGGACAGTGACCACGGGGCCGGGGAGCACTGGGTGGATCCGCTCACCCCCTGGGAGCTGGGTGGTCAGTGTTAGCAGAGTCAGGGCCCAGGGGTAGAACTGAGGATCTGCAGGAAGCTGACCTGAGAAAGGGGGCTTCATGGACCACATCCAGGAGCTGAATGACTGTGTCTTCTATGTAAAAGATCTAAATTCCAGCCCTGAAAAGAATGCCCGAAGCTTAAAAATGTGAGTCAACATGGAAACATCCAGCAGCTTAATTCAAGAAGATGCGGTGATGCAGCCCTGAGGCGCCGTCCCGGGAGAAAGAGGACAAGAAATATCTCAATAGACAAAGCAGAACAATAAAGAGGAAGATACAGCAAAGGAAAACAGGGCTGGCTTAGAAGACAGAGCAGGAGACCTAACCGAGTTCCAGAAGTGGAGAAAAATAACAGCTGGGAGAAAGGCCACAGCTGAACCTGGGAAGATTCCTCTGAGTCGAGGAAAGTCTGGAACCTGCACGCTGAAGGGCTCGTCGAGTTCCAGGGTTGTGAGAAAAGGTACAACCTGCACGACATCATGGGAAGAATTACAGCTCTGCATTCGTGTGATTGGCTGTCAGTTGCTAAGTCGTGTCCGACTCTTTCGTGACCCGATGGACTATAGCCCCAGGCTCCTCTGTCTGGGGATTTCCCAGGCAAGAACACTGGAGCAGGTTATCATGTCCTTCTCCAGGGATCTTCTGGACTCAGAGATCGAATCCATGTCTCCTGCATTGGCAGCCGGATTCTTTCCCTCTAAGCCAGCAGGGAAGCACCACACACCTCAGTTCAGTCGCTCAGTCATGTCCGAGTCCCTGCGACCCCATGGACTGCAGCTCGCCAGGCCTCCCTGTCCATCGCCAACTCCCAGAGCTTGCTTAAACTCAAGTCCATCAAGTCAGTGATGCCATCCAACCATCTCATCCTCTGTCCTCCCCTTCTCCTCCTGCTCTCAATCTTTCTTAGCATCTGGGTCTTTTCCAGTGAGTTGGTTCTTCACATCAGGTGGCCAAAGTATTGGAGTTTCAGCATCAGCAACAGTCCTTCCAATGAATATTCAGGACTGATTTCCTTTAGGATGGACTGATTGGATCTCCTTGCAGTCCAAGGGACTCTCAAGAGTCTTCTCCAACACCACAGTTCAAAAGCATCAATTCTTCAGCACTCAGCCTTCTTTATGGTCCAACTCTCATATCCATACATGACCACAGGAAAACCATAGCTTTCACTAGACATACCTTTGTTGACAAAGTAATATCTCTGCTTTTTAATATGCTGTCTATGTTGGTCATAGCTTTTCTTCCAAGGAGCAAGCGTCTTTTAATTTTATGGCTGCAGTCACCATCTGCAGTGATTTTGGAGCCCCCCAAAAATAGTCTGCCATTGTTTCCATTGTTCCCCATCTATTTGCCATGAAGTGATGGGACCAGATGCCATGATCTTAGTTTTCTGAAAGTTGAGTTTTAAGCCAACTTTTTCACTCTCCTCTTTCACTTTCATCTAGACGCTTTTTAGTTCTTCACACATCTTATCTATAGTAATAGAAATCAGACCAGTCATTATTAGGGACCAGAGGATTGCCTGGGATAGTCATGGAAATTTTAATAAATACATGATGCATAAATTTGTCAGAACTCATTGACACATACAGTTAAAATGGTCCCATTTTGTTATATGCAAATTTTGCCAAAATATATTTGAATGAAGATGACAAATTCTAGAGTTTCTCCTTAAAGAAAAGTAATCCAACAGACTTTCAATCAGAGAGAATAATTTGGCTAAAAGACAGAACAATCAGAATGCAGTGAGAGCTCTTATGAAGAACACTCGATGCTAACAGCAGTAGGGGAGTGACAGCAGTTACAAGAGTCCACCCCCAGGAAGCCCTGTGCCAGAAATGATGCTACTTTGTCTTCAGTGTGAAAAACATATGAACACAGAAAAATAATTCACAAGGTGTAGGACCTAAATACTCCATCTAAGAAAACAAAATCCTATTTGTTTAAGACATTATTTGTCACATAATGGTTACTTGAAGCTGAATGCATTCTGAGTGGGTAGAATTCTTGATATTAAGTTCTTAGAAAACCAGGGAATAGATGGATTCTTTCTTTTTCTTTTTTTAAAAAACGACCTAATATATCAGTATTTGTGTACTGAGAAATGATGACCACAATAAGGCTGCTGCTGCTGCTGCTGCTGCTAAGTCGCTTCAGTTGTGTCCGACTCTGTGCGACCCCCTAGACGGCAGCCCACAAGGCTCCTCCGTCCCTGGGATTCTCCAGGCAAGAACACTGGAGTGGGTTGCCATTTCCTTCTCCAATGCATGAAAGTGAAAAGTGAAAGTGAAGTCGCTCAGTCGTGTCCAACTCCTATCGACCCCATGGACTGCAGCCCACCAGGCTCCTCCATCCATTGGATTTTCCAGGCAAGAGTACTGGAGTGGGGTGCCATTGCCTTCTCCAACAATAAGTCTAGTTAGCATCAATGAGTTCTTCCTTAAACTGATCAAGGAAGTGTATAGCCAACGATGTCACAAGTGATATGTGGAGATTATTTAAAGTTTTCTATTAAAGTCAGAAATAGGACATGAGTGTCCATTTCTGCCTTTGAGGATATTCTTGAATCTTAGCCAACACAAGAAAAATAAAATGTTAATAGTAAAAAGTGGAAGAGAAAATAATCATCATTTGATGACGATTTAGCTGTCCAAAGGAAATCCAAAAATTTATGTGAAAGGTGTTATAACTGAAACACCGAAAGGTGTTATAGGAAATAAATAAATTGTCATTTGCTTTCTTACATTGGGAGGTATTTTATAGCAGAGAAAAATTATATTGGCAACAGCAAACCCAAATATTTTAAAAGTAGGAATTCATTCCGTTAGAAAGACATAAAAAACGACATTCATGAGATTTTTATGGAAGATAATAAAGAAAACGGAACTGAACTAATTAAAGAAAAGTTTAGTAAGTGGAGAAGAACATAATGTTCATAGGTGTGAAAGGTCTGTATCCTAAAGGTATATCCTCCTCTAAGTTTCTCAGTTTCAGTTCAGTTCAGTCGCTCAATCGTGTCCAACTCTGTGACCCCATGGACTGCAGCACGCCAGGCCTCCCTGTCTGCCACCGACTCCCGGAGCTTACTCACTCTCATGTCCGTTGAGTCGGTGATGCCATTCATCCATCTCGTCCACTTCATATCATATCACCCCCTCTCCTCCTGCCTTCGATCTTTCCCAGCTTCAGGGTCTTTTCCAAGGAGTCAGCTCTTTGCATCAGGTGGCCAAAGTATTGGAGTTTCAGTTTCAGCATCAGTCCTTCCAATGAATATCCAGGACTGATTTCCTTTAGGATTGACTGGTTGGATCTCCTTGCAGTCCAAAGGACTCTCAAGAGTCTTCTCCAACACCACAGCTCAAAAGCTTCGATTCTTGGGTGCTCAGCTTTTTTTGTGATCCACCTGTCACATCCATACATGACTACTGGAAAAACCATAGCTTTGACTAGATAGACCTTTGTTGACAAAGTAACATCTCTGCTTTTTAATATGCTGTCTAGGTTGGTCATAGCTTTTCTTCCAAGGAGCAAGCGTCTTTTAATTTCATGGCTGCAGTTACCATCTGTAGTAATTTTGGAGCCCCCCCCCCCCAAATAAAGTCTGTCACTGTTTCCATTGTTTCCCCATCTATTTGCCATGAAGTGATGGGACCAGATGCCATGATCTTAGTTATCTGAAAGTTGAGTTTTAAAGCCAACTTTTCCCTCTCTTCTTTCACTTTCATCAAGAGGTCCTTTAGTTCTTCTTCACTTTCTGCCATAAGGCTGCTGTTATCTGTGTATCTGAGGTTATTGAAATTTCTCCCGGCAATCTTGATTCCAGCTTGTGCTTCTTCCAGCCCAGCGTTTCTCATGATGTACTCTGCATAGAAGTTAAATAAGCAGGGTGACAATATACAGCCTTGACGCACTCCTTTTCCTATTTGGAACCAGTCTGTGTTCTATGTCCAGTTTTAACTGTTGCTTCTTGATCTGCATACAGGTTTCTTAGGAGGCAGATAAGGTGGTCTGGTATTCCCATCTCTTGAAAAATTTCCATAGTTTGTTGGGATCCACACGGTCAAAAGCTTTGGCGTAGTCAATAAAGAAGTGGATGTTTTTCTGGAACTCTCTTGCTTTATTGATGGTTGTTGGAAATTTGATCTCTGGTTCCTCTGCCTTTTCCAAATCCAGCTTGAACATCTGGAAGTTCAGGGTTCATGTACTGTTGAAGCCTGGCTTGGAGAATTTTGAGCATTACTTTGCTAGTGTGTGAGATGAGTGCAATTGTGCAGTAGTTTGAGCATTCATTGGCATTGCCTTTTTTGGGGATTGGAATGAAAATTGACCTTTTACAGTCCTGTGGCCAATGGTGAGTTTTCCAAATTTACTGGCATATTGAGTGCAGCACTTTCACAGAATCCTCTCTTAGGATTTGAAGTAGCTCAACCGGAATTCCATCACCTCCACTAGCTTTGTTCATAGTGATGCTCCCTAATGCCCACTTGACTTCATACCCCAAGATGTCTGGCTCTAGGTGAGTAATCACACCATCGTGTTTATCTGGGTCGTGAAGATATGTTTTGTATAGTTTTTCTGTGTATTCTTGCCACCTCTTCTTAATATCTTCTGCTTCTGTTAGGTCCATACCATTTTTGTCCTTTATTGTCCCCATCTTTGCATGAAATTTTCCCTTGGTATCTCTAATTTTCTTGAAGAGATCTCTAGTCTTTCCCATTCTATTGTTTTCCTCTGTTTCTTTGCACTGATCACTGAGGAAGGCTTTCTTATCTGTCCTTGCTATTCTTTGGAACTCTGCATTCAAATGGGTATATCTTTCCTTTTCTCCTTTGCTTTTCACTTCTCTTCTTTTCACAGCTATTTGTAAGGTCTCCTCAGATAACCATTTTGCCTTTTTGCATTTCATTTTCTTGAGGATGGTCTTGATCTCTGCCTCCTGTACAAAGTCACAAACCTCCATCTATAGTTCTTCAGGCACTCTATCAGAGCTAATCCCTTGAATCTATTTGTCACTTCTACTGTATAATCGTAAGGGATTTGATTTAGGTCGTACCTGAATGATCTACTGGTTTTCCCTACTTTCTTCAATTGAAGTCTGAATTTGGCAATAAGGAGTTCATGATCTGAGGCACAGTCAGCTCCTGGTCTTGTTTTTGCTGACTGTATAGAGCTTCTCCATCTTTGGCTGCAAAGAATATAATCAATCTGATTTCAGTATTGACCATCTGTTGATGTTCATGGGTAGGGTCTTCTCTTGTGTTGTTGGAAGAGGGTGTTTACTATGACCAGTGCATTCTCTTGGCAAAATTCTGTTAGCCTTTGCCCTGCTTCATTCTGTACTCCAAGGCCAGATTGCCTGTTACTCCTGGTATCTCTTGATTTCCTACTTTTGCATTCCAGTCCCCTATGATGAAAAGGACTTCTTTTTTTTGGGTGTTAGTTCTAGAAGATCTTGTAGGTCTTCATAGAGTTGAAGCTACATAGAGCTTCAACTTCAGCTTCTTCAGCATTACTGGTTGGGGCATAGGCTTGGATTACCGTGATATTGAATGGTTTGCCTTGGAAATGAACAGAGATCATTCTATTTTTGACATTGCACCCAAGAACTGCATTTCAGACTCTTTTGTTGACTGTGATGGCTACTCCACTTCTTCTAAGGGATTCCTGCCCACAGTAGTAGATATAATGGTCATCTGAGTTAAATTCACCCATTCTAGTCCGTTTTAGTTCACTGATTCCTAGAATGCCGACATTCACTCTTGCCATCTCCTGTTTGATCACTTTCAATTTACCTTGATTCTTGGACCTAATATTCAAGGTTCCTATGCAATATTGCTCTTTACAGCACTGGACTTTACTTCCATCACAAGTCACATCCACAACTGGGTGTTGTTTTTGCTTTGACTCTGTCTCTTCATTCTTTCTGGAGTTATTTCTCCACTCTTCTACAGTAGCATATAGGGCAACCTTCCGACCTGGGAAGTTCATCTTTCAGTGTCATATCTTTTTGCCTTTTCGGACTATTCATGGGGTTCTCAAGGCAAGAATATTGAACTAGTTTGCCATTCCCTTCTCCAGTGGACTACGTTTTGCCATGACCCGTCCATTTGGGTGGCCCTACCTGGTGTGGCTCATAGTTTCACTGAGTTAGATAAGGCTGTGATCCATGAGATCAGTTTGGTTAGTTTTCTCTAATTGTGATTTTCATAAACTCCTCTAAGTTTCTCAATTTATATGTTTAATTAAATGTCAATTAAAATGTTATAGAACTTCCTTCTTCCTATTTTTTTTGAGGGAAACTCATAAAATACTTCTGAATGATCCTCTAGTGCCCACTAGGATGAAATATTGAAAAAAGGGAGCCACAGCTGTGTTCAAAGTTAGGATAATTGGAGAACAGAAATTTGAAATCTGTTATAATGTATCATAAAACTACAGTAATTAAACTGTGTGAGATCAATGCATAATTAGAAGGAGGTAACTCAAGATGCCCAAGAAAGTCCAGAAATGGATCATAACATGGCTGAATTTAGTATTTGCTAAACTAATGAAAAAAGGTGACTCATTTGATAAACCCTAAAACAACTAGAACAAAAAGTATGTGAATACACTCTGATATCAAGGTAGGAAAATCTTTCTTAAGATTTCCTCTCAAGGAAAAGATGACTGAATTTATTATATAGAGACAAACAAAACTCCATATAGCAAAAGAAATTAAAACTGGCAAGTTATTATATGTCAATTATATCTTAATTTTTAAAAAAGAATAAAGCCTGTATTAGGAGAAACTGGAAAGTTAAAGGTCAAAATCATTTTCAAAATCTATGATTGATAAAGGGCACTGTGTTCAACACATATTTGGCTTTAGAAAGTAATTTAAAACTGCAGTCCAGTAAAAAAGAGCAGTGCTAACGCTTGGAGCTAACCTGCGTCACGGCCCAGGCCTGTACCACGGCCAGAGCCCCTGCGCCTGGGCCCCTGACCTGGGAGGGTAGGACCGAAGCCTCCTCAGAGATGAGGCAACGGAGTCGCTGGGGCCAAGGCCCCCGGGGGAAGGGGTGTGAACCCAGAGCCTGTGTGCATTCCCAGCGTGTCATTCTAGCCCAAGAGAGTGAGAGATGAAAATGGTCCACGGACTCTGGAGGAATCTGAGTAACAGCCGTGAAATGTCATTTTCCACCTGTCAAGCCAGTTGAGTGTGGAGAGAAGCACGTGCCCCAGCAGACTTGTCTGCCTTCCTCTTCCTCCCACAAGGGTGGGCTGGAAGCTGCATAGTAGCCCTCCCTGCACAAAACAATGTCCCCCCCTCCACTCCACGCAAATTCAAGAGACCCCCTGGGAATGACAGGGGGCAGGGCTGACCAGACGTGCGTGAGGTGGGCTCCCCAGGACACCAAGGAGAGTCATGAAGTGGGCGCTTTCCTCCCTGCCGTGCTCCTGGGGGTCCTGGGTCAGCCTGGCCTGCTGCCTTCCATCCAGGGCATCCCTACCCTGCATCCCTCCCTCCATCTTCACGCTCCATCCCTCCATCCCTCTCTCCATCCCTCCATGCCTCCATCCCATCCTCCACTCTGCCTGGAACCTGCTTCCTGTGAGCGCTCTGAGCAGTGTCACAGGCCATCTCCTTGCTCACCCCCTCCACGGCCACCTTCTCCATGCTGTTCGTGAATCACATCCATCTTAACAAACACTTCTCCATCTGCCCTGGAGAAGATTCGTTCCTGCATCCTATCAGGCTGGGATGGGAGCACATTTAAACTTTACTGCCCACGGGGATAATGTGTATATACTTTTAAAATCTCCACGATAAGGAGCAACTCGTCCTGTCTCCTTCAGAGTCCACAGTTTCATCCGACACCAGCCAAGTTTGACAGGAACCAGCAGGTCCAGAAATCCCCAAGGCTCTGCTGAGACAGAGGATCCCACCCTTGCCTTGTCTGCTCGTAAAGACGGACGTGATTCATGAGCAGCACAGAGAAGCTGGCCTTGGAGAAGATGAGCAAGGAGATGGCTGGTTCCGGAACCAGAGAGGGTCAGCCTGGGGCCTGCGGCCACCCTGCCCTTGTTTATCCCCAAGAACTCAGCTCGGTGGTGCCTTGGTCTCTGCCCCAGCATCTGTTTATTGATGCCGTGATGAATGGGGCGGCATTGCCAGGGGAGAAAAGCCCCTTCCTGCGTGCACTGTGACAGTGGCCCTTCCCTGATTCTCCAGGGCATTTATCCTGCGCTGTACGCGACAGTCAAAGCCCATCTGGAGCCATCCACGGCCGCTGAGCGCCACCATGAGCCCTGTCCCCATCTTCATCGCCAGCACAGGACGTTCGCAGCCACCTACTGTGTGCGTTGCGTGCGGGTCCTGGGGCCTGGGGCGGTGAAGGACAGGGAGGCCTGGTGTGCTGCAGTTCACGGGGTCACAGAGTCGGACACAACTGAGCAACTGGACAACAGCAGCTGTCTGTGCTGTGTGTGGATTCTGGGGCCTGGTGCGGTGGGGACAGAGAGAGAGGTGAGGAGCCACAGAGACTCAATGGGCAGGGGAACACACCCTGTCCTCAGGGGCCTGGCAGCCCCTGGGATGGCCAAGACATGTGCAAAGACCAGTCCTCTGACCCATAGCAAAGAAGGTAACCAGAACATTCTACCGGTTTAGAACAGACTCTGATTCAAGATTGCTTAGAGTGGTAACTGCGGAGCTCCACTGCAGAGGCTTCCAGTTGTCCCCTATTTCCTAGAAATGGAATCTTTTTTAGCCACACCCATGGCTGCCTGGAATGAAACCACATTGCCCAGCTTCACACGCATCTCTGTGGGAGCCTGTGGCCCAGGGCCTGGCCAGCAGGTGGGAGTGGGTCGTGGTGTCACCTTCTCTTTCCCCTTCCTGCCGCCCAGCACAAGGGCAGACCGGTCAGAGCTTGGACACCTATGACCACGAGGGCTGCCTGGTGACGCTGGAGTAGGGGATGGAGCCCGGAACCCCAGCAATCACGTGGAGCAAAGCTGCCCAAGCAGCCTGGACGTGGCTTCCAGAGCTCTGGCTTGAAGGAATGAAGCTTGGTGAAGCCAGTGCTCAACTGGGGTCCCTCCCGCCTGAAATAAAGCCAATCTCAGTGGACTGAAGTGCCTGCTATGTGTCAGTGCCTCGTGGAAAAATGGGTGCTGTGGGGACAAGCAAGACTGAGACAGTCCTGCTCCCAGGGAACGTCCACTCAAGCGAGAGAAGCAGAGAAAAAGCAACAAACCAGAAAACACACGTCTTTCCAAGTCCTGATAGCTTGGGCTGCCCAGGTGGCTCAATGGTAAAGAATCTGCCTGCAGTGCAGGAGATGTGGGTTTGATCCCTGGGTCAGGAAGATCCCCTAGAGAAAGGAATGGCAACCTACTCCAGTATTCTTGCCTGGAGAGTTCCATGGACAGAGGAGCCTGGCTGGCTACAGTCCATAGGGTTACAGAGAGTCAGATACGACTTTGCGACTCATGGGTTGCCATTCCCTTCTCCAGGGGATCTTCCCGACCCAGGGATTGACCCCAGGTCTCCTGCATCGCAAGCAGATTCTTTATCATCTGAGCCACCAGGGAAGTCCTCAACAGCAGCAACAAGGTGATAACTCGCAAAGCCAGAGAGGGGCAGGGACAGGGGAGAGCAGATGGGGAGTCTTCCCAAAGGAGGCAGGTTTAGGAAGATGGGACGAGGAGAACAGGACACCAGTTACAGGAAACTGGTCAAAAGTTGGAACTAGAAGAGATGGGGATCTGCCTGTGAAGGACCAGGGGGCCGCTGCAGGGATGAGCCAGTATCCGAGCTGTGGAAGGTGTGGGCTCTTGAGCGTGGGGAGAGGGCCCCCGGCTGGTCTTCTTCTGGAGCAGCCCCTGGAGCTGGAGCTGGCTTTGGTCGGGGTGTGTCCAGCACAGGAAACGCCTGGTCACTGGCACCAGTGTCTCCACACTCAGGGCAAAAATGCTAATTCCTGGGCCCTGCCTGCCAGAGGGCAGGGCCTATCTGATTTCCTGTAATTGGATTAGTGCTGATGAAGTCTAACAGCCCAGTTTTAAGGGCCTCAAGGTCATCTGGCCCAACACCCTCCACCGGCCTGAGAGCCCTCCTGCCCTCTGGCGAAGGGCCCTGACTTCCTGCAGGACGGCTGTCCTCCAGGGCCACAGACCTCTCCTTGCAGGATGTTGTACTGTGCTGAATTGGAATCTGACCCCTCTTCGAGCACTTCCTCTGGATCTACTGAACATAAGATGAATCTCTTTTCCAAACAAGAAGCCGTCAACCACGTGTGCTCACTCATCATGACCTATAAGTCTCCTCTTTTTCTGGTTGAATGTCTTCAAAATCCACAGTCATTTCTTTCTCTATTGGCTGAAGCTCAGCCTCCTGGGGCAGCAGCTTAGGAAGGACAGTGTCTTCACTGAGCCAGCTCAACATCGCTCATTACTAGAGAGATCAAATCAAAACCACAAAGAAGTACCACCTCACTCCAGTCAGAATGGCCATCATCAAAAAGTCTACAAGCAATAAATGCTGGAGAGACTGTGGAGAGAAGGGAACCTTCGTACACTGTTGGTGGGAAAGTAAATCGGTACAGCCACTGTGGAGAGCGGAGTGGAGGCTTCCTTAAAAACTAAAAATAGAATTACCATACGATCCTGAAACTCCACTCCTGGGCATGTATCTGGAAAAGACAAAAACCCTAATTTGAAAAGATATGTGTACCCCATGTTCACGGAGCATCATTTACAACAGCCAAACGTGGAAGCCACCTAAACGTCCCTCGACAGAGGAGTGGGTAAAGAAGGTGTGGATCTACGTGTACAGTGGAATTCTCCTCAGCACAGAAAGCGTGAAATTAGGCCATTTGCAACACACAGACGGACCTAGAGATTATCATACTGACTGAAGTAAGTCAAAGACAAACATCATATGATATCGCTGACATGTGGAACCTTTAAAAAATGATACAAATAAATTTGTTTATAAAAGAGAAACAGACTCGCAGACTTAGAGAACAAACTTATAATTACCAAAGGGGAAAGGCTGGGGGGAGAGATAAAATGGGAGTCTGAGATTGACATGTTGAGATTCAATACGTCACACTGAATGTCATGTGACACGCTGAATATCAGTCACTCAGTCGTGTCCAATACTTTGCAACCCTATGGACTGTAGCCCACCAGGCTCCTCTGTCCATGGGATTCTCCAGGCAAGAATACCGGAGTGGGTTGCCATTTCCTCCTCCAGAGGATCTTCCCACCCCAGGGATCAAACCAGAGTCTCTTTTATTGCAGGTGGAGTCCTTACT
Source organism: Bos mutus (assembly GCF_027580195.1). NCBI lineage: Eukaryota > Metazoa > Chordata > Mammalia > Artiodactyla > Bovidae > Bos > Bos mutus. Next base: position 115,947,656 of record NC_091619.1, on the reverse strand, counting down.
GCCTGAGCCACTAGGGGAGACCCCATGCACACACACTGCTGCTGCTGCTAAGTCGCCTCAGTCGTGTCCGACTCTGTGCGACCCTACAGACGGCAGCCCACCAGGCTCCCGTCCCTGGGATTCTCCAGGCAAGAACACTGGAGTGGGTTGCCATTTCCTTCTCCAGTGCATGAAAGTGAAAAGTGAAGGTGAAGTCACTCAGTCGTGTCCAACTCTTCGCAACCCCATGGACTGCAGCCCACCAGCCTCTTCCGTCCATGGGATTTCCCAGGCAAGAGTACTGACGTGGGGTGCCGTTGCCTTCTCCATGCACACACACTACTATACCTAAAACAGATGACTAATAAGGACGTACTGTATAGCACAGGGAACTCTGCTCAATATTCCGTGATAACCTCCCTGGGAAAATAATTTGAGAAAGTATATATATATATAAAACTGAATAATTTTGCTGTACACCTTAAACTAACACAGCATTATAAATCAATGACACTTCAATATAAAATAAAAATTTAGAAAAAGTAAAGTCACAGCTTACAAAAAACAAAGAATGGAGGTAAAACGCAGATGGTGAAGGCAGCAGGCTTTGGGCAGTGTCCCTTGCTGGTTCTCCGCAGATGCACTTCCACTTCCTGCTCACAGACTGTGGGCCAGAGGACCCTTTAAGACTTTTTAGTTCACCCTCCAGTCTTAGCTTTCTAGGGCCGCCATAACAAATGACCACAAAGTGGGTGGCTTCAAACAACAGAAACAGATGCTCCATCAGTTCTGGAGGCTGGAAGTCCAAAGTCACAGCCCTGGAGGGTTGGTTTCTCCAGAGGGTTCGGGGAGAAGCCACTCCAGCCTCTGTCCGGCTCACAGAAGGTGCTGGCAGGTCGGGGGGCCCTCGGCCTGCAGGGTGTCACTCGGCTGCCGCTCTTCGAGTTGCTTCTCTCTGTTCCTGTGTGCCCTCCCCTCTCTTCTCTTCTGAGGGAGATCACTGTCTTTAGGGCCCACCTTAATCCAGGAAGATTTCCTCTGAGATCATTACCTTAATTATATCTACAAAGGCCCTTATCCCAAACAAGGTCACATTCTAAGGTTGCTGGTGACCACAGCTCTCCGTTCAGCCACTCAGTTCATCGCTCAGTCGTGTCCGACTCCTTGCAACCCCATGAACCGCAGCACGCCAGGCCTCCCTGTCCATCACCAACTCCCGGAGTTCACTCAAACCCATGTCCATCGAGTCAGTGATGCCATCCAGCCATCTCATCCTCTGTCGTCCCCTTCTCCTCCTGCCCTCAATCTTTCCCAGCATCAGGGTCTTTTCCAGTGAGTCAGCTCTTCGCATCAGGTGGCCAAAGAATTGGAGCTTTAGCTTCAGCATCAGCCCTTCCAGTGAACACCTAGAACTGATCTCCTTTAGGATGGATTGGTTGGATCTCCTTGCAGTCCAAGGGACCACAGGTCAAAGGCATCAGTTCTTCAGTGCTCAGCTTTCTTAATAGTCTAACTCTCACATCCATACATGACCACTGGAAAAACCATAGCCTTGACTAGACGGACCTTGTCGGCTAAGCTCTCAGAGGCGACCCCAACCACCCGCTTCACCTCAGCACGTGACAGGTGAACAAAGTGAGGGGTTTGCCAGGGGCCCCAGCGACTCGGTGAGGGACTGGACAGCAGTGCTGGGAGGCCACAAGGCAGGCGTGGTGAGACCTGCTCACTGCAAACAGTGTTTCTGGGGGTTTCTCGGGTCACCAAAGCTCACCTCTGTTAGAGACAAAGTTCTGAAAAAAGTACTGTTTTGAAGACAAGCATTCTAAACCGTATGCATGTCCTCTCCCAACTCACTAAACAGAATTTAAAGCAAAAAAGCGCATCACCATTTTGTCATCTTGTTGGTAACTCGGGGTCACTGCCAAGCAGAGGCAGTGACGAGGTGATGCTCAGCTGGGCTGCGGCCCCTATACATTCCTGAGCTTCCTGACTTTCCCAAGAATGCTCAGTTCTCAGAAGGGCAGCTCATTCATTCATCACCAGCTCTCATAGGACACTAGTCTCTTAAAGAGATAAGATGTAAAATTCATGGAAACGCTCTACTTTGGGGGGGAATATTAATCGTTATCTGCTTTCTGTATCTTTCATCCTCATCCCATTTCCAGCAGATCACCCAGCTCTTTGTCAGTCTTTTGCCTCAGGGATTTTTTATTTTTCCAGGCAGAAAGCCAAAGCAGCTTGAAGCCAAACGCTCTTTCTGTCTTTTGTAAAAAGCTAAGCCCGTTTCATAAAACTCTAATCCCAAAGGGCGAGTGGGAGGGAGAGAGAGTGATTCCCTGAGATTTGGAAGAGAGCGGTCCCGAGGGCCCTGGATCTGAGCAGAACCAGGCTGAGTGCAGGAAGGGTGTGGGCCGGCCACGCTGTGCCCCAGGAAGGCTGAGCCCAGGCGCTGTGGGTTTCCAGTTTGGCAAGGATTCTTGAGCTCCAAGCATGGCCCCGAATAGGTTCCTACCTGGGGGCAGGAGAAGGATGCTGGGGAAAGGCCTCCGCTGGGCATGACTGCTCGAGGCTCTCTTCGGTCTTCTGGGCATCACGGAAGCTTCTTGATTCTGGAGCAACTCCAGGACAGGAGTTGTTGTTCAGTCACTAAATTGCGTCCCACTCCTTGTGACCCCATAGACTGCAGCACGCCAGGCTTCCCTGTCCATCACCAACTCCCAGAGCTTGCTCAAACTCATGTCCATTGAGTCAGTGATGCCATCCAACCATCTCATCCTCTGTCATCCCCTTCTGCTCCTTCAGTCTTTCCCAGCATCAGGGTCTTTTCCATGAGTCAGCTCTTCGCATCAAGTGGCCAAAGCATTGGAGCTTCAGTATCAGTGCTTCCAGTGAATATTCAGCGTTGATTTCCTCTAGGATGGAAGGGAGGGGTTGAATTTTCTGCCAGCCCCATAGGGTGGGGCTCAAAGTTGGGCTTCAGCTGACATAAGAAGATAAAGAAATGATCTTTCTGGGTTTCTGGACAACATGGCACTTAAGTTAACGCTTTATGGCTTCTCTGCTCCAAATCCATGGCAACTGCACACAGAAGTTACAGCCACACTGCGGAACACGCCGAGCACCTCAGATTCAGGAACAGAAGACAGGAAGCAGTGATGGGTGTGGGCCGGAGGCGTGCTGGCTTCGGGTCCAGAGTCACGAAGCTGGTAATAGTAACAGTGACTGAAAGAGCCCCACCTGGGGGGCGGGGGACAGGAGGACAGAGGCTGGCCCCTGCGTGGAGCCCCCCACCCACAAGAGGGAGTGCAAAGTTCCAGCCGAGTGCCTTCTACAGATGTGAAGACCAGTGTGGGGAAGCAGCCGCATATCTAGGACCTGGGTGGAAAACACCTGCTCGGTGACTGTGGCCAGCGTACCCAGTGGGCAGCTCCAATCCTTTGGCCTCCTGATGCAGAGAGCTGACTCAGCAGAAAAGACCCAGATGCTGGGAAAGATTGAGGGCAGGGGGAGAAGGGGACGACAGAGGACGAATGGTTGGATGGCATCACCGACTCGATGGACATGAGTTTGAGCAAGCTCTGGAAGTTGGTGATGGGCAGGGAAGCCTGGCGTGCTGCAGTCCATGGGGTCACAAATAGACATAATTGGGTGACTGAACTGAACTGAACTGAACCAGAAACCTGGAGACAAAAAAGATTATCACTGAAGTAGAAATAAGCCAGTGGACAGGATAAAATCAAGCCAAGTGCAGTCAGAGAGATAGTAGATTAATCGGAAGGTAGATGGAAGGAATTCACCAAGAATGCATCTGAGAAAAACAGAGATTCAGAGGTCACCCAACGTGAAACAGCGACTCAGAGACACGTGGGTGTGGCTGGGCAACTCTGGCAGGAGGAGAGGAGCTCCGGAGAGAAGAACAGGAAGAGGGGAGAGGTCATATTTGAACAGACACCAAGAGGGACCCCAGACTGAAAGGAAACACAAATCTTCAGACCGCAGCCACCTCTGACAATCAAGCAGGAGGATAAAATGAACCCTCGGTCATCTCTGCCATAGATTGTAAGGGAAACCCCAAAATGAATTGCTCAGTGTAAGAATACTATTCCATATTTTTTGATCGCGTAAATAATAAAAATAACAAAGATGCAATAAAAGATATCAAATCTCTTTTCTGGTTCAGAGAGAAGATGTAAATACTTTAGACTTCATCTGAGAAGACTTGGAGTTCGGAATGTCGACTGAAAACAAAGCCTAGCCAGCACAAGACTGGAAATAAAACCTGTAGCCTCCACAGCATTGTGGAGAAGAGGACTTCAAAGAATTCCATCATGCCAGGAAAGGGCAGACAAGATCAAAGGAAGCAAAGGAAATTCACAGTATGTGAACTATCAGACAAAATAGGAAAAATCATCCCACTATTTCAGTATCCAGTGTACATAAAAGGGGTTAAATTCAAGTGTAAAGGCTGGAGACTGTAGGATTGAACCACTATCCCCCAAATTCAACTAAACACCGCTTCAAAGATACACATAAAACGGATGGCAGAGACAGGTCAAAAAAAAAAAAAAAAAATGAAAGAAGCAAAGCAAACACAAAGAAAAGAAAGTCGTTAGAATAAAAAGTTAGATTTAAGACCAAGCCTTCACAGCGCCATGGACAGGGTGGGCTGGTTATGCTGAAAGCCCACTTGGGTAGCTGGCAGCCTGTACCCTGTCATTCTGGCTCTGCGATCAGGACCCAGGCGGTCGGAGGGGCCTCTACCTGGGCCGTCGCTGGACAGAGACCCCCCAGAGCCACAGGCTGGCTCTGAGCACTTCTGCCTGAAAGCGTCCCACTGCTGCCCACAGCTCACTGGCCAGAACAGGTGGCCCACACTCCTGAGCTCAGAGGGGAGGGCACTCAAACTCACCTTAGAGAAGGTAAACAAAATATTGCATATGGTGACGGATCACGCCCGGCCTCCACCCCCAGTGACCACGTGGGAAGGGGGTCCAGCCGGCCTGAAGGTTGAACACGCACCTAAGAACGTGCATTCGTGCACAAGCAAGATTTTTCACCCTGTGGGGCCTGGCAGTTTGGGAGCGGTGCCCTTTCTTTCCGTTTCCTCTGCTAACGGCTGAAGGTCACCCTCAGGGAACGTCAGAGCACCCACTTATTTTCCTTCTGGGGGCCCGCCCTGCACAAAGCTTCCTCCCAGGCGTGTGGACCCCCAGACAGTATGACACAGGCTCTGCCACGTGGGTCAGGATGAGCACCGACCTCCCCTGAGAGCTCTGCTCAATGGGGACATCCCACAGAGGGTCACGACAATGAGACCAGCAGCCGTCCATGGGGGCAGGGTGGGTAAGACCCCAAGACACAAATCGGAAGCTGGCAGCCGGGCAGAGGCTGTGTGTGGAGACCGCAAGCCGTGGAGAAGGGTGGTCCATGGTGGTCAGGGCCTGGCCGGGGAACCCCCACAGTGAGCGACAAGCAGGCGTGGCCATTCAGTCCTGAGAGGTCTGCCCCGACCTGTGTCCCTTCTCTGCTCTCCCTTCCTGGGTCCCGCCAGCATCAACCCTCCTTACCTCGTACCTGGAGCTCGTCTTGTTCCCAGACACCACCGAGGGCTGCAGACAGCAAGCTCGGTCTCTTCACGATCCTAATATTACACCTAAGGGCCTTCTGGTGGGAAGATTTTTCTTAGATTGTATTGAAGCATAGTTGGGTTACAAGGTTGTGCTAGTTTCTGCGGTACAGCAGAGCGAGTCGATCACACACACAGACACTCTTTTCCACTGTGGCTCACCCCAGGTTACTGAATATAGTAACCGTCCCCTGGGCTGGCAGCAGGGCCTGCTGTTGACGCGTCCTGCACACGCTAGTTTGCACCTGCTGGTCCCAAACTCCCAGTCCTTCCCTCCCCCGTGCCCCTCCCCCGTGGCAGGCAGCAGTCTGTTCTCTGCGTCTGTGAGTCTGTTTCTGCTTTGTAAGTATGGCGGGAAGATACTTTTGCGGTGGCTCAGGGGACTTCACTCCCAGATTCTCGGTCAGACATCAGTGCGCAGGGTTTCTGGAAGCCCCGGGGAAGCAGCAGGAGCCCAGGGCTTGGAGTTGCCCGACTTGACTATTCCAGTTCCTCCAGCTTTTAGCTCATGACCTCGATCAAGATTTAAACTTCCAGCTTCATTTTCTCTTGTAACGAGAACACCTTCCCCGCCTGCTAGAGGGCCCTCAGAGCGCCAACACTGGGCAGATGCAGGTGCGATGGGGCTGTTTGAGGATGGCGAAGCTGGGGCCACCAAGCCCGCCGCTTCCCTGCTTGCCTGTCGCACAGTCAGAGTATGTCTCTCCTGGGCTCCCCCTTCTCAGAACCCATGCCAGATTCTTCTCCTCACCCTTGAACTGCACTTAGAGGAGGTATAACGCTTAGATAGTATTAGAATATTTTAAAATACCCATTTTAAAAACATAAACCCACATCTTTACTAAGCATCACCGACTCGATGGATGTGAGTTTGAGCAAGCTCCGGGAGTTGCTGATGGACAGGGAGGCCTGGCGTGCTGCAGTCCACGGGGTCGCCAAGAGTCAGACACGACTGAGCGACTGAACTGAACTTAGGAAGCATAGGTAGGCCCCCGCAGGGGTTTGGGGTGGGTTTTGCCTGGTTTGTGGGGGGCGCACACGTACTTGTGGAGCCTGGCTCTTCCGTGGGGACAGGGACGCGCCACCGGGGTGACCAGGCTCTGCTCCCCCCATCCCACCCAGCGACACCGAGTCCAGTTTTGGGGGAGTTAAAGAGAGTGGGCGGCCGGGACCCCAGCATGCAGGGGCTGGCTCCCCCGACCTCCTTCCTTAATTTTTATGGAACTGGCCTCCCCTCCCGGGCTCCTGCCTTCATGGGAGGTTTTGCCTTTTTATTGCTCAAAGTTTGCGAAATGTTTCAGCCTTTGACTTAAAGGCGTGGAGAACGCCTTCCCGTGCCTCTGCAGCGGGCCTCTGGAACAGTCACAGGCCGTCCCGTGGGGAGCCGGTGGGTGGGCGCCACGCCCCCGGTGAAGGGTCCGCTGGGCTTTATTTCACCAGTGCTTGTTTACCTACGTCTCCTGCCTCCATTAACGACTCTCACTTTGTGGTTCTGCAGCCAGGAGCAGCAGTTTCGAGTCCAGGACAGGATTAACAGTTTTAATCTCCTGGTGTTCCTAGAGAATTCCAAAGGCAAGGCGCTGGGTGTATCTGGGGGACGTCTTCCCCACAGGGCCATCCAGGGAACCCAGCCTTCGTGGGATCCAGGCTTTGGCAGAGAGGACCACCAAGATTTCAGGGTTGGAGGAGAAAGGTAAAATTTTCAAGAGCTTTTGATCTCTCTGAGTGTTAATTTGAGGTCATAGAAAGGTCAAGCGGGCCCTTTCCAAAACAATAAAGATGTTATGAAACCTCCTTGCTCGGCATGCTGAGCACAAGAGCTAGCTGCAGACACCAGGCCTCAGACGACATTCTGTGAGTCCAGAAAGTTTTCCTATTAAACGTGGTGCGGCCTTGAGCCCCCAGGCCTGGGCGAGGCTGCCAAGAGGCTGGCTCGGTTTTTACAAGGCGGCCAGCAAGCCGCTGGGGACCAGAACTTTGTCATCTTCTATTCTTACATCACACGTTCCCCCTTTTCATCCTGGAAAGGAATTCAGCCCAACGGCCAGGAAGATGCTCTCGGTGGAGTGTGGATGCGAAGCCCTGAAGCAGAGCACCCGGGGCTGGTGCTGAGTCTCCTGAGAACAGACGGGGACGGGGGGTGAGGGGCTCAGGGGGTGCTCTCTGGCCCTAACGGGGCAGGGACCGCAGAGCAGGGCACACGTGTTCAGGTGATGCTTTCCCACTGTGGTGCTGTTTCTGAGTCCAAACTTACTCTGCTCACCGCATCACAGGCCAGTAAATCGGGAGACGAGCTGTTGGGCAGGAATAGAGACTACTGGGAAAGCCAGTAGGTGAGAAGATGGTGGATTCGTGCCCAAAGACTATTTTACCTGAGTTAGAATTGAGGCTTCTTTTATACTTAAAGGGCTTCCCTGGTGACTCAGCTGGTAAAGAATCCACCTGCAACGCGGGAGACCTGGGTTCGATCCCTGGGTTGGGAAGATCCCCTGGAGAAGGAAAAGGCTACCCAGTCCAGTATTGTGGGCTGGAGAATTCCATGGACTGTATAGTCCATGGGGTCGCAAAGAGACATAACTGACCGACTTCCGCTTCGCTTTTGTACTTACAGGGGAGAGGGTGTGGTTGACGTCACAGATCGTTTGGTGTTGGTATCCTCCGTTCTTGCAGCTGCCCTTGTAGGTCAGGTCTCCTTTCTGTTCTCTGTTCTGCAGCTTTTTATCTCCCTATGAATGGAACAGAGTTATACTCTTAAAGGTCAGAGCCTTGAGAATAGGTTCTTCGGTATATTTGAGGCTCTAGGCAACATTGAGCTTCCCTGGTGGCTCAGAAGGAAAAAAAATCTGCCTACAATGCAGGAGACCTGGGTTCAATCCCTGGGTCGGGAAGATCCCCTGGAGAAGGGAATGGCAACCCACTCCAGTACTCTTGCCTGGCGAATCCCATGGACAGAGGAGCCTGGCAGGCTACAGTCCATGAAGTCACAAAGAGCCAGACGTGACTGAGCAGCTAGCACACACACCAGAAACCTTCTTTTGCAAAGCGTGCAGAGCCAGCGTGACTGCACACGTGCAGCAGAGCATAAGGTCACAGTAAAGGGACTGACCCCACACGGAGCCGGATTCATTCCTCCCCATCACCGTGCTCTCAGGAAAAGAAACCCAAGGACATCCTGCTCCCCATGCACCCGGGCCACCCACTCCCCTGTGTGGTTTCTGAGCAGCCCCTATAGAAGCCTCAGCAATATTCAAGCTGCCCGGAGATCTTTGGAAGGGCTGACGTTGGCCAGGCCCAGCAGGAGGCGGGCTCTGGCAGCACCCAGGAGCCCCGCTCCCCTCTCCAGGCTGCCTCCCTGCCTTCCTGGCCTAGAGTAGCCCCGGGTCTCTGCTCAGACTCCACCTCTGATCTTCAGCGTGGAGGGACGGGGTGGGGAGGAGATTTGGGCATTTCAGAGACTAAGTGCAAACTCAGCGCTGTTGCTCACTGGGTAGATGTCCCAACCTTGAGCAGACCCCCTCCTCTGAAATTCAGCCTCACTATTCTATTCCTCCCTGGGGGCCGTGAAGACACCACAGTTCTAGGATGTGAAGCTCTAAACAGACCCACAGCGTGCTCATCCACGAGGGAAGGAGCTGAGACCTGTGGGCCTGCTTCTAAAGCTGGAAGCACCCATCAGCCTCCGAGGGCTGCAAAGGGCTAGGTGCGACCATCTGGGGGCCTCCACCCTGTGGTTGCTGGGAATGATGGCGCTGTGAACACGTCCTTTATTTCCTATGACTTTGACTTTCCCTTTTGGCTGCCCCATGAGACTTTCAGGGTCTTAGTTCCCTGACCAGGAATCAGACTGATGCCTCCTGCAGTGGAAACACAGTTTTAGCCACTGAACCACCAAGGAAGTCCCAATACTGACATTTTTGAAGAGTGTAGATCAACCATTTTGTAGCATGTCCTTCAGCTTGGGTTTGTCTAATGTTTTCCTTGTGATTCAGTGCATGTTCAGCATTTCTGGCCGGGATATGATAGACTTCGTTTGTCCTTGGTGTGTCACTTCAGGAGGCCTGTGAAGTCGCCTCGTCCCATGGCTAGTGACGGACCTCAATCACTTGGTGAAAGGGTGTTTCCAGGCTTCCCCACTGTAAAAAGACCTGTTCCCCCTAGCAGCTCATAGTCTGTGGGGGGTACATTGAAACTCGGGGATAACCCGTTTCCTAACACACTTTGACTCACTGACCTTAGCATCCATTCATGATTCTTGCATGAATCATTTTTTCCATGCCATATCGATGGCAAAATTATGATTTCCTAACTCTTGTCATTCCTTCCACATTTACTGGTTGATATTCTACTATAATATGAGGCTTCCCAGGTGGCACAGTGGTAAAGAATTCAGCTGCCAATGCAGGAGATGCAAGAGCCTTGGGTTAAATCCCTGGGTCAGGAAGATCCCCAGTATTCTTGCCTGGAAAATTCCATGGACAGAGGAAGCTGGTAGGCTACAGTCCATGGGATTACAAAGAGTCAGACACATCTGAGTGACTGAGCACTCACACACATTCTACTACAAAAGGGAAATTTCCCTTCTCTTACTTGCTTTCTACAGTTTATATGGAAACACTGTCTCTCTTGCTTTAAAAAATGTCATGCATTATAGCCCATTGCTGTCGATAATTAATCTCTCTGTTCAAATTGTCTCAGACTCAACACTGAGGGCACCTTCCTCCTACTCTGCTTTCATCATATCCTGAGCACTTTTTAACCTTCGGGTGGAAGAGGACATTCCAGGCTCATCGTGTTTGCTTCAGTCCTAGAATCAACCATTTTCTCAGGGAAACCTGGTTTCTTTCGGTGGAGAAAGGTTGATATTTAAGAACCAAATCTGACCCGAGCGTGCACATTGGTGATAGGCATCACTGTTTCTAGGCCCTTTCCATGGACAGAGCCAAGACATCCATACAAAAAGAAAACACAGATATTTTAAAGTCATGATCTGACTCTGACATGTCTATGTAAGCCCAACACCACAGAACTCTTCCCTGCCTCCTGCTAGTCTACATTTATTCCTCCCCTTCTCCGCAATAGCAGTGTGATTACTCATTTACACAAATAGAATACATATGATTCAACGATAAACGTACTGAGTAATGTTCAAGATTTATACCCAGCAAAAATATCTTTTTTCTCTTTAGACTGAAGTTATCTTCACAAGTTTACTTAAATAAACTCCTATTTCCCTGCTATATGGCTACTGTTACGCTGCTATGTAACAGACCAGGCTTCCCAGGCAGTGCTAGTGGTAAAGAACCCACTTCCAATGCAAAGACGTAAAAGAAACGGGTTCAATCCGTGGGTTGGGAAGATCCCCTGGAGGAGGACTTGGTAACCCACTCCAGTGTTCTTGCCTGGAAAATCCCATGGACAGAGGAGCCTGGTGGGCTACCGTCCACTGGGTTGCAGAGTCGGACATGACTGAAGCGACTTAGCATGCAGGCACATGTAAAGAGACCACACAAAAATGTAGAGGCTTAGCAGTTTGTTATTATTATCCCTAACAGTTGTGCGAATTGCCAGTGTTCAGCTGAGTGATTCTGTCTTGAGGCTTCTCCTGTGGATGGTCAGACAGAAGCTGAGGTTGGTGTCATCCAAACACTCAACAGGGCTGTTCGTTCAAGACGGCTTCCGTGGTTTGGGTGGACACGTGCACACCCTCTGCTGGCCTCTGTCCCAGAGCGGCTCAGCCCTGCAAGAGGGAGAAGCTGACAGCTGCCAGGTGAGCTCTCAGTTACGGATGGAGCCGTCCCAGCGTCACTTCTGCCAGATTAGGGCTGAAGCTGGGTTCCCTGTGGGCTGGATGTCCAAGACGGCTTTATCACTCACACGTCTGGGGCCTGCCTGTCTAGCACAGGAGCCTAGATTTCTTACATGGAGGCTCGGGCCTCCAAGAGAGGAAGTGGAGGCTGCCAAGCCAATTAAGGCATATTCCAGAGCTGGCTCAGCATCACTTCTGCCATATTCTATTCATCCCAGAAGTTACAGGAATCTCCCCGATTCAAGGGGGTAGGCAGATAGATGCCACCTCTTGACAGGGGCCATGTCAGGGAATATTAGGCCATTATCTGCGAAATGTGTTGCAAACATTTCCCTCCATTGATTATCTTTTATTTATTTTATTTTTTAATTAAAAAAATTTTTTTAATTCTCTCTTTTATTTTTTGGTTATATCTGCTTTTGTCTTTTTTTTTTTAACTTTACAATATTGTATTGGTTTTGCCATATATCAACATGAATCCGCCACAGGTATACACGTGTTCCCCATCCTAAACCCTCCTCCCTCCTCCCTCCCCGTACCATCCCTCTGGGTCATCCCAGTGCACCAGCCCCAAGCATCCAGTATTTGATTATCTTTTAAATTCCTCTTTGCCTTGATTGCATGCTCTCTCTAATTGGGTCTGGATTTTTTAGTCATGGCTAGAAAGCATTTCCCCACCCACACTTATAAAGAAAGCCACATGTATTCTTTTTTAGGGCATTTAGATCTCTGCTGACTTCACTCCCTCTTCCCATCCCTCCCTCCTACAGTGAGGAAGGAAGCTTAAGGACACCTCACCCAGCTGGAGTGCTAATGAACCAGGAAAGGCCCTTGGGGAGACAGAAGGAAGTCCAGGCAGCAAGAGCCCACCCCTCCTTCAGCCAGAACCTGTAAGATGCTCGCAGGTGTGAATTCCAAGTTGCTGCCTCCCGATTGAAGAGAATAAGCAAGTTTGCCTGAAGCAGCAACAAGTGACATCTGAGGAGCGTGACCTCATGGTTTTCCCCAGAAGGCAGGAAAAACTATACAAAACATGCTCAGTCTTATCTGAGTCTTTGTGACCCCAAGAAACTATAGGCCGTCAGGCTCCTCTGTCCATGGAATTCTCCAGGCAAGTATACTGGAGTGGGTTCCCATTCCCTTCTCCAGGGGATCTTCCCAACTCAGGGATCAAGCCTGGGTCTCCTGCATTGCAGGCAGATTCTTTACCACCTGAGCCACCAGGGAAGCATACAAAATAGGAAAACAATTACATTTTTTATTATGAAAAACTCCAAATGTATAAAAGTAGAGAATATCACAAACCCCCCACATATTCATTACCCATCTTCAACACACATTTCTAGTTTGGGATACTGATTCACAGAGAAGGATTCAGGAAGCTCCCAGCCAGGCCTCCCAGTGCCCAGCATGTCCTGAGGTCTTGGGCAAATCCCCATCTACCGAACCCTGAGAACTTGCTGGGTCTCAGTCCAAGGGAGGGCCTGTCTTCATGCTGGCAACCTTGAGTCCTTGGAGGGAAGGATCCTGGTTAGTCTTCTTCCCTTAAGAGGCGGGAGAAGTGGGTATTCCCTTTGAAAAGAAAGATTCCTACCGAAATGCATCACAGTTTTGATGCTGAAAGTGACGGGTGCCCAGCCGTGTGGAATCCGTCTCACTGCAGGGAGCTCAGCATCACTGACATTCCCCTGTTGTTTCCCTGCAGACCTGGGGTCCTCGGTTGCTTCTTCCACTCTCCCTGCCCTTACAGATTTTGGAGTTAATGCTGGTTTTCTGGGTTATCCTCTGACAAGCCTGAGGTTTCTACTGAAAAAACTAACAAAACCAAAAGACACACAGAAAATAAACCTGTGCCAGCTGCTCAGTGTTGATATATGAGAGAGCAACGCCCACCAGCCCCAGGTCGGGAAAGCGCTGTCTTATCCATTCTGGTGGCTGTGACAAATGCTGCTGCTGGACAGCTTGCGGTGGGATGGCGGTTTAGTCACCAAGTTGTGTCCGACTCTCGCAACCCAGTGGACTGTAGCCCTCCAAGTTCCTCTGTCCATGGAATTTTCCAGGCAAGGATACTGGAGCGGGTTGTCATTTCCTTCTCCAGGGGAATCTTCCAGACCCAGGGATCAAACCTCTGTCTCCTGCACTACAGGCAGATTCTCATAGACCAGGGGAACTCATCACTCACCTTCCTGGAGGCTGGGAAGCCTGAGACTAAGGGGCCAGCATGGTCAGGTTCTGGTGGGGCCTGATGGCTCGGTCAGCCAGCACTTTCTCACAGTGCCTTCTCACGTTGGAAGGGGCCGGGGAGCTCTGGGAACCACTGTGATAAGAGCACCAATCCCACTCAGGAGGGCTTCACCCCTTATGACTTAATCACCTCCTAAAGGCCCCACCTCCTAACACCATCGCCCTGGACGTTAGGCTTTCAACATATCCATCTTGGGAGGAAACAAATGTTCAGATCATAGCAGCTTCACTTAGCTGTCTTCATGTTTTCTCTAGATTTCTTTCCACAGGAGGACATGACTTCCACGTATCATGGACATCGGGCTTCCCAGGCGGCTCTGTGGTAAAGAATCTGCCTGCCAGTGCAGGAAGTGCAGGAGACACAGGTTTGATCCTGGGATTGGGAAGATCCCCTGGAGGAGGAAATGAAAACCCAATCCTGTATTCGTGCCTGGAAAATCCCATGGAGAGGGGAGCCTGGCGGGCTACACGGGGTCGCAGAGTCGGACACGACTGAGCACCTGAACAACAGGAGCACAGCCCCTCCCAGGGAGCACTGTTGGAGAGAAGACGGCAAGGCATCGCCTTCCGGGGAGGGCAGCCCGAAGGGGAGCAGAGAATGGGGAGAGGAGGTGTCCCTGGGGAGACGTCCTTCCCTCTCAGGTGGGTGGGGGCAGACCCAGGATGCCGGGTGGAGTGGATGGCGAGAGCCAGAGAAATAGATCCCCAAAGTCAGAGTCCACACACGCCTGCTCAGAAGACACACGCGTGTGGGCACCACCACGGCAGAGGGCAGAGGGTAGCAAGACAGCGGAAGGGTGAGGTCAACCCTCGATTGTCTCTGGGGAGTGTGGCTGGGCACAGCAGGGTGTGCGAGCCAGCCTAAGGCTGAATAGGGACCTTGGGTGGTGGGGATTCCCAGGGAAAGGGGGAGAAAGACCCAGAAGAGCAGAGGAGCGCTGGGCCTGGAGTAACCCTGGAGGCAGCACTCCTGGGCAGCTGGCTGGCTGCGGCTTCCCCGGGGCTGTGCTGTGCCTGCCTCCCCTGCACCCCTGGCCGTCTGTGTGACCCGGGACAGGCCGGGGCCATCTGCGTCCACAGCAGAGTCTCACTGCCCCGGGGTCTGGACGCATTGCCGGGGTGGGGACTGCAGTAAGGCCCGTCACAGGACTATCAGGTTTTCTGGCTTGAACTGGCCACAGGGCCCGGGTACTTCCAGCCTAAAGCCTCTGTGCCCTTGCGGGTTCTCGGGCCTCTGACAGGGGCCCTGGGCTGATGCCGAGTGTATCAGATTCTGATACAGGCAGCCTGAGGCCTGCCCCAGAGCAGCTCCATGTGCAAGCGGGCTGAGGTTGGAGATGAGGCTGGAAATGAGGGATAGACGTGTTTGCAGGACCCTCGGGGTGCTGGGAAGTGGCTTATCACTGCTGAGGGAGGGCAAGGCTACCCTCTGGGGACCAGTGCAGGCTCTGCAACCCCGGGGGGTCCAATCAGCCAGTGGTCCCCACCCCTTTCATGCCACGAGTCTGCAGCCTCGCATCGTAAAGAAACAGACCCTTAATTTCCAATCAGACCGCCGCCGGTGCGGGCAAGGAAGATGCGGTCAGTCGACCTTCATTTTGGTTAGTTTCGTAACAGCTGTGTCGCTTACTTTGTTGTAAATCTGGCAACTCCAGGGTCTGCCTCTGATGGGAGCAGAGGCTTTGGTCTCTTCTTTGAGCCTCTGCAACTCCTGGAGTCCTGACTGAGCGAGCAGAGCATCCTTAAATCAGAGGAAACAGGGTGGGGGGGAGGCATGAAGGACAATTCCACAGCTTTCCCTTTTAAACACCTGGCATTGCTGGTCCATACTGGGGGCCAGCCCCGCAGGGGCCCACGGGGTGCCGCTCCCCCACCCACCCACCCGGTGGGAGAGGACTGGCCTCACTCCTCGCTTTCTGCTTGATGACAGACCTCAGAGAATTTCTGGAGCAGAGGAAAAGAGCATAATAAGCTTAATTTTGGAATTGCAAAGGTTATTATTATAATCATTTCCCTCTGAAGAATTGTAAATAATTCATTTGCAGAGCTCCAGTTGAAGTCTCTAATTAGCCTTTCGTTGGGCACTTACAAAGCTGCTTCCTCCTGCAGTTGCGAAATCTATTCTGTTTGGGGTTTTTGCTTTGTTTTGACCCTCTCCATGCAGCAGGCTAAGGAATCGGCCTCACATTCTACTTTACGATTGCAAATTGTGCTTCCACAGTGCCCGGCCTCGCCCAACACTCAGGCGGCCCTCCTGATGGAGGGGCCCGCATAGGATGGTGGGGCGGCCTGGTTGCTGGGTGATCTTTGGGGTCTTCTTGCACATAAAGCAGACCCAGTTCACAGGATCAGAGGGGCGCCAGGTCTGTCAGAGATCAGCTACTGTGTGGCCCCTGCTTGCCCCCAGCTCCACCCCAGAATCCAGGCAGATGAAAGCCCTAGGTAGCCAGGCAGAGACTCCCCAAAGGTGGTCAAAGCGCTGGCTCTAAAGTCCAGTGGGGGTGAAGGGGGGCGGTGCGGGCCTCTGGGGCATCACAAATAGCCTGCCTCCCTCTTTCTGTTCCCACACAGGTGATGGGCCCCGGGTACACCTGGAAGATGGCTCAGGTGCCAGCCTGCAGCTGGAGGAGGGATAAGAGGGTTTCTCAGGGTTGTGCCCGACTCCACCCAGCTAGATTCTGAACCTCATCTGCCCGGAGCCTGGGACCGAGGGATCAGGGAGGCGCAGGGCGTGGGGCCGAGGCGACAGAGCAGTCGGCTTCCAGCCCAGAAGGACAAACGTGGAGTTCGTCCTGCTAACCTCGCGGCACCGAAGTCCAGAAGGGGCCTCTGGGTCAGACCCCTGGAAACATCACCCCTGTTGGGGGTCTGGTGCCCCGCGTGTAGGGCTGCCTCCTGTGCGGGTGCAGGGCCGGCTGCCCAGGCCCCCGCTGATCACGCCCCTGCTGACCACGCCCCCGCCCCGCCCCAGGCCCCGATGACCACGCCCCGCGATGACCACGCCCCCACCCCACCCACCTGAGGCCCCACCCCTCTTCCTGACCCGCCCAGTGCATCCCCAGGGAATGCATCTCAGGCCAGGGCAAGCGTTTCTCCCTAAATTGCCCGAGGCTGTTTTTAACTGGGGGCTTTAGGGGTTACCTGACCCGTCTGGACTGCGGAGATACACGTGTACCTCCGAGTCTGGACCCGGCATGCAGTCTACCTGGGCCGGGGCTCTGCCGGACCACCGTTCTGGGTGGGAGCGCCTGGTGTCAGGAGAGGCCAGCTGAGGACGACTGGCTGATGGGCTAACTCAATGACCCCTTCCCACACCTCCTGCCAACCGGGCAGGCAGAGCACCGCCAAACTCCCGCAGCGCACCACCCCAGCCCCGCCACCCCCAGCCCTCCCATCAGCTGTTTTAATGGGGGGAGCTCCTGTGTATTTACATCTGGAGGGGAAAGGCCCCAGGGGGGTGAGATGGGACAGGGTGGAAGAGGCGAGCGAGGCAGGGACAGCAGGAGGGGCCGGGGGCACTGGCATTTCTAGGGGGTCCCACGTGCCAGGCTGGGGACTGTGTCCTGGGTCCTAGAAGCCTCCTGGGAACTTTGTCCAGGATGGCCCCCTTGGGCTGGCGTCCCATCGGGCCTGGGGCAGGCAGCCTTCCCCACACCCTGGGCGGGCACCCTGACCCCCTCCCCTCCCCCCAGACTGTGCCCAGGGAAGCCCCTGCAGGTCTGCTGGTAGAGCTTAAGGCCCCACCCCTGCACTGCAGGCGGGGAGCACATGTGGGAGGAGGGGCTCTTTCTCTCGCTGCTCTCGTGGGAGACACCCGCCTCTGGATCCCCACCTGAGCTCCCCATGGGACCCAGGCAGCGTCAGCTGGTGACCCACACGCCATCCAGAGGAGGGCCGCTTTCTTCCAGAAATACACAGGCCGTGTGGGCCCCTGGACTGTGACACCTGGTGGGCATGGCAGAGGAGAATTAAGTTAGGAAGTTCGTATTTGACAACAGCCTCGCAGTCTCTTGAAGCAACATCAGGATAAAATGCAATACTTTCTGGAGCATCAGTTCTCCGGGAGCCCAGACCTGGGCGGGCCCCAGCACGCCCTTTGGGAACAGGCCCCAGGATCCCTGCACTTGGTGGGTGAGGCGGAGAAACCCTAGAGCTGGCTCCCACAGGGAAGACGAGAGCAGGAGGGGCGAGACCCTCCGCCGGGGACCACGGGGGCTGGCAGCACTGGGCTTCCCCAGCCCATGGGACTTCTGGGCCCAGACTCCAGGTGGGGCCTCGTGCCCAAAGGCCCGGGACAGGCTGCCCGGTTGACCCCAACCCTGCTTGCTTTCCGCATGGAAAGCTTCCGTCCATCTGTTTCTCACGAGGCCTGCCCCACTTGAAATGCCTGGGTCTGGGGAGGCAGAGGCTCGGAAGCTGACTGTTTCTTTCCTGAGTGAAGGTAGCTGGCATTGTGAGGCGCTGAATTCATAAACTTGGCCTTGGAAACACTGAGCACTCCAGATGTGATGTCATCTCTATGGACAGACACCTGCTTAAACTCACACATGCAGAACTGACTCCTGAGCAACTGCCACACAGACGGGATCAGCTGGGACCGTGTTTACCTGCCGTGAGACGGGGTGAAGGTGCCCTCTCTGGGTGCCCCACTCTCTAATTATGCTTACCCCGATTACTGCTCTGGAGGGACCTCTGAAGAATCCTAGAGCGGCCTTCTCTGGGCTGATAGACTCCAGGAAAGTTGGATGAAAGCTGAAGTGAATGAGCTCAATCCAGATTTGTAGAAAAATGCTGTGTGATGTTTAGAAAAGAACAGAAGATGTTTGTGCAAATCGAAATATGTATTTTAAAATCACGGTTAAGTACCTACTCATTTACCTGAATTGTACCAGTCTCAGTGATTCCTGCACTTTTGTTTTTAGGAAAAGCAGCTTCACCCTCCCCTCCCCACAGAAGTGAATGCTGGTGTCATGCTGGAGATTTACCACACTGCAGCTTACTTCAGTTAAGTGAGAGACCTTGAATATTTGACTGCCTCAAACTTCAATCTGTATTATTTTGAAATATTTCACTAAACAAAGAGCCTATCTTCAAATCACTCAGACCCTTTCTTGGAAATCATGTGAAAAACATTTAAATGAATTTGGATCAATTAGTCATTATCTTCCCCATCTCTGAGTCAGATGCCTGATCCTAACTTAATTTTATAGCCAAGAGCACATGAACCAAGCTGAACGCCAAGCGGGCTTCGTGCTTTCTTTCGTTACCTGCTAAGAAGTGACAGGCTGATCACACAAGCAGGCGATAGCTTGGCCATCCATATCCGAAAAGAGGACTCTGATTCACGACTTGCAGCAACCAGCCCAGGAAACTGACCCTTTCTCTGAAGTAGCCATCCCAGAAAGCCGGTTGCTGCCCACTATTGTTTTAGGAAGGCAGACCTCTGTCTCTAGAGACAATTCAGAAAGTGAAACATCCACGCCTGTAACAACTGGCCCCAAATGACTGGGATGGGATTAGTAACTGACAGCCTCCCTCACGCTTGCCCTGCAAATCACAACCAACCAGAGAAAGCCACCGATGCACCTCAGCCAATGACATGGGTGCCCCGCCTGTAGTTGGCCCACCCTCGGCTTCCCCGGGGCCCCAGCCTCTGGGCGGGGTGCTCCGGAGCTGTCCCTCTGCCCACCACAAAGCTCCCCAGTCCTCTGCCTGCCCCGAGTCTCCACCAAACACTGGTGGTGGTGGCTGACTCTCTGGCTCGAGCCAGACTTTGCTTTTTCACTTGGGTGGCCTTTGTTTATTTCCACAGGAGGAAGTTCTCTGAGGAAACTGGGGGACACATTTGCTAAAAATAGCAACATTTTGGGGGCTCATCTAAGAGCAGAACTGATGGCTCAGGAAATAGCTGCAATGAAATGACTCCCCTTCGTGTGACGTTTAACTTTGTGCCAACTTGACTAGGCTGCGGTGTCCCCACATATTTGATCAGACATTATTTTGGGTGTTTCTGTGAGAGTGTTTTCGGTGAGCTTAACATTTAAGCCAGCAGACTGAGTAAAGCAGACTGCACTCCCTTAATGTGGGTGGGCCTTATCCAATCAGTTGAAGACACTAATAGGAGGAAAAAATGGATGAGCCTCTCCCCAAAAGATGGAATTTCTCTTGCTTGATTGTTTGCAAACTGGAGCATCATTTTTGAAATAGGGAAGAATAAATCTAAATTCATATTTGATCTGTTTCTTTTACTTTAGCCTTTAACTGCTTTTGGTGTGTTAAGAATGTTGCCTATAGCTTGAAATAAACAGGAAAACCCAGTCCCAAGGTTCCGACCTTTAAAAGTATAACATTTTCCCATTCATATAGAGATAAAAAATTGCAGAACAGAAAATAACATTTGTCCCATTGGAGGTTTACAGGAACATCATGACCTGACCTACATGGACAGCCGCAAGGACAAAGGATTCCAATACCAAGAAATTTGTGACCCAACCATACTCCACCCTCTCCTTTTAATATAAAAGAAGCCTGAAGTCTAACTTGGGTAAGATGGTTCTTTGGGACACTAGTCCGCCATCTTTTTGGTCTGCTTGCTTTCTGAATAAAGTCATTATTCCTTGCCCCCCAAAAAATATCTCTCGATTTATTGGCCTATTGTGTGGCAAGCTGTACAAGTTTGGACATGGTATTAATAACAGTTTTCTCCATACTTTTGGCTTTTCCTGGGACTTGAACCTACTGGCCTTTGGGGGAGGACTTGCATCTTTGCCTCTCCTGGGTCTCCAGCTTGCCACTTCCCTTGCAGATCTAGGGACTAGTCAGCCTCTACAGTTGCATGCTCCAACTCCTTATAATAAATCTCTTTTATAAAAACATATGTAAATACACACATACACAAGACAAGGTATAAAATTTTCAGAGGACGATAGTGACATTATCTTCATGACCTTGGAGGAAGACAGAGAAAGAATTAACCATTAAGGAAAAGATAGTTATATTGCTCTACAATAAATGTAGGACCTTCTACTTGATCATAAGATGTTACAAAGGGAATGAAAAGAAGAGCCAGAAAGTGCGACAGCCTGTACCACATACATAAGTTTTTAATTGAAGTATACTTCAGTTATGTTTCAGAGGTACAGCAAGGTGATTCAATTACACATATCTATCTACTTATTCTTTTTCAGATTATTTTACATTATAGGTTATTATAAGATATTGAATAGTTCCCCGTGCTTTACAGTAGGTCCTTGTTGGTTATCTATTAATATTTTATATATCGTAGTGTGCATCTGTTAACCCCAAATTCCCAGTTTATTCCTCCTCTCCTTTCCCCTTTGGTGACCATAAGTTTTCTCTCTGTGTCTGTGAGTCTATTTCTGCATTGTAAATAAGTTCATTTGTATCATTTTTGTTTAAATTCCACATACAAATACTATATAATATTGTCTTTGTCTGACTTCCCTTGGTATGATAATGTAAATCCATCCATGTTGCTGCAGATGCTGTTATCTCATTCTTTTTCTGTGGCTGAGAAGTATTCCATCCTGTGTACACACACACACACACACACACACACACACACACACACTACATCTTCTTTATCCACTCACCAGTCAAAACATTTCGTTTTCTTCCATGTCTTGACTACTGTAAATAGTGCTGCAGTGAACACTGGGGTGCATGTGACTCTTTGAATTTGAGTTGTCTTCAGATATGTGCCTAGGAGCCACACACATCATTTCCAAGGGGCTCATACCTAGGCTACACAAAGAATTTCTATGAAGTATTAATAGTAAAACCCAGAAAACCCATGAGACAAAAATGGGCAAAATTCTTAAGAGGCACGTCGTAAGGGAAGACATTCAAATGCCAATAAATGAATGAGAATGTGCTCCACTTCCTCAGTGGTCACGGAAATCCAAGTTAAGCCACAATGAGATACCATCACACACCCACCAGATGGACAGAAATAAACAAGGAAGATAGAGCCGGATGTCGCTGAGGGTGCGGGCCACTAGGAACTCTCGCCCGGGGCTGAGGGAGTGCACACTGTTTCAGCCACTTCTGAAATAGTAGCGTTTTCTAGTAAGATCGAGGCTATACATCCCGGGGAACTGCTTTGCACTTCATTTGCCCTAGAGAAACATGTGCCTCTGGGTACTAAAAGGAAGTTCCAGAATCTTCAGAGCAGTACTCATAAATACCCTAAATATCCTTCAGCATATACAGGATAGATAAACAAACTGTGGTTTAAACTGTGACATATTTATTCAATGGGTGAAGGACTCAGTGAACTCCAGTGACCTGCAGCAATACAGAGGAACTCAGAAACATGATGAGCTAAAGAGGCAAGAACCAAGTAAGAACCTGAGGTACAATTCCATTAACACAGAGTTCAAAACCAGGTTAAACTGTGCATATTTGGGGATAAACAGAAAAGCAAGGGATGCTCTTTGCAAAAGTTAGGACAGTGGCCACCCTAACGGAGGGTAGATGGAGGAGGTTGGAATTTAAAAAGGCTTCTGGGGGCTGACGATGCTCTATTTTTTTCGTTACATAGGAATTAGCTTTGCAATTTTTTTGCAATTACATTTGTTTTTTATTAGAACTAATCTCTCTCTTTTAAAAATAAAAGCAGTGTATTCCTTTTGTAGAAAATTAGAAAACAAAAATAAGTAAATGGAAACCTTATATTCCCATAACCTGAAAATTGCCACTGTTAGTAATTTATTACATATCCTTTCACATTTTTTCTAAATGTGTATAAGACACAGATACATTTTGTACCCATATGAGATCATACTGTTACGTAACATGTTCAGTCACCGATTGCAAAATTCTGTGGGGTTTTAATACATTCAGAAAGTTGTACAACCATCACCCCTACCTAGTTCCAGAACATTTTCGAGATTCTGCAGGGAAACCTCATGCCCAATAGTAAGTACACTCGCCTTCCCCCTCCCCCAGCCCCTGGTAATCATTAATCTAATTTCTGCCTCTGTGGATTTTTCTATTCTGGATGTTTCATATACACAGCATCACAATGCTATGCTCTACTATGCTAAGTCACTTCAATCGTGTCCGACTCTGTGCCACCCCACAGACGTCAGCCCATCAGGCTCCCCCGTCCCTGGGATTCTCCAGGCAAGAACACTGGAGTGGGTTGCCATTTCCTTCTCCAATGCATGAAAGTGAAAAGAGAAAGTGAAGTCACTCAGTCGTGTCCGACTCTTAGCGACCCCATGGACTGCAGCCTACCAGGCTCTTCCGACCATGGGATTTTCCAGGCAAGAGTACTGGAGTGGGGTGCCATTGCCTTCTCCGAGCATCACAATGCGTGGCCTTTAATGTATGGCTTGCTTCATTTTGTGTAATGTTTTCAAGGCTCATCCATGTGGTAGTATGTATCCATTTTTACTTCATTCTTTTTAAGGCTGAATAATATCCTCTTGCTACAGTCCTTGGGATTGCAAGAGTCAGACACAACTTAACGACTAAATCCCCACCAGTGATGGCAGCAGAAAGCCTGGCAGAA
Organism: Bos mutus; assembly: GCF_027580195.1. NCBI lineage: Eukaryota > Metazoa > Chordata > Mammalia > Artiodactyla > Bovidae > Bos > Bos mutus. The sequence continues at coordinate 115,924,463 of NC_091619.1, read as the reverse complement.
TATCCTGTCATATGGATAGACTGCATTTCATACTCCTGTTCCTCAGTCCTTGGAAGAAAAGCTATGACACACCTAGACAGTGTATTAAGAAGCAGAGACATCACTTTGCCAACAAAGGACCATATTGTCAAAGCTGTGGTTTTTCCAGTAGTCATGTATGGATGTGAGAGTTGGACCATAAAGAAGGCTGAAAGTGAAAGTCGCTCAGTTGTGTCCAACTCTTTGCAACCCCATGGAAGCCCAACCCTTCTTTGCAGCCACCAGGGAAGCCCAAGAAAACTGGAGAGGATAGCCTATCCCTTCTCCAGTGGATCTTCCTGACCCAGGAATTGAACTGGGGTCTCCTGTGTTGCAGGAGGAGTCAGCACTCAAGAAATGATTCTTCTGAAGTGTGGTGCTGGAGAAGACTCTTGAAAGTCCCTTGGACAGCAAGGAGATCAAGCCAGTCAATCCTAAATGAAATAAACCCTGAATATTCATTGGAAGGACTGATGCTGAAACTGAAACTCCAATACTTTGGCCAGTACACCTGATATGAGGAGCTGTCTCTCTGGAGAAGACCCTGAAGATGGGAAAGACTGAGGGCAGGAGAAGTGGGCAACAGAGGATGAGATGGTTGGATGGCATCATCAACTCAATGGACATGAGTTTGAGAAAACTCCGGGAGATGGTGAAGGACAAGGAAGCCTGGCATGCTGCAGTCCATGAAGTCACCAAGAGTCAGCCACGACTTAGTTACTGAATAACAACACTATGAACATATATGTGCAAGTTTTTATAAGTACACATTTTCATTTCTATTTGGTATATACCTGAGTGGAATTTGTCTGAGTCGTATGGTAACTATATGTTTAACATTTTAACTGTTTTTTGAAGTACCTGCATCATTTTACATTCCCACCAGCACAATATGAAGGTTCTAATTACTTCACATCCCTATCAATACTTGCTATTGTCCATCATTTTCAAATAGATACCTTAGTAGGTATGATATCTCACTGTGATTTTAATTGCATTTTCAGAGTGACTTATGATGTTGAACATCTTTTCACATGCTTATTGGCCATTTGTATACCTTCTTTGGAGGAATGTTTATTCAGATCTGTTAACTATTTATAATTGGATTGTTTGTACTTTTATTGTTGAGTAATAAGAATCCCTTATCTATTCTAGATACTGGTCCTTTATCAGATAGATGACTTGTTACTATTTTCTTCTATTCTGTGGGGTTTTAAACTTTATTAACAGTGTGCTTTAGATCACAACAGTTTTACAGGTTGATGAGCTCAATTTATCTATTATTTTCTTTAGCTGCTTCTGCTTTTGGGATCATAGCCGAGAAACCATTGCTTAATCCAAAGTCATGAAGATTTGCAGGTGTATTTTCTTCTACATGTTTTATAGTTTTAGCTCCTACATTTAGGTTTTTTAAGTTAACTTTTGAACTAACATTTTTAGTTAATTTTTTGTATATGACATGAGGTAGGGGTACAATCTTATTCTTCTGTGTGTGCTATCTAGCTGTCCTCGTATCCCTTGTTGCAATGACTATACTTTTCCCACTGACTTATTTGGGAACCTTCTCTATACATCTTATGTTTTCTTGGTTTCCCTATTTCTGCCCTCTTTCATGTAGTAAAGAGGTGTTTTCCATACAGCATGTTAATTCTCTTGTCATCTCTTTTTCCATATATTTTTGAGATATTTTGCTAGTGGTTGCCCTGAGGATTACAATTAACATCTTAATGTATAGCAATCCAGTTCTGATTACTGCAAACTTAATTTTAACAGTAAGCAAAACTTTGCTCTTGTGTAGAACCATGGTTTTCCTGTTCTTTGTGCTAAACAGTTCTCATACAAATTACCTATTTATACAGTAACACTTTTTTATTGTTATTGTTGCACGCTGTTGTATATTTTTAAGATAAGATAGAAAAAATTAACCAGTTCCAAGATACACGATACCATCTTTAGATTTATTGATGTGATTGCCTTTATGAGTGTTCTCTATTTTTTCATGTGGATTTTGGATACTGTGTGTTGCCCCATAATTTTAACCTGAAGAATTTCCTGTAGTGCTTCTTGCAGGGCAGTTATATCAATGAAAAATTCTCTTAATTTTTTCTATCTAGGAATGTCTTAATTTTTTTCTCATTTTTTTGAAGGACAGTTTTGCTGGATATAGAATTCTTGGTTGACAGCCTTTTCCTTTCATCACACTGAGTACGTCATCCAAATACCTTCTGACTTCTATGGTATTTGATGTGAAATTAGCTGTCAGTCTTGTTGGGGATCCCATATACAGGATGAATTGATTCCTTAGGACTGCTTTCGAGGTTTCTCTTTGGCTTTGAGATTTTGATTATGATGAGTCTACATGTGGATCTTTTTTATTCCAATCTACTTCAAGTTAATTAAGCTTCTTGGAAGTGTAGACTAAGGGTTGTCATCAGGTTTAGAAGTTAAGACATGTTTTTCAAATGTTATTTCTGTCCCCTTTTCTATTTCCTTCCTTTCTGGGACTACCTCTAAGTAAATGTTACGCTTGATGATGCCACTTAGGTCTCTGAGGCTCTGTTCATTTTTCTTCATACCTTTTTCTTTCTGTCCCTGGACTGGAAAAGCTTTATTGACCCATCTCCAGGCTGGTCGGTTCTTTCTGCTTCTAGACTGAATGCGCTGCCGTGTTCTTCTAGTGAAGCTTTTCAGTTGTGCTTTTTGACTTCATAATTTTTATGTGGCTCTCCTTCTTTTAAAATAATTTGAGCTCTTCATTGGGCTCCTGTATTTGGTGAGACAAAGTTCTTTACTTTCTTTTAGTTCTTAGATTTCCTTTAGTTCTTTAAACACATTTAAAACAGCTGACTTAAATTTTTTGTCTAATAAGTCCAACGTCTGGGCTTCCTCAGGGACAAATTCTATCAGCTGCTTTTACTCCTCTGTATTGGTCATACTTATTTATTTACTTGCCTCATACTTTTTTTTTTTTTAACTGAACTTTTGAATAATATAATATGGCAGCTCTGGAAATCAAATTCTCCTCAGGATTTGTGTTGCTATTTGCCTATTGATTGATTCTTCTGAGTGAATTCTGTTTTCTTTATCATGTGTGAACACCAAAGTCTGTGTTTAGTTAGCTTAGAGGGCAGCTTGTGATTAGACAGAAATTTTCTCAAATTCCTGGAACCAACAAGTCTCACAGCCTTCCCTGACAGACTCTGTCTGTGTTTTAGGGGCACTCATTCAATTCTCAGGCAAACAGACTGCAACTGTGCATAAGATTTCACTCCCTGCTTGCACAGAGCCTCAGTCCAGCCACGGGTGAGACCTAAGTCCTTATCAGGTCTCTCTTGGGCGTGTGCCCAGGTCTGAGTGTGCACACAGCCCTGCACACTCATGTGGACTTCCAGATTCCCAAGAACATGTCAGAGTTGTTCAAAACCCCATTCTGAACAACTCTTTTTCTCTAGTTTTTACTTTTAATTTTTTTTTTTGGGGGGGGTCATCTTATTGTTTGCCCTAATGGTTATCACCACCTCAGGCTGCTGTGATGCTAAATAATTGCCCTTTTCTGGGAAACCGGAGCAAACAGGCTGAGGGATGGCAGTTCTCAGAGACTGGGGCCCTGGAGGGGCTCCGGCTCAGCTTTGCCACCTGCAGTGGCTGCCAAGTTCCCAGTTTTCACTGGACGGGGGGACTGTTGGCTCTCAAGGTTGCCACCGAGCTGGGGTGAAGAAGCTAGGAACAGGGCAACTGAAAACACCACCAAATCTCTGTTTTTACTGAGCCTCACCCATTTTCTTGAATAAATGCCCCCCAGATTGCTGCACATCTTTGATTAATTTCCAGAGCTCTGAAAAAATTGATTTTGATAAATTTGCCAGGGTTCTCATAGCTTGTACAGAGAAGATTTTTCAGAGGTCCTTGCTCTGATGTTCCCACTGACATCACCCTGCAATTATTCTTAATTTTATGTATGGCTTATGTAGTCATCTGTGTTTATAAGAAGAAGAACAAAAACAAAATCTGTGTGATGTCTTCTTGCGCCCAGACACAATAATAAATAGTGTCTTTCTATCTTTGGGGTGTTCAAAGGAATCTGCAGTGCTGTAGGATAGCTAATCCAAGTTTCATTGTTAGATACTGATGCCAGCAAATAATCTGGATGCAGGAAAGCCTAGATGTGCAATGACGCTCATTGCAACCTGAGTCATAAAGTGAAAACCTGGAATCAGTCTCAAAGTCTGAATTAAGAGAAAGGGTAGGTAAATGACCCTGCATTTTCTCACTAGATAGAATGGCGTGTCCCATTTTCTGAAGTAATTATGAAGACAAAGTATCATGGAGGACTTTTGAGAATGTCTTTATTTTTTTTAAAAAGGGCACACTCCTAATTGCACCATATTTATAACTCTGGAACAATTATATATGTGTATGCACAATGGCCAGAAGGCAAGAGAGAAAAATGAACACAATTTGTTAGGGTGGAGAGAACTGTGGGTGTTTTTAAATTAGATGTTTTTCCGTCTTATTCTTATGCTGTGAGTGCAATAAATGTGAAGTTTGAAAAATAGGTCAGCATGTCTACTAGAAAAAAATGATTTTCCCACAGCCCTTCCCTGCTGGATGGGGCACAGGTCAAAGGCATCCTTGACAGGGTCTGTGAGAGGCCCAGGTGATTCCTCCGTGACATGACCCAGGGACAGAACGCTGCCTCCTCAGCCATGGTGATGGGTCCCGGGGACCTGGGATGGGATGGAATGCAGTTCCTGGCCAAGCTGCTGGGAGGAGGGGAGGGGGAGGAGGGGACGGGGGGAGGGAGGGGGAGGAGGAGGGAAGAGAGTGTTCTCTCCCTCCCCTCCTAGAAGAGATGTTTTTCCAATAAATAACTGTGAAGTCCCAAATGAAATATAAGCCTTGAATTATTTGGTCTTTGAGGGATCCAGGAATCTCTCAGTGTCTGCGCAGGGTCACCGAGGAGGCTTCTGAGAGACGCCCATGTCTCCCCTGGGGAGGGGCGCTCCCTTCCTGATGATAATGGGTGACCAGCCCATTCCACCTCTCCTCCCATCCCACTCCTTCCCCCTGAATCTAGCGGCTTCCAGCTTCACTCAGTAGTCCAGAGCTGTCCTCCTGCGTTTCTGTCCTGTTATTTATTTATTTGTGTCCAAAGGGGAAGGAAGAATCAAACGGAATGTGCTGCGGAAATAATTTGTCAGAGCATTTTTCCCAAAGAGGGTTCTGTGTAGGCTGACCAACCATCGTGGTTTGCCTGGGCTCAGGTGTTTCCAGGACACAGAGATTTTCCTGCTGAAATCAGCAGGTCCTGGGCCAAGTCCTGGGATGAACTAGTCTCCCTGGTTCCATGAATCTCTAGTTTAGTGGGAGACTCATAAGTAGTATTTGAAAATGGTTCCAGGATAACACTGGTTGGCAAAATACTGGCCTGAACAAAGTTGCACAGATGTCTTTGCTACAGGACTTATCAGAGCCTTGTGTTGTGTGCTACATTCCTATACACATAGAGGCCCAGTGTAAAGAATCCGCTTGCTAATGCAGAAGATGCAGGCTCGGCCTCAGGGTTGGGAAGAACCCCTGGGGGAGGAAATGGCTACCCACTCCAGTATTCTTGCCTGGGAAATCCCGTGGACAGAGGAGCCTGGTGGGCTACAGTCCATGGGGTTGTAAAGAGTTGGACACGACTGAGTGTGCACACACGCACATTCAAGGCAAGGTGCCCCTGGTGTAGCAGGTGGGGAGCCTGAGACACGCCAAGACACTTGGTAGGACGGGGCACCCAGGGCCGAGCAAGATGTGGGAAGAGTGGGCACCTTCTGGGGCAGAGAGGACAGCGTTAACATCAGGCGCAAGAGAGTCCCTGTCCACCGTCTGAACCCCAGGGGCTCCGGGCCAGCCACAGAAGAGTGACTCAGCTTCTGTCGGCAGCTGGGGGTCAATGCTGCCCAGGCAGGGGAGCCCTGGGTCAGAGTCACTGACCTGAAAGTGGCCCACAGGGTCAGCGCTTTGGGCAGTGCAAGGCTGTTGCAGTTGCAGATGGCAGCCGCCAGGTGGCACAGGAGCGTCCAGCTCGGGCAGCCGTGGCCAAGTGTCCTGCCAGCTGCCCAGAAGGACTCTGGAGCCCGGGGCTCCAGACCTGGCCCCTCCCTGCCTCCAGCCCACCCCACGCCATCTCCAGGTGAGGCGAGCCCTTCTGTGTGTTCCGGTGGCGTCTGATTGACTGTGGGTCCTGGCATGATGCAATGCTAAAGGGAGTGGGACCAAAAGCCCCCTCCTCTCACTGGCACCAGAGGCTGAGGCAGGAGGCCCAGGAGCAAAATGGAAAAGCCCCGAAACTGCAGGAGAAGGAGGGACAGGAGCGGGGACAAGTGGGGACCTTCGTCCAGGGCGTCCAAGTTCACGTCGAGCTCCAGTCACGGGAACGAACCCTGCAGAGCCCTGTTCTGATTTTCCACGTTATTGGACATTTTTATCAAGGATAGGTGGCACCTGTCAACGCAAATCGCTCATTCTTGGACCAGTCTTCCCTCGGGTCTGGAGGGCCCTTCTTTCACCAGGCCCCTGCGTGTGTGTGTGTGTCTGTGTGTGTGTTGTGTGTCTGTCTACACCCACGTATGTGCCTGCGTCTGTATGTGTGTGTGTCTGTGTGTGTATGTATCTCTGTCTGTGTGTGTGTGTCTGTGTGTGTATGTATCTCTGTGTGTGTCAGGGTGTGTGTATCTGTGTGTGTCTATATGTGTCTCTGTGTGTGTGTGTCTCTGTGTGTACTTATGGGTATGTATCTGGTCTGTGTGTGTGTGTCTGTTTCTCTGTGTGTGTCTGTATGTTTGTGTGTGTGTGTCTCTCTGTGTGTGTCTGTGTGTGTGTGTCTCTTTGTGTCTTTGTGTGTACTTATGTGTCTGTATCTGGTCTCTGTGTGTGCCTGTGTACGTCTGTGTATGTTTGTGTGTCTGTGTCTCTGTGTGTCTCTGTGTGTGTGTGTGTGTGTCTCTCTCTGCGTGTGTCTGTGTATATGTGTCTGTGTGTCTGTCTCTGTGTGTCTGTCTCTGTGTGTACTTACGTGTCTGTGTCTGGTCTGTGTGTGTGTGTGTCTGTATCATGTGTATATCTCTGTCTGTGTCTGTGTGTGTGTCTGTGTGTGTATGTATCTCTGTGTGTGTCAGGGTGTGTGTATCTGTGTGTGTCTCTCTCTGCGTGTGTCTGTGTGTGTGTGTGTGCATGTATGTGCCCTCAGCTCCATGTGGGTCACAAACTCAAGGACAGTTTATGGGATGTACTTCTCTCCCTTCAGGTCCAGAGTCCCTTGTGTGATCCACTCTGCATGTGGTTTCTGGGGGGTGGCTTTGCGGTCCTGTGAAGTCGCCGAGAGCTGGTCACAAGGTGAGGAGTGCCTTCTGGAGCTGCGGCACCTCCGGGGGGCTCGCTGCGCCGGCTGCCCTTTCCAGGAGAGGTCCCCGGGCAGACATGCCTGAGGAGGCTGTGTCTGTAGGGAAGGCCTGGGAGAAGGCCGGGAGGAAGCTGGACCCACCCCGGGGACGGGGAACCCGGAGCCTTGAGGGGACCCGTGGAGCCGGGGCCTGTGGCCGTGGCCCCAGCTGCCCTCCCCAGAGCCAGGGCAGCAGAGGTGGCCAGGCCGGCCCCAGCTCGATGCATTCACTTTTAAACAAACTTGCCACAGCCCCGGTTCTTTCCTGGAAGGCCTCTTCACATAAATTTTCATTTAGTGCCATTGCATTCTCATCCAGGGAGCTGTCAGGGGTATTTTGAGAAGGAACTGGGAGGTCAGCTGGTCGGGCTTCAGCGGCGGCGCGGATTATGGCTCGGGCTGGGTGCCAGACTTGGGGAAGACTGGGGGGCTGAGCCGCAGATCCTGTCTCCTGTGGGGTCCTCAGGACGGCGCTTCCAGGGAGCTGACCCTGCAGACGGAGAAGCGGCCGCTGGGGTTTTATGTCAGAGGGCTGGGGCTGTCCCCCTTTCTCCTGGGTGTGGGACCCACAGAGGGGAGGCTGGTGAGGCCTTCAGAAAGTCCTCCTTCTCCCTCAGGGCTGTGGACAGTGGCCTGGACGTGCGAGGGTCCGTCTGTGCGGAGTTCCATCTTGCCAAAGCGCTCTCGTGCACATCACCTCACTTGGCTCTAACGCGCACCTGGAGTGATGCAGGCCAGGAGCTCGGCCTTCTGTACAGGACTGAGGCCCCACAGGGCTGGCAGAGGCCCCAGGATCACTCAGGCAGAGGGGTCTGCAGGGGCCAGCCGCCCCCTGCCTATCTGCTACCTGCTCACCCCAAGTCACTGTTTTCTGTACGTATGAAACCTTACAATATGTGCAGAAAGGAATGACTCCTCCCCCCACCAGAACTGAGGCAGATGGAGCTGGTGGGGGGGTGTCTGACATCCTCCCCCCAGGACCCACAGCCACTTAACTAACAAGAGAGCCTTCAAGCCCCCAGGCATCAGCTCTCTCTACCACATCCAACATCTCCTAAAGATCTGGGCCTCACCTTGAACGTTGAATCTGCTCTAGAATTTTCAACCCAGAAGAAAAGAGGCATTAGGGTTTCCCTGGTCAGCTGGGCCTCTCCAACATAAGACATTAAAGTCACCAAATATTTATGGAGATAAACAGTTACCGCAGGCTCTGGGCAGAGCTGGGAGCGCTGGGGAAATGGAAGCAGTCTCCCAGCAGAAACCCAGGGGGGCCTCACGGAGGTGGTGTCCCGGGAATCCAGCCTCAGAGGAGCCTGGCTGTGCTGGCAGAGACGGGCGAAGGCTGGGCAGAGCCGCGCTGCGCGAGGGCAGAGCGGGCGCCCCAGGAAGCATGTTTTTATTGGCAGCCCTGCCGCTAGAGGCATTCTGCATTTGGATGGCTGTGAGATAGGAGAATGTAGGTCAGTGGGTTTAAAAAAACACGTCTCCGGACGTAGAGTGCATGTGAGTGTGTGTGTGCAGAGAGGCTGAGCCACTTGCCTGAAACAGTGGGATATCCCAGTGGTCCTGGCAGGGGACGGGAGGCAGACGAGGGCGAGAGATGCTTGCCTCTTCATGAGAGAGTCACGGGCGCAGAGTGTCCCCCGTGAACACGTCCGCCTGTGTGCCACAGATACCAGTTCAGGAAGCTGCAGAGGAAAGAAAATGCCAACTGGTGAGAAAGTAGAGACTGGTGCACCTGGATGGTGGAGAAGGGGGCGGGGGCGTGGAGGGGACCCTGGGGCCACAGGCCCCAGACCCGACGGGTGAGGGAGGGCACTGGGAAGGGGAAGAGCAGGGCACGCGGGCCGCGCCCGAGGAGCTGACGCCTCCAGCCTAAGGTGGAACTGAGATGTTTGACCACTGACCACAGTCACGATCTCAGGGACGAAGCACGGGACACTTTATCTCGGTTTGGGTGGATTTTCTAATCATCTCCTGGCAATAGCTGTGGTTCTGGGAGGTGCACACCAGAGCTGAGGGCTCGAAGTACCCTGGGTGGCCTCGGGAGCACTTAATTAAACGGAGAGCCCATCACCAAGGGCCGATGACAACCCCCTGCCGGTTCCAGGACTCAGGACACTGCTGATGCTGGCAGAGGTGGTCTTGACCGCAGAAGCCCCAAAGACCCTGGAGGGTGGAAACAAGTGGGGGTTGTGGGGGGCTCACCGGGGCTGCAGATGGCCCAGAGCACTCCCCTGGGCAGGGGCATGCCCTGGGGTCACTGTAGGAACTGGGAGCCACGTCCTGGGTTGACTAGTTAGCATGCAGGTCTCAGCCTCTGCGAGCCTGTCTCCTAACTTCAGGTTGGGGTCATTGCAGTCCTCTGCCTTGGCCCTTGCAGGAGGACTAGGTCCCGGATCCATGGGCCCCCTTCCTGAGTTTAGCATGGAGCTCCCTCCCAGGAGCTCCGAGAGACAGGCTTTGCTCCCGGGCACCTGGGCGTTTTGCCTGCCTGTGGGACTCCAAAGCAGCTCCCCAGCCTCCCCCTTCTGAGGAATTTCTTGGCTGCAGAGGGGAGATGCTGAGGATAAGAAAAACACCTTCCCGAATACCAAGAAGCAACCCTGAGAGTTAAATCACCTTGGTGGGAGTCCTGAGCCAGCTTCCTCCGCTGAAGTAATTAATGGCATGGAGAGAGCAGCGGGGCGAGCCCGCCCTAGCTACAGTGAGCACCAAAAATTTACAACACGTTATTTTAGCTGTAAAGAGCCCTTGGGGCCCTTCCACTTGCAGGTCAGCTGGCATGGACGCCTGTCCCAGCCCCAGTCGGTATTTACTGAGAAAACATCGCATGCCTCCCCATCTGCTCTTACACTTAATATATGAAACGGATCCACACAAAAACAAGGGGATATTTGGGAAGGGGGCAGGCTTTCCCTTGCACACACAGAACATCTGATCTGAGTGCATCTGCGGGTCCAGGAACCTCATGCAGGCTGGTTCCTCCTCCTCCCGCCCGGAAGCAGCGGTGATAACCCTGGGGGCATCGGAGAGCGAGGCGGGGCTGGAGAGCCAGCGTGGCCGGGGGCTTCAGCCCTGACCTCTAGCCTGCCCTTCCTTTCTCTGGGCTCTCCCAGGACAGCCTGCTTTTCTGCCCTCGAAGGTCCCATTTGTTCGTTCACCAGTATATGGTGTGTGCCTACTAGAAGCCAGGCTTTGTTCCAGGAATACATCAGTGAGGAAAGGAAACCGTATCAAGGTCTCTGGCCTGGTGGACTGTGTTCCGGCGGGTGGAGGGGGTCGGCTCACAGGCAAAGGGCAGCAGTGAGCTAGACGGTGGCCACTGTGGGGACGGATTGGGGTGGAGCTGCTGAGGGGTGCAGGTGGTCTGCATTTTGGCTAAGGGCGGGCCAGGTGGACCTTGGAGCGAAGGCAGCCACTGTACAGAAATCTGGGTGGGGCATTGGGGTTAGACGTGGGCCCCTCGTGGTGGAGGAAGGCGGCCGTCAGGGTGGGAGCAGAGGCGGTGGGCCAGGACCGCTGGGGTCCATGTATCAGAGTCCTGGTGCTGCTGCAACAGGTGACCACAAACGGGCTGGCCTGAGACAACAGACATTTCCTTCCTTGCTGTTCTGGGCCAGGAGTTTGAAATCAGAGGTTCCACAGGGCCATGACCCTCCAGAGGCCCCGGGGAAAGACGCTTGCTCATCTCTCGCCGGCTCCTGCTGCATGGACAGTCCTCAGATGCATTGCTCCATCTCTGCCTCTGGGTTTCTCTTCTGTTTCTTTCCTGATCAAGTCTCTTGTCGTTGGATTTGGGGCCCATCCAGTGAAACCAGGATAGGCTCATCTCAAGACTTTTAACTTAATCCCATCTTGTTATCATTGAGTTGCTAAATCGTGTCCAACTCTCTGCAACCCCATGGACTGTAGCCCACCAGGCTCCTCTGTCCATGGGATTTCCCAGGCAAGAAGACTGGAATGGGTTGCCATTTCCTTTTCAGGGGATCTTCTGAACCCGGGGATCAAATCCACATCTCCTGAATTGGCAGGTGGGTTCTTTACCACTGAGCCACCAGGGAAGCCCATCCCATCCACAAAGACCTTTCCCCAAACATGCTCACATCCACACGAATCAGGGGTTAAGACCTGGATGTATTTTGGGGTCCCCATTCAATGCAGTGCAGCCTGTAGGGCAGGCTCATGGGACGAGTGGGATTGGAAATCTGGGCATCCTGGTTGGGAGAATCACGGTGCAGTGTGGAAACCCAGATTCTCAGCAGGAGAGAAGGGCCAGGAAGGTTCTAGACCAGGCTGCTCCAAGGCCCACACCCTGGCGTGAGCTGGCGGTTAGCAGGCCTGCCTTGGGCTGGTCCCCCTCCTGGACAGGCACAGTCAGGATACAGGGTGGGCAGGGGTGGGCTGTGCTGCTCACCAGAGGATCTGTGTAGTGAGATCACTTAGGTACATGCTCAACAGGCACCAGAAACTCCATCGCGTGTGGGCACTGTGGTTGGAACAGAGGGTGGACAAGCCCCGCCCAGCCAGAGATGCACCCACAGCTCACTGGTGATGGCGATGGAGAGGCCTCGGGGCAAGGAGGGGAGGGGGCTGAGCCTGCAGGAGGCTCAATGGGGGCTCAGCATCACAGCCCCCACAGAAATCCCCAGGGTCGAAGCCAGCTCTGCAGGGGCCAGCATGTTGGCAGGGCGGGTGGGGAGGGAGTGACGGAGGGGATGTGGATGCAGGCGGTGGGGACAGAGCATGGAGCTGGAGGTGGGCTGGAGAGACAGGCAGGGCCGATTTGGGGAGACTGACTGGCAGGGCTGGGATGGGCCCCTCGCTGGGGAGCGATGTGCGGGTCTGCTGTGTCATAACCGGGTCCCCAAGAAGGGACGTCAGAATGCATTCGAGGTTAAAAGCACCTGAGGTCAGTGGTCCCATCAGTGTTTAGTATCAGAGCACAGATGCAGCACAGCTGATGTCCGAAGCACTCCCCCCACCGTGGTCTGACTTAACCTCCTGAGCCATGCTGCTGGGAGGCCTCCCTGCCTGCTGTGGGAAGTGAAGGCAGGAGGCGACGCATGGCAGGAATAGTTTAAACTTTTCTTTGTCAGACACCTGGGTATTCCAGTCGTGGCTGGAAGGTTGAAAAGGTTCGAAGTCCCATCCCTGGTTCTGGCCAATTGCTGAGGTCAGGAGGCTGCCAGCAGGGGCCCGGGGCCTAGAAGGGAATGTCTGGCACGTATTCTGTGCTGAGAAAGCAGCAGACTGCCTTCCTAATGGTGAGAAGAGGAAACCTGAAAAGAAACAGAGAAGAAAAGGTTACAGGTTGCAAAACAGGGCTGAGAAAGGAAATCTTAATTGTATTATTTGAAGCCAGGACAGAAGAGAAGAGACACCTCTGTGCCCTTTCCATTTTAAGTGGGGAAAGAATCGGTTAAATAATTGCAAGATAAAATATCATGTTCTCATAAGAACACCCAGAGCCAAGGACGTGCAAAAGCATTTGCTGACTCATTAAATATCAAAACAGGTAGGATTTAAGCCTGCATCCCAGCTTTCCCACTTACTGGGCAACCCCCAGCTCTGAACTTTGGTGATCTCATCTGTAAAATGGGGCTGAAACAGTGCTGACTTCTCAGGGCTCTTTTGAGAGGTAAACGAGATCACGTGCAAGAAAGTCTTAGCATGTTGCCTGGTAAGCACTGAATAAAGGTTATGGTTATTTCTCTTATCACAGTTGTTTAAATACCAGTCACTGTATCAGGGGATTTATGTCTAATCATTATAAGAGCTTCCTTCTACAGTGTGACATTTGGTGGGGTACACAGACAGGAAAAAGTCATTACAGTTGCATATAAGTTACTCTGTGCTTTAAGATAAGGAAACAATGGATGCTTTTGGAGAGGGCAAGAGAGGCCTCTAGTGCAGGCCATTTGCTGTTGCTCAGTCGCTCAGTCGTGTCCGACTCTTTGCGACCCCGTGGACTGCAGCACGCCAGGCCTCCCTGTCCGTCACTATCTCCCAGAGTTTGCTCAAGCTCATGTCCATTGAGTCGGTGATGCCATCCCCCGTCTCATCCTCTTTCGTCCCCTTCTCCTCCGGCCCTCAGTCTTTCCTGGCAGCAGGGTCTTTTCCAACGAGTCGACTCTTTGCATCAGGTGGCCAAGGTATTGGAGCTTCAGCTTCAGCACCAGTCCTTCCAGTGAATATTCAGAGTTGATTTCCTTTAAGATGGACAGGTTTGATATCCTTGCAGTCCAAGAGACTCTCAAGAGTCTCCACAATTCAAAAGTATCAATTCTTGGGCACTCAGCCTTCATTATGGTCCAACTCCCACATCTGTACATGACTCCAGGGAAAACTATACGGACTTTGTCAGTAAATTGATGTCCCTGCTTTTTAATATGCTGCTGGGTTTGTCATAGCAGGCTATGTAGAGAATAATAAAGTTACAGTAGACACGGCGATTTCAGTGTGTTATCTAAACGAGCCAAAGACAGCCCTCTATCCTAAAACTCACTACGAGGTGCTGAGGTCAAAGCTTCACCCACGGAACAATCCTGGGGTTAAACAACTTAAATATCAAATAAAAAAGACCTTGCACAAAGAAATTGAACATAGAAAACACGAAAACTAGAAAGGAAAAGAATAAAAGAATTTAGAAATTCCAATTTGAAAAATGTAATGAAATTGAAAACAAAATCAAGAGCTGGTTCTTCTTAATAAGATTAAAAAATGGACAAAATCACTGGCTAGTCTAACTTTTTAAGAAAGAGAAAATTAGGAATGGAGAAAACAAATTATGATACATGGTGGAAAATGACGTAAAAATTTTTAAGTCTTAATGAAATGGATAAATTAAAAACATACAGATCACAACATTAGTTTCAGAAACACTAAAATCTAAATAAACCAAAAGCATTAGGATTTGAAAACATCGTGAGAGTGTTATTTCCAAAATAGGCGCCGAGTTTAAATGAACTGGGTTGAATTATTTCAAGCATCAGTAAGACATACGATTCCTGTGTGTTCCACAATGATGTAAGATATGGAGAAAGATCAAACATTTCTAATATATTTTATAAACATATCTATATAACTTTAATTCTCAAAATTAACAAGAATAATGCAAAAAAAAACCCCCACATACTGTGTCGCTTAGGAAGGGAGGTCCAAGAATGCAAAATAAAATACTTGCTAGTCAATCTCTTTGTCTACTAAACGAATACTGCATCCACAGCAGGAAGGCTGTATTGCAGAAATGCAGGATGATTTTCTATTAGAAAACCTGTCTGTTCCATTTTATTTAACAAGTCAAAAAAGGAAAAGAATGTAATAAAAGTCTGTGCAGCATGGTCAGAAAAAGCCAAGAGTACAATAATACGTAATGTGCAAAACCTTCGCAAATAGAGTCTCAGGACTTTGTTAGGAGCCAGCAGGACCCTGCAGGACTGCAGAGGCAGGCCTGCCCCTGAACAGGAAGATTCCAACTGAAAACACAAAACTCACCCTACGTTGAGTGCGGGGAGAGCGGATACATGTATGTGTGTGGCTCAGTCCCTCCACCGTTGACCTAAAACTACCACAGCATTAGTTGTTGATCGGTTATACTCCAATACAAAACAGAAACTTAAAAAAATTCCCCCAAATTAACCAGTAGATTTTCTATTATTTGAATTTAGGTTGCAGTGCGCTCGGAAAGACAGAAGGAGAAATTTGATGATTCTGGAGTTCATTACTCTCTATATATATATATATGAACATATATATATGAACACTTCCTGCAAATATATATATTTGCAGGAAGTGTTCGTTTCCCATTAGGACTGGAGATTTTGCTTAAGGCATGTGTGACAGGAAGAACCTCAGCGCTCCTCGGACACTGATGGGCAGATAGGAAGCTGCGAAGGGATGGAGCCAGGAGGCACCATGAGGCCCTGGGGCTGCAGCGGTGGTGCCCTTCTCCGACCCTGCACCCTCCGGGACCCAGCCCACGCGCCCCCTTGCCTGCACTGCCCCTCGGTTCCCGTCAGCCCCTACTGCACCCTCTAGGCCGCGCTTCTCCCCGTTCCCCATGGCCTTTGCTGACTCTTCCTACAGTCCGCTCCGAAGGTCAGCTACATGAGGTGGTGGGAAACAAGGCTTTAGGGATACGCAAAGCGCAGTCAGAAGGGGTTGGGTCCAAGCTTAGGAACATACCTCCATCAGGAGAGCGAGGGGAAAACTGGGAAGAGCTTCAGACAAGGAAAGGACATCAGACAATGCAGGTAGACGATGGGGAAGGAGGGCTGGGGCCTGCCATGGCTCCAGGAGACGGGATGGTCCCCAGGGAGGCTTCCAGGGGGAAGGATGGTCCCCAGGGATGCTGAGGCCTCCTCTGGGAGACCCCCTTATGCCTCTCAGCACATTTCATCATTCCTGAAGGTTGGGGCCGGATTCCAGGACTGTGACTCATGGGGTCAAGCTTTCCCCGCCTTGGGTCACTGGGGCCTTTCCCGCTGACGCAGACAGGCAAGCTGTGGGTCTGTGATCCTCACTTCCTCTGAAAGATTTTGGAGAAAGTAGGTAGACCTCACACATTTTAAGTTCACATATAAACATTTTAGTCATGTTTTTAAAAGTTGCCAAGTCTATAATTTCCAGTATATTATAAATAATAAATTTAAACTAAACTGTTACTTCTGTATTCCAAAAGTGTTTGTTAGACTATAAATATCATAATGAATCCCTTACTAATATTAACTTAGAAAGCACATCATAAGCATTACCTGTCAGAAAATGTGCACGTTCCCTTTCTTCCTTTTAACTCCTAATTCTTTTCCATTTCCTCCACCTACGTCTGTCTTAATGTAATATATTTTCATGCTGAAAAGCGTCTTATGGATCACCCTGTTATTATTCTCTCCTACTAATCCTATCACAAATGACAATATTTACATATATTAAAATTAAAAAATACATTTTCCCAATAACCATGAGTATTAAACCTCTAGTATTAAAACATTTTTTTTCTTTTTTTTTAATATTAAAAATAATTGACCACACCCAGGGACCAAACCTGAGCCCCCTGCATTGGAAAGTGGAGCCTGAACCACTGGACTGCTGGGGAAGTCTCTAAAACTTTTGATTAAAACAATTAAATTAAATGATTATTGACTAAATTAATTAATCATTAAAATATTATTGCTGTTAATATTAATTATTAATGATCAAAATTATATAAATATGTTTTAAGTTTGGTAAATATTAAGCAAAAAAACAACATTTTCTCACAAATTGCACTCAAACTTTTTCTATGTATTTAATAAAGGAAAGATATATGTTGCCAAAATGAGTTGGCCAGACAGCTGGACTATTCTTTTATCCTTTTGCTAATACAAGACAGAAAATCTGAACAATTTTCTAAAACAGACAGGGTGAAGAGTAACTGATGCAGAATATACGTTTAATAAAATGTTATGAAAAGTATGTTTTAAATATCTGATTAAGGAGCAAACATCCCATCTGAAAAAAATCACATGAAACATTTACCCACGGTGTTCCAGAAGTTGTATTTGTCAGCTCTTGCTGGGTTAGGCTGCATAACAAATGAGCTCAAAATGCCCAGGGCCCACAGCTTTCATTTCTTGCTCAGGCTCCTGGGGGCTGGGTCTCCGCTCTGTGGATCTTCACAGCCCAGGACCCAGGCTGGGTGAATCAGTCACTTTTTAGGATACCCATCCTCCTGGCTTAGGATCTGGAGCAGGAGAGCTGGTGTGAGGAGGCTGGGGGGCACAGCTCAGACGACTCACACCTGGGGTGGGCAGCGTCTCTGCAGGGAAGGAGCTGATCACACCTGATGACATAAGCTGCCACAGACGCAGCTTGAACAAGTGGGTCACCCTGGATCAGGCACCAGGTACATTTGGGAGAGTCAGCACGTCTCATCCACACTCCGTAACTGATTGAAGATGCTTTTTCCCCAGCTGGGGACACATCCTAGCCAATTGCTTTTGCTGAACCAGGTGGCATAAGACCTGTGTTCAGTACCCAGTGTTCCTAGTGATGCTTCCTCTGCTTTGCCTAGGTGCTTTCTCAGCAAGAACACATTATTTGATATTGATTGAGGGATGAAAGAAGGAAGTCAGGAAACAAGAGCCATCATTGTTTCTGCCCCCAAAAGCACATCTCTACCCACACACCTCACATTTTACAGAAGTGTGTGCCCGGCAGGAAAAGGCTTGGTGCCTGAGGGCTGATGGTTCCCAGATTCATCATTAAAATAGGCTTCCTTGGGGGGATGGGTCCAGACATCTTCCCACTATGGATGGGTGACCACCCTGGTTTTATTTGCAAAAGGGGAAAACAGCTCCCGGGGGCTCAGGCAGGGTCCAGGCAGGTCCCTTTCAGTCTGGAGGCTCTGCTTTGAGTGGCTTGGTCCTCGCTGGGGGCATGGGGACTCAGCCTTAGGTTTGAGTCAGGCTTTCTTCCTGTTGCCCTCAAGGTGAATCTTTCAGGGGCCGCACCTGCCCACAGCCTGGGACAGGTCTATTCTGAAGAGTCTTCCCTGGCAAGTGCCCCCACCCTGGGAAACGTGGGCCCTCACCAAAGTCCAGCTTCAATGGGTCAGATAAATTGCCCACATCACACAGACCTCTCCAACCAAATCTGGGCAGGGGAGGGAGTGGCAAGTTAGTTGGGGAGGGTGCCAGGAAAGACATATCAAAGTCACATCTCAGTAGATGCAGAGAAAGCCTTGACAAAGTTCAGCATCTCTTTATGATTTAAAAAAAAATCTTGAAGAAAACTAAGATTAGTAAAGAACTTTTCAGCTCAGCAAATGAGGCTTCCTAAAAACTGTGGCAGGTGTAAATTTATGGTAAAAGTAAACAAGATACTTTCTTCCTATGATTGGGAACCAGGCAAGAACGTCTGTGTTTACACTTCTGTTTAACGTGGCGCTGGAGGCTTCACTGTGGCAATAAGGCAGCGAAAAGAAATGAAATTCACACCGATGGAAAGAACGAAGAAAAGCCATCTGAATGCACAGGTGACAGGTTGTCTGTAAGGAAAATCCTGAAAGATCTATAAGAGAGCTACTAACAGTGATTGATTTTGGTAGGTTGCAAAGTAGATCAATGTTCAAAAATCAACTGCATTTCTATACACCAATAAGAATCAAATGATAATCGAATTTTTTTTAAATTAGTAACCATTGACAATGAAATACTGTAAATACATTTAACAGAAAATGTCCAAGACAGGTGTGCTGAAAAGCAAAAAAAAAAAAAAATCAGAAATTCAAGGTGGCCATGTTAGTGGAACATTATATCATGTTCCTGAGTCAGCAGACTCAATACGCCTTCAGATGGCAGTTCTCAGTCGATCCAGGTTTTAAATGCAACCCCAATAAAAGCTCCAGCGGCTTTGGACTTCCCCTGTGGTCTAGTGGTTAAGAATCTGCCTGTCAATGCGAGGGACACAGGTTCAATCCCTGACCTCGGAAGATCCCACAAGCCGAGGGGCATCTAAGCCCATGATCCCCAGTAAGAGAAGCCGCCATAAGGAGGGCCCTCGCATCCCGACTAGAGAGTAGCCCTGATGGCCACAGCCAGAGCAAGCCTGCGTGCGGCAACGGAGACCCTGCGCAGCCAAAACTGCCTGAGAGAGTAATTCTAGCAACTTTTCTGGGGGTAGAAACCACAAAGCTGATTTTCAGTTTATATGAAAGTACAAAGGGCCTATGATAACCCAAATAATTAAAAAAAAAAAACCATTAAAAGAACAGGGTTAGAGGATTTACGCCACCTGATTTCAAGGCTTTCTATAAAATCGCGGAAATCAAGACTTTGACACTGTCATACAGATGACCATACAGAGGTATAGAACAGAGCAGAGAGTCTAGAAAAAGGCTCAAGCAGATATGGTCTCTTAACTGAGATGAGAGCAGATCACGTTCCAGCAAGAGGTTGGTGCCTTCTCCCTGGTGGGAATTTAGGACCGATTCTTATTTTCGATTTTTTTATTTTTAAAGGAAGGTCCTTTTTTTTTTTTTTTTTTTTTTTTGTGTTCTTTGAACATCACTGGAAACAAAAGAAACAAAGTTTGCACTGAACAGGAATGTCTTTTACGACAGGAAAAGGCCCTGAAAGAAGGAGCCGCCAGGATTCTGGCCGCAGGGCTGACCTGAGAGGAAAGAAAAACAGAGTGAGTCAGGCTGTGGGGGAGCAGGGAGAGGGGGGCTCTGCCCTCGCAGCCACCTGGGAGGTGGGGACCCGTCCTGCCGATGGAGGCAGAGCCGGGCGGGGACACTGGCCAGATGCCCCCACCTGGTGCTCAGCCCCGAGTGGGTACTGCCCGCAGACGGCTGTGAGAAATCACCCGGTCCCAGGGACAGCTGACCCTTCTGAGGGGCCTCTCGTTTCCAAAGACCTGTAAGTAGCCACAGAGAGAGAGAACGAAACCCTCACTGCAAAGCTCCTGGAGGCTGCCCGCCGGGTGGGGAGGAGGGCGGCCGTGGGAGGCCGGGTCAAAGCCCCCAGGAAGTTACGACTGAGGGGCTGGTGCTGGGTGATCTGGAAGGTTCTCTGGGGCAGAGCTGGACTTCGAGTTTTCTGTCCTTACCTCAGGCCGGGAAACTGTCCTGGCTTGCAGAGGGGCAGAGCCTCTGGGCACCGACCCTTGCTCAGGCCGGGGGCACCTGCTGGGCATGGCCTGGGCTGGTTGCCAGGGACCCGGAGTTAAATCTTCAGACGTTTGGGTGACAATGAGGTGACAACGAGAACTGACCGGTCATGGAGGGAGGAGGAGCTCTTTCCTGTGTCATCCACTGGGAGACAGTCTGGGTCCAAGGGGGTCAGGAATGCAGGGGCGAAGCTGAGACATCGCCGAGGGGACCCTCACAGGGAAGAGGATCGGATCTCAGCAGCACCGTCTTTGTTCCCTCGTCTTCAGGGATGTTCATTTCCTGGGGCTGCTGTAACCAGTCGCCACACCAGAGACTCAAAGCAACAGAAATGTGTTGTCTCGCAGCCTGGAGGCCAGAGCCCCCAGATCCAGGGGTCGACAGGGCCACCCTCCCTCCTGCGCCCCCAGGAGAGGGTCCTTCCCTCCTGCCTCTCCCAGCTTCTCACGGCTCCAGCCATTCATCCCTTGGCTCGGGGCTGCAGCCTCCAGTTTCTGCCTTTTCTTCGCACGGCCTTCCCTCTGTGTTTGGGTCCCCTGCTAAGGACCCTGTTTACTGGATTGAGGACCCAACCTACATCAAGGAGGGGCTTCCCCAGTGGCTCAGCAGGCAGAGAATCTGCCTGCAATGTAGGAAATGGGGGAGGTGCGGATTCAATCAGGAAGATGCCCTGGAGGGGAAATGGCAACCACTCTAGTCTTCTTACCTGGGAAATCGCATGGACAGAAGAGGAGCCTGGGATCGGATCCGGTTCCGCCCTCCCTCTTGCTGTCGACCCTCCGGGGCTAGCGCTCGCGATCCCTTTCCCACAGTGCTCTGCGCTGTGAAGAAGCGGCTCCCAAAAAAAAAAAAAAAAAGAGGAGCCTGGCAGGCTGCAGTCCATGGGGTCACAAAGAGTCAGACATGACAGAGCATGCATTCCCTGCATCTAGGGTGTTGCCATCCCAAGATTCTCACTTAACCATGTCTGTGCAGACGCTCTTGCATTCTGGTTCTTGGAGGATGTGAATCTGGGGGAGGGGGTACTATTCAACCTGCAGCTGCTGCTGCTGCTAAGTCGCTTCAGTCGTGTCCAACTCTGTGTGACCCCATAGACGGCAGCCCACCAGGCTCCCCCATCCCTGGGATTCTCCAGGCAAGAACACTGGAGTGGGTTGCCATTTCCTTCTCCAATGCATGAAAGTGAAAAGTGAAAGTGAAGTCGCTCAGTCATGTCCGACTCTTAGTGACCCCATGGACTGCAGCCTACCAGGCTCCTCGGTCCATGGGATTTTCCAGGCAAGAGTACTGGAGTGGGGTGCCATCGCCTTCTCCGTTAACCTGCAGCACCAGGTACCTAAGTTTGTTTGTATCTGTTTTCCCCCATTTATGTATCAAGATGGGGAAGTGATATCTACACAACCTTTTCTCAGGGACACAGTTCATGTAGCTGGTGGGGACACATTGAAACCAACTTGGGTGGACAGTGAGAAACGGGGCAAACTCAGCATCAGTAACCAGTTATAATAAGCTGCTGGTTCAGGGGGCTGGGGAGGTTTCCTCCAGGGTTTTGCAGGGCTGGGACCAGGGTCTAGGAAGCAGCCGATCTCAGGCTCCAGGAGGGAGCAGAGGGGAGGGGAGGGGACCGCCTCGTGGTGGTGCAGGAGAGCGAGGCAGGAAGGGGCTCTTTGGGACTCACACCTCCCAGACTGGCGAGAGACTGGTGAGTCCTCTCCTCTGCCTTTCCCTACAAAATGCTCAGTGAGAAAAACGGTCAACAAAATCCACCCCTGATGCTTGGTGGAGAGTGCTGTTTCTGGAGAATTCTCTGAGGAAGCTGCAGGACAAAAACGAGGTTTGCATGGAGGGAAAACCAACATCCCGGACATAGCTCCTCTCTCCCAAAAGGAGGTGGGAGCTTGCAGCCTGCACCCAGGGTGCAGAGGAGGTCAGCTTCTGACCGACAGCGCCCCTCACCTTAGAAGAAGACACGTGGACGAAGCTCTTGGTCTCTGGGAAGACGAGGCCCAGGGCCGTTTGTAGTCTGGACTGTGGGGAGCGTGGACGGCAGTGGCCACGTCCTTCAGCTCTCGGAGGGACAGACTGCTCTCCAAACCCCACTTACCACATGTTTGTGTCCCAGCTTCTGACCCCCGGGACTCTTCCATCCCCATTGCTGTCTGGGAGCCCAGCCCTGGAACAGCTCTCCCCACCCCCAGACCCCCAGAGGTGAGCCCCCAGCCCGAGCCCGGTGACACAGGGCACCCTGCAGCGGGTGCCCGTGGCTCCCCCCGGGGTGGGGGGAGGTCGCTGGCCTCAAGCTCCTTTGCTGTCCCCGCCAGTCCCACAGCAGCTCCTGCCTGTCTCCATCACTCGCGAGGACCCGGGCTTCTCTGAGTTTCTGGAAGAACGCAGCCTTGAGGGTCTCCAGAGCATTCCCGTCACTAAGCTCACTCTCCCTGGGGCACTCCCCAATCCACCTCACGGTCCAGCTGCCCCGGGGCCTCCTGGCACCTGGGGTCATGTTGGCCGAGTTCCATGGCCCCTGTCGGGTGCCTCTGAGACGTGAACCTACTTATTGCTCTGATGACCAAGGGGGACGGTGTGGGCCCAGGGCTTGTGCTGTGTCAGGAAGCAGGGGCCCCTGTGTCCTCTCAGGCAGGGGGAGCGCTCATGGTTCACAGGCTGGAGGGGCTCGTTGGCAGGAACTGGGGGGCTGGACGCTTTCTAGGGTATCAACTTGGTGGTCCCCATCCTGTGTCTCGGGGCCCTGGTCTTTGCTCCCTGCAGGGCCCTGACCTGGGCTGAGAATGGAGTGCTGCCCTGGGTCTAGGTCCTGGTGGACAGGGCCTGCGGTGGGCCCGCAGAAGGGGTACGCATGACCTGGGTGGGACTGGGTCACAGCGAGCGCTCGGCAGAGGGAGAGGAGAGGAGGCGGAAACCCTGTCTCCACCATGACACGCAGTCTTGTAAGGGCTGCTGCTGCTGCTAAGTCGCTTCAGTCGTGTCCGACTGTGCGACCCCATAGACAGCAGCCCACCAGGCTCCCCCGTCCCTGGGATTCTCCAGGCAAGAACACTGGAGTGGGTTGCCATTTCCTTCTCCAACGCATGAAAGTGAAAAGTGAAAGTGAAGTCACTCAGTCGTGTCCGACTGCTAGCGACCCCATGGACTGCAGACTACCAGGCTCCTCTGTCCGTGGGATTTGCCAGGCAAGAGTACTGGAGTGGGGTGCCATTGTCTTCTCCACTCGTAAGGGCTATGTGAGGGTAACTGCTGGAGAAGGAAGAACACCTGTTCAGAGAAGATGAAATAGGATGAGGCCTCCCCCAGCCGATGGACACAAGAGCACGCACGTTCCTACCCTTTCCCCCACTAGATGGACCACAGGCAGAGGCTGGAGCCCGCCCTTCCTTCTCTGGACACAGAGAGTGAGACACAAGTGAGGACAGGAACGTAAGCAGGCGCCCAACCATGTGGTGATGAGAGACACTTTCCATCGGAGACGCCGGGTCCAAGAGGAAGTGAAGAGTAAAGTGAAACTATGAACATAACAAGAATGCAATCTGACTTCTTACACGGGAGGATACTGAAAAAAATTACACATAAAAAATCGAAGGATTATGGTCATGGCAGCACCCGGAGGGGTTGAAATGATTTCTTTATCAAAATAAGAATATGAGCATACCGAGTCTGCAGTGTATGATCCCAAGAAGGTCTAAGGAAATATGAGGGAAAATAGTAAAAATGGAAATAGATCACATTAGCAGAAACATACATGGCGTGAAGAGTAGAAATAAATGTATTTAAAATATGGAAAAAGCTGAAATCAGTCACAAAAGCCAAGGGCTCACCCAAACAAAACAGATGAGAAGATATTTGGACAAAACCTAGAAGGGAGTTTCTCAGCCTCTGTTATTGACATTTTGAAGCGAGTCATTCTTTGCTGGGGGTAGGGTGTGCACCCCCTAGGGTGTTTAGGAGCATCTTCTACTGGAAACACCCCCAAGATGTGATAGCCTAACATATGTCCAGATATCGCCAGATGTTCCTGGGGGGTGGAGGGGAATGGCCCCTGGTGGAGAACCATGGCTCTAGAATAAGATCAGAAGCCCCCAGACCCTTCTGATGGGCTAAAGATTATTATTTAGATAGAGTGTGAGAATCAGCAAGTGATGAAGGGAGAGCAGAGACTGACCAACTGGTAAATTTTGCTTCCTTTTCAAGAAAAATTGGGAAAAGACCCAAGGTTTTGAAACGAGGTGACAGAGGAATGTCTCTTGATGAGTGATGACAAGAGGTGTCTGATAACACAGCGTCTCCTGGATGGACCACTTTTGGAAGAGAAGGCTAAGAACTTGTCACCCAGATGAGGCCAAGAACCAATAGGTCACGGATGCCAGCTGAGCCACGTTAGTGTCAGGAGCGCCAAGTTCCAGACACGTGCCTGCTCTGCAGGGACCCGATACCCGCCCCAGGCCTTGCAGGGCAGAGTCTCTGGTCACGAAGATCGTCAATGGCTGTCGGTGCACCTGGGGTCTGTCCCCATGGCTGCCCCGTGCCCTGGATGGCACTCACCTCCTTCCCTAGGACCGGGAGAGGTCTCCCCTTCAGCCTCAACC
Organism: Bos mutus; assembly: GCF_027580195.1. Taxonomy (NCBI): domain Eukaryota; kingdom Metazoa; phylum Chordata; class Mammalia; order Artiodactyla; family Bovidae; genus Bos; species Bos mutus. The sequence continues at coordinate 115,899,766 of NC_091619.1, read as the reverse complement.
CCTGGGTCCCGGGGGCTCCAATTCCCAGGCCTCCAGGCATCAGGGCCAGGCTACACCCCAGCAGATGTGGGCAAAGGGGCGCCTCCCCACCCAGCTTGAGCGGCTGCACCTCTGGGGGCCTGGTCGGCAGAGTTCCTTCGAGGGGGATGTGACTGGCAGGGGCACCAGCAGGGAGGCAGCTTCCCATCCTAGTCTTCCCGGTCCCTGTTGCACCTGTTAGCAGCCCACAGGCGTCTCCTTGCTTCTGCATGAAAACTGCAGCCAAGCTCAGGGACCCTTTACAAAATACAGTTCTTTTTCAGACCATTCCCATAGTTAACTGCACAGAGAGTGGCTCACCTGTCTACTCAGGTGGCCAAATAGGTGAGTGGCCACAATTTCGGTCTTTGTCCTTTGGCCCTGTGGGATCCTTACTACCCCCAAGTTGTGCACACACAGAAATGGCACCAGATCCCAGAAATCCTAATCGAGATGCCTGGCAGACTTTATCCTTTGAAGTAGCAGGCCACGAGGACAGTTTAGGGCCATTGTGTTCAGAAAGCCGGAGGTCACCTGGAGTCTGTCTTCTGAAAGGGGATCAGGAGCTGAACAACTCAGGATTCCCCGCCCTCCCTCCTCCCCCCTCCCCCACCCTCTCGTGCCCTCCCCCAACCTTCCCCCGCCCTCCCCTGCCCTTTGCCAGCCCCTGGACTCACCAGTATTTCTTCCAGGGCTTCTCCAGCTCCATCTCTCCATCTACCACCCACCACACTGCCCACCAGAGTTGTGTCCGTAGGTTGAATCCGGCACATCCCCTGTCTAAAAGCTGCACTGCCAGCTGGACGGGGTGTGCCTTTGACCCCCACGGGTGGATGCCTGCTGTCCCGGCTCAGACGGGGCTGAGGGTGCCGGCGTGGCATGGGCCGTGTGATCCTCACCTGGAGGTGGACAAGGGCTTCAGGAACAGAGTCCTGGCCCAGACATGGGAGCATGCGGGGGCTGTGGACACACGCGAGGCGGGGGTCCCGCTGAGCTCAAGCACGTTTCCTGGAGGAGGGGGTGCCTAGGCTGAGTCTGCTAGAGTGTAAGGAGTGGCCGGGGAAAGGCACGGGGCCCTCCCTGCAGAGGGGCCGGACTGAGTGCCAGCAGGTGACAGGCAGGTGTGCTGAGCCTGTGCGACCTGAGAGGGCTGGGGCCCGGGTGGACCTGGTCACACATGGGCACACGCGCTGTGCAGGGGGCTGGGGAGGCCTGAGCTGTCTGCGAACTCAGTCTGGGGAGCCGGAATCCCCCCTTTCTGGCCCCGTGCCACCAAGTAAGTTCTCCTACAAAGTCACAGCTTGCCTTCCAGAAACATTAGCTACCAGGTTAGGAGAACCCCACAGGACAGGGGAGCAGGGACCCCACAGGACAGGGGAGCAGTCCAGCCTGGGTCATACAATGGCTCCTGAGAGGGGCCCCCGGCGAGTGCGGAGCACCAGGCCTGCTGCCTGGGACTCTTGTGGATCAGAGTGTGTGGACTGAATGAAGACCACCCAGACGGGGACAAAGCCTGCCCCCGTAGAGCTGGCTCTAGCGAGGGACTCGGCCAGCACAACCTGGTCTGGCAGAGAGGCTGGGCAGACAGAGGCCAGGGGAGCTGCCCGCTGGACAGAGAGAAGGCTCCCCAGTGCCCCGCTCGGAGGTGGGGGCACGGGGAAGTGGGGGTGGGCCGACTAGCAGTGGGGCATCCCCATCGTTCGTTAGGGTGCAGATCTGGCTTTCTCTGGGAAACTGGAAAAGGGGACAGAAATTAGAGATGCTGTTGGTTATTAATCAAGTCCCGGTTGTTCGGGGCCAGTTGTTACAAGGGTTATTGTCTCACTTCCTGGACCAGTTCCTAGAGATAGTTGTCTGACTTCCTACATAAGACAGCCTGACTCAGAGCAGCTGCCTGCTGGCTGGTTAGTGCAGAGAAGGGGTTGGTGGTCTGGCTGGTTAGTGCAGAGAGGGGGTTGGCCTCCTGGCTGGTTAGTGCAGGGAAGGAGTTGGCCTCCTGGTTGGTTAGTCCAGAGAAGGGGCTGGCCTCCTGGCTGATTAGTGCAGAGAAGGGGCTGGCCTCCTGGCTGGTTGCTGCAGGCTGTGGGTCAGAGTTCTGTTTGCACACACGGTCTTGCCATCCTTTGCTCTCATTTCAGTCTCTCCAGTGAAATGGGGATTTGGGACGTGGGCGTTGGTCATCACACTAGAAGCACCCCATGTGCTGACACCTGCCAGGCTGGAGTGTGGTTGGGTACAAGTGCGGTCTGGCAGTCCAAGGGGCCTCTTGTGTCTCGCGTCTGACGTGGCCACAAAGCAGGGCAGTCCTGGAGCGCGTGGACACGGCGAGGCCGCGTCAAAGGAGAGGCATGTACCCAGCTCCTCCTGGGCCTGGCTTCCGTGAGAACCATTTTATTGAGACGGATGGTATGCAGCGGTTGAGAAACTGCCGGTGGTTGGGAAAACAATGAAAAAACCTCCCAGAACAAAATACTGAAGAGGAAAGTGCCCAGACTGAGGGAGGAAGGTGAGGAGGAGCATGTGGGAAATTGCAAACTAATATGAAAAAAGGGAGCGGAGGGAAGCACAAGCTGACTGTGTGCCAGTGCTGGGGAATTTGGCCGGACGGCGGTTCTGACTGCGTTTCGAGTGTAAGATACACTTTGATTAATTTCTCTGGACTTCACCAGAGTTACACCAGCAACTCCCAGAACACTAATTACGGAGAAGAGGCGGACAGTGACTCATGCTGGAAAGAACCCAACTGACGAAACCCTCCCAGCCCTCGGAAAGCATCCGCGGTCCTCATGCGATGGGAACCGCCTTGATCAGGCAGCTTTGGCGGGAGGTCAGGGAGATAGTGGAGACAGAGCTCTGATTAATGTGGGTGTGCGAGTGCGTGTGTGTGCACGTGCACGGGCTCTGGGTGTGTGTTCCCTAGGAAAGCTGGCAGGGACATCTGGCTGGCATGCTTCCTGCGGGGGTCGCCCTGTGGGAGACGGATGGGCCTGCCAGCGTTCTGGGGTTTCGATTCCCGGGAAAACAGCAGAAGCCAGGGCCGCGGAGGCTGCCGGGCCCCCCGACCCACCACCACCGCGGCCAGGACGTCCCCTCTCCCAGCTGGACCCGACCACGCAAGGCCGCGTTGGCTGACCCAGCTTTGGCTTGAAAGCCTGGGGGACAGAGAACAGAGCCATTCATCCCCCAAATGCAATGGGGATGGGATGGGGCAGAACCGTCTGCCTCCCGCCTCCGACCTGGAGCACGTGAGAGCCCAGAAGGACGCAGAGATGTGCGTTTTTTCTCCAAGTGCCGAGCGGCCCCAGGCCCTGCCATGACGAGACACCCTGGCTCAGAGCTGACAGCCTCCTGGTTGGTCCTTGGAGGGCCCACAACCTGGGGCTTCTTTGTGAGTCAGATGGACTTCCCTCCATGCAGGGACCGGATGGACCCTCGTTGTGGTTGATGGACCCCCCTCCACAGTTCTCAGTTCAGAGCTGGGAGCATCCCTCCCACCTACAGACATCCCAGGGAACAGGCCCTCCTGGGCCTCCTATGGGAGATGGGAAACATCACACTCCACGAGGCCCCTTCACCCTTGACCTCTGGGCACAGACTGAGGACAGATGAGAACTAGCAGAGGTGATATTAACCGTGGCTGTATCTTTCATAACTGCTGGAGAAGGCAAGGGCACTCCACTCCGGTACTCTTGGCTGGAAAATCCCATGGATGGAGGAGCCTGGTGGGCTGCAGTCCATAGGGTTGTGAACAGTTGGACACGACTGAGTGACTTCACTTTCACTTTTCACTTTCATGCATTGGAGAAGGGAATGGCAACCCACTGCAGTGTTCTTGCCTGGAGAATCCCAGGGACGGGGGAGCCTGGTAGGCTATCATCTATGGGGTCGCACAGAGTCGGACACGACTGAAGCGACTTATTAGCAGCAGCAGCAGCAGTATCTTTCATAACTGTAGGGTGTGTGTGTGTGAGTGTGTGTGTGTGTGTGTGTGTGTGTGAGAGAGAGAGAGAGAGAAACAGACTGGGAAACAGGGAAGTCAAGAGCAAGGACTCTGCCTCCCGATTCTGCCCATCCTGGCGGGTAAATAAGCTGTGTGGGTTCAGCTGTCCCACCTGTCGGCAGGGACCGTGAGACGTCCCAGCCCACAGAAGCCTGTTCAGGCAGCAGACGGGAGAAGTCACAGCCTCTGGGAAGCGCTGGGTCGTCGTGCCAGGGAGCATCTAGGCGGGCCGGGCTGGGGGTCTCCAGGCAGTGGTGTGCACTGCGGGGGGCTGCACGCTTCACGTCACAGGGTGGGGCGTGAGAACCCGCAGGGAAGCGTGCTCCATTTGATGAAAACTTTATGAGTCTGTAACCAAAGCACCAGCACAGGAATGATTGTCATAATTTTTAAAATCGTAATTGAAACGCAGAGGAAGGGCAATGTAGGGGCAAGGGAGTAAGAGGCACAAACTGCTGCTGCTGCTGAGTCGCTTCAGTCGTGTCCGACTCTGTGCGACCCCACAGACGGCAGCCCACCAGGCTCCCCCGTCCCTGGGATTCTCCAGGCAAGAACACCCAATGCATGAAAGGGAAAAGGGAAAGTGAAGTCGCTCAGTCGTATCCAACTCTTAGCAACTCCGTGGACTGCAGCCCACCAGGCTCCTCCGTCCATGGGATTTTCCAGGCAAGAGTACCCGAGTGGGGTTGCAATCGCCTTCTCCGGAGGTACAAACTATTAGGTATAAAAGAAGCAGCAAGGATTTATTTACATCACGGGGAATACAGCTAACATGGCTTCAGTGTTTTTAAAAATGTATTTGTCTTTAATTGGAGGATATTTGCTTTGTGATGTTGGGTTGGTTTCTGCCGCACATCAGCATGAATCAGCCACGGGTACACACGTGTCCCCTCCCTCTTGAACCTCCCTCCCACCTCCCACCCCGTCCCGCCCCTGGGGCTGGGTCGCCCCAGCCCGACCCACAGAGCACCGGGCTGAGTCCCCAGGGCTATGCAGCTATCTCTGTCGCCATCACAGGGCACCAGGCTGAGTCCCCTGGGTTACACAGCTATCTCTGTAGCTGTTCGCCATCTATCTGTACAGCTATGCCCCCAGCCCTCTGTCATGCACGCGGCGATATATACATTCCAGTGCTGCTCTCTCGATTCACTCCACCCTCTCCTGCCCCCGCCACGTCCTTAAGTCAGTTCTCTATGTCCGAGTCTCATTCCTGCCCTGCAAATATGTTCGTCAGTACCATTGCTCTAGATTCCATATATGTGATATTTGTTTTTCTCTTTCTGACTTACTGCACTCTGTATAACACAGCCAACATTTTATAGGAACTGTCAATGGAGTATAACCTTTAAAATCGTGAATCACTCTATTGTACACCTGAGACTCTTATGGTACAGCAACTAAACTTCAATTAAAAAAAGAAACGGATGTCAAGACTGAAAAAAACTAACAGTCCCAAGACATTTAAATGCCCAGTATATAATGAAACTGTGACGGATAATCTTATATTTCAACCTGATTGGGCTAAGGGATGCTCAGATAGCTGGTAAGACGTGTTTCTGGACTTGTCTGGGAGGGTGCTTCCCCCAAAGATAAGCCTTTGGAGTAGTGAACTGGGTAAGGCCACCCTCCCAGTGGAGGTGGGTGTCACGCAGGCTCTTGAGACTCGGATGAAGCAAACAGGTGGAGGGAGGGGGAAGCTGCTCTTTGCTTGAGCTGAGACCCCATCCTCTGCCACCTCAGAAATCAGCTGCCTGGGTTGTCTGTCCTTCTTGGTCTGCGTTATATCACCTGCTTTTCTGGTTCTCCAGCTTGCAGATGGCAAATGATGGACTTCACAGCCTCTGAGAATTCAAGGGAGCTAATTCCTGTAATTGTTGTTTAATCACTAAGTTGTGATTCTTTTGTGACCCTGTGGACTGGAGCCTGCCAGGATCCTCTGTCCATGGAATTCTCCAGGTAAGAATACTGGAGTGGGTTGCCATTTCCTTCTCCAGGGGATCTTCCTGATCCAGGGGTTGAATTCAGGTCTCCTGCTTGGCTGGTAGATTCTTTACCACGGAGCCACCTGGGAAGCCCAGCTCCTATAATAGATCTCCTCTTACATATCTCTTTGTCTGTCTGTCTGCCTATCTGTCTATCTGCTGTTGGAACCATTTCTCTGGAGAACCTTAACTAACACAGAAACACTACGGTAAGCATCAGACTTTGCCTTAGAAGGAGGGGGCAGCTTGATGGGCAGTGTGAGAAGGGCTGGCGCAGCAGAAGCAAGGGGACAAGGAAGGACGTGGGGAACACAGAAAGTACTTCTCAGAGGACCCTGCACCTCGTGGGGGACCCTGGGGAGAAACAGCATGACCAGAACTGCTCGGTGCATCCCAGGACTTGTGCTCACCTGTGTGTGTGCACTTTTCACTCGGCTGTGATTTGCTAGCGCAAATGCTCACTGTCTCGTGCTGGGAGAGATTAAACAGGACTCAGTCACCTCATTTGGGGTTCCCAGGCGGTGCGAGTGCTAAAGAACCCGCTGCCAGTGCAGGAGACATAAAAGACGCGGGTTCGATCCCTGGGTTGGGAAGATCCCCTGGAGGCGGGCATGGCAGCCCACTCCATATTCCTGCCTGGAGAATCCCATGGACAGAGGAGCCTGGCAGGCAACAGTCCATGGGGTCGCTGAGAGTAGGACACAACTGAGTGACTTAGCACAATCAGCAAGTGGAGTGAGTATTCACACAGGTGCAGGGAGGCTCTCCCATGAGGGGCTGAGTCCTCTGCTTTGGATCAGCAGTCCTGGCTGGCACGCCAGACCAAAACCAAAACAGGCTTGCCACTCAATTGGTTCAATACTTCACTGAGCAGACCCTGTAGGCTGAGCCCCATGGTAGGGCCTGGAGAGCCAGCAGGAAACGAGATAGAGAACGATCAGACCCTCCTGGGGCTTACGCTGCAGTTAATGCGCAGACAGACAGACAGACAGTAAAGGCAGAAGAAAGACGTAGGCTCTGACCATTGTCCTCTTGGGCATCACAAAGGAGCCTAAATGAAGATTCACAGCTTAGCACATTGGAAATACAGACCTCGAGGCAGATACCATCAAGATATCAACAAGCACGGACTGTGCTTCCAACTTGGAAGGAAAACCTTTGGAAAACCTTGGGGGCTTTTGAAAACATCCCTTCTTTCATCTCTCACATGAGGAGGGGTGCCCAAAGCAAGGCAGCCACCAGCTGAAGGTGCCCTGTGACCCACACAAGGTCCCCACACTCACCCAAGTCAATCACCACTCTTTCCAACACCACAACGTGCAGAGGTGCCCTCTTCACAGTGGAGAGTGTCCACTTCATTCCATTTTACTTTGGTGTATTTTTATTTTTAATTAAAATGTTTATTTCGAGACAACTGTTGATTCCCACTCGGCTGGAAGGAATGATACAGAGATCCCACGTATGCATCAGCCAGTCTCCCCCAATGGTGAAAGTGAAAGTCACTCAGTCGTATCTGACTCTTTGCGACCCCAGGGACTATACAGTCCATGGAATGCTCCAGGCCAGAATAATGGAGTGGGCAGCCTTCCCAACCCAGGGATCAAACCCAGGTCTCCCGCAGTGCAGGCAGAATCTTTACCAGCTGAGCCACAAGGGAAGCCCAACAATACTGGAGTGGGTAGCCTATCCCTTCTCCAGGGGATCTTCCCGAACCAGGAATCGAACCGGGGTCTCCTGCACTGCAGGTGGATTCTTTACCAACTGAGCTTAAAGCTTCAGTGCAGTATCACATCCAGGGAACAAACATTGACACAGGCATGATACAGAGCCTCTCATCCCTCAGTCAGTCCACACACCATCACCACGAGGGCCCCTCACCTTGCTGCCTTACATAAAGCTATACCCACTTCCTTTCTGCCTCCTCTCCCTAATCCCTGGCAACTGCTATTCTGCTCTCCGTTTCCATAATTTTGTCATTTCAAGTATGTTACATCAATAGAATTGTACAACATGTCATCTTTTGGAACTGGCTATTTCACTGACCATGATTCCCTGGAGATCCATCCAGGCTATTGTGTGTGTTGGTAGTTCATTCCTATGTGTTGCTGAGTGATGTTCCACGGTGTGGGTGGACCACAGCCTAACTACGCACCTGTTGAAGGAAATCCAGGTTGGTGCCAGTCTGGGGCTATTTTCAGTTAAACTGCAGTAAACATTCGTGTGCAGTTTTTGTGTGAGCCTATTTTCCTTTTCTGGGATAAATGCCCAGGAGTGAGACTGCTGGGTCATATACTAGTTGCATGTTTAATGTTCTGAGAAACTTCCCAAGTGCTTTTCCAGAGCAGCTGTGTCATTTTACATTTCCACGAGCCATGATTATTTCAATTTCCCCACATCTTCATCAATATTTGGTGCTGTTACTAATGTGTATTTTAGACCTTCTGGTAGGTGCGTGGTTATACTTTGGATTGTAATCTGCATTTGTCTGGTGCCTAATGAGGTCGAGCATTTTTCATGTGCTTATTTCTGTTCTGTGTGTTCTCGCTGGTGAAATGTCTGTCCACGTCTTTTGATCATTTCCCAGTTGAACTGCTTGTCTTTTCCTTACTGCTGAGACTTAGAAGTTCTTTACGTATTCTGGATGCCAGCCCTCTGTCAGGTAAGGGGTTTACAATTGTTCTTCTGGTCTGTCATCTGTTTTTGTTATTCTCTTAACTCAGTCTTTCACAGCAAATGTTTTTAAATTTTGAGGAAATTCAGCTTATTAATTTTCCTTTTTTAGGTTGCATTTGAGGTATCAACTCTAAGAACTTTTTGCCAAGCCTAAGATATAAAGTCTTTCTCTTTTTCTTCCCCCCAAAGTTTACAGTTTTAGATTTTATGTTTACTTTGTGATCTGTTTTGTGTTAATATTGTATAAAGAGAAATACTTAGGCTGAAGTTCTTTTTTTTTGCCTTTTAATGTCCAGTTGCTACATTGGTTAAAAAGTCTATCTTTCCTCCACTGAATTGCTTTTGTCCTTTATCAAAAACCAGCTGAGAATATTTGCATGGGTCTATTTCTGTGTTCTCCATTCTATTCCATTGACCTATATGTCTGTCCCTTTGCCAAAATCATATAATATTGATTACTGTAGCTAAACAGTGAGTCTTGGAGTAGGATTGATTTATTCCTTCTACTTTCTTCTGCTGCAAATGATTTTAGCTATTGGTTACTTTGCTTTCCACATAAATTTTAGAATAATTTTGTCTCTAGCTATAAAAATTCCTGCTGGGGTTTTTGTGGGGGTTGCTTTCAACCTGTATACTGATCTGGGGAGGATTGGGATCTCAGCTGTGTTGATTCTTGCAACACACAAACCTGGTGTGTCTCTCCATTTATTTAGATCAGCTTTGATTTCTTTCACCCACATTGTGTGGTTTTCAGCATGCAAGTCCCGTACATGTGTTGTTAGATTTATATACCCAAGAATTTCCATTTTAGAGATTAATAGTAAATGGTGTTGTATTTTAAATTGGGGAGTTTGTGTGTTCATTGCTAATATATATAAATGCAATTGATTTCTGTATGTTCATCTTGCATCCTGTTGCCTTGCTGAATGCACACACAAGTCTGAGGAATTTAAATAGACTCCTTAAGATTTTCTATGTAGAAAACCAGGTCATCTGCAAATAGCAACGATTTTATTTATTCTTTTCAATTGTATGCACTTTATTTCCTTTTCTTGACCTACTGAACTCGCTAAAATTTCCAGCTATATGTTAAGTTAGAGTGGTAAGTGGCACCCCACTCCAGTACTCCTGCCTGGAAAATCCCATGGACGGAGGAGCCTGGTAGGCTGCAGTCCATGGGGTCGCTAGTAGTTGGACACGACTGAGCGACTTCACTTTCACTTTTCACTTTCATGCATTGGAGAAGGAAATGGCAACCCACTCCACTGTTCTTGCCTGGAGAATCCCAGGGACAGGGGAGCCTGGTGGGCTGCAGTCTATGGGGTCACACAGAGTCGGACACGACTGAAGTGACTTAGCAGAGTGGTAAGAGTGGGCATGTTCTCTATTAAGTTGAGAAAGTCCCCCTTTCTGAGACATTTATTTACTTTTTATAATGAACTTTTTATCATGGATTTTGAATACTTTCAAATGCTTTTTTGTGCATCAGATAAAATCATTTGATTTTTCCTTTTTAGTCTTTTAACATGATGGGTTATATTCATTAAATTCCTTGCATATCCAGAATAGATCCTACTTGGTCATCAGTTTAGTTCAGTTGCTCAGTCGTGCCCAACTCTTTGTGACCCCATGGACTGCAGCAGGTCAAGCTTCCCTGTCCATCACCAACTCCCAGAGCTTGCTCAAATTCATGTCCATCAAGTAGGTGATACCATCCAACCATCTTGTTCTCTGTCGTCCCCTTCTCCTCCTGCCCTCAATCTTTCCCAGCATCAGGGTCTTTTCCAATGAGTCAGCTCTTCCTGTCAGGTGGCCAAAGTATTAGAATTTCAGCTTCAGCATCAGTCCTTCCAATGAATATTCAGGACTGATATCCTTTAGGATTGGCAGGTTGGATCTCCTTGCAGTCCAAGGGACTCTCAAGAGTCTTCTCCAACACCACAGGTCTAAAGCATCAATTCTTCAGTGCTCAGCTTTCTCTATAGTCCAACTCTCACATCCATACATGACTAATGGAAAAACCTTGACTAGACAGACCTTTGTGAGCAAAGTAATGTCTCTGCTTTTGAATATGCTATCTAGGTTGATCATAGCTTTTCTTCCAATGAACAAGTGTCTTTTAATTTCATGGCTGCAGTCACCATCTGTGGTGATTGTGGAGCCCAAGAAAATAAAGTCTGTCACTGTTTCCACTGTTTTCCCATTTGCTATGAAGTGATGGAACCGGATGCCCTATCTTAGTTTTTTGAATGTTGAGTTTTAAGCCAGCTTTTTCACTCTCCACTTTCACTTTCATCAATAGGCTCTTTAGTTCCTCTTCACTTTCTGTCATAAGGGTGGTGTCGTCTGCATGCTATTGCTGCTAAGTCACTTCAGTCGTGTCCGACTCTGTGTGACCCCATAGACTGCAGCCCACCAGGCTCCCCTGTCCCTAGGATTCTCCAGGCGAGAACACTGGAGTGGGTTGCCATTTCCTTCTCCAATGCATGAAAGTGAAAAGTGAAAGTGAAGTCGCTCAGTCGTGTCCGTCTCTTAGCGACCCCATGGACTGTAGCCCACCAGGCTCCTCCGTCCATGGGATTTTCCAGGCAAGAATACTGGAGTGGGGTGCCATTGCCTTCTCCCGTGTCATCTGCATATCTGAGGTTATTGATATTTCTCCCGGCAATCTTGATTCCAGCTATAGTGTATATTTGTTTTTATATGCTGTTGAACTTATTTGCCAACATTTTGTTAAGGATTTCTGCATCTATATTCATGAGAGATATTGGTCTATAGTTTTCTATTTTTTGTAATGTCTTCCTCCAGTTTTGGCATCAGGGTGTTACTAGCTTCATAGAATGAACTGGGAACTTTTCCTCCTCTTCTGTTTTCTGGAACAGATGGGGTAAAATTGGTGATAATTCTTTTTAAACAGTAGAATCCTCAGTGAAGCCTCCTGGGCCAGAGAGTTCTATTTCCTATTAGGTGAATTGCAGTACATTTTTTGTCTGAGGAATTTGTCCTTTTCATCTAAGCTGGCAAATGTACATAGAGGTGTTTGTAGTATTTTCTCAGTCGTGTCTGACTCTTTGTGACCCCATGGACTGTTGCCTGACAGGCTGCTCGGTGACCAAGAATACTGGAGTGGGTTGCCATTCCCTTCTCCAGGGGATCTTCCCAATCCAGGGATCAAACCTGGATCACCTGCAGTGTAGGCGGATTCTTTACCATCTGAGCTATCAGGGAAGCCCAGGATTTGCTTACTACCCTCTTAATGTCTAAAGTCTCTAGAATAAAATCCTTTGTTTCCTTATTAGCAATTTTTGTCTTTTTTTTCTTTGCTAGTACTTCTGGAGGAGTGCCGATTTTACCAATTATTTCAGAGCGCCTTCCCTCCTTTATTTACGAGTTTCTCTGCTGCTGTGTTTCGAATGATGCTGATTTATCCTATCTTTATTAATTTCTTACTTCTGCTTGCTCTGAATTCTTTTGTTGTTTTTATGGGTTTTTCAGGTGGGAGTTCAGATGCTGATTTGGGGTTTTTCTTCTTTTCATGCCTAAGCCCTTAGTGCTATAAACTTTCCTCTCAACACTGCTTTGCCTTTAAATCTGCATTTGGGGGCAGCTGCTGTTTGTTCTCACTGGTCTTCCTTTCCCTGTTATCTTTCTCCTGCTGCCTGTGGGTTACTTGGACATGTTTTCAGAATTCCATTTTCATTTTGTTCTGGCCACAGAGTAATACAAATTTAAGGTGCACACACATCAGGGTTGGCTCGTGTTTACAGCTTCTCACGGGTGTGTCTCCCTCTCTACTCAGCTCCAAGTCACCTTAAAGCCCCTCAGTGTGATCTGGGAAAGCAGGGGTCCATCTGGGGGTCTCAGATCCATGAAGACAGGCTCTTTTATTCAACTGCCCATTTTTAGAGGTTTCTGCATCACGTAAACCCACGCAGCCCACGTCATCCTGAGTCTCCAAATACCCTCAGGCCGCAAGCCGCTGCCACGCTCTGTGTCTTGGGGCCCCGTTTCCGCCTCCATTTTAGGCTCTCAATTTCTCAGCATCTCGTTTGCTCTTCCCTGCTTTTAAGAAGATTTTAAAAGACTTTTTTCCCATCCCACTGGTTATCAGCAGGAATTTGGTTTGAGTCACCAAGTTCGTCACGTTCTGGGAAGTCGAAGTGTCAAACTGCCTTGTAAAGCACCCTATGGATGGTGGCTTGTGTAGCCAGGAAGAGAGGTTCACTTACATCGCCTCTGGAGAAGGGTTGTCCTTGCTTGGTGTCCCCTGCAAAGCAGAGTCTGAGTCGACATTTTTTGCCCAAGTGGCCTATTCTATTAAGTTTCCAGGGAACGAGAGATGGGGGCCCTGGGACAAGGAAGCCGGGGAGGAGGGGAAACTGAGCCAAGGGTGCCTGGCTGTGCTGGGGGAGTGGTGGACGGGGACTCCATGCTGCCGAGGGCCTGCTGAGCAGAGCGGTCCTCCCGAGCCACAGAAGGGGAATGTTTCTCCTCCAGCTCGCGTCCTGTGGGTCGAGTGTTGTCCAGGGAATGTGAACTCCCTCCCGTGCATTTGAAAGCACGAACCAGAGGGGACCAGGGGTCCAGGACAAGTGGCTGGGAGCCCTGGGGCAGAGGCTGAGAATTTCTGAGCCCCGAGGTCACACAGTCAGGACAGGGTTCCACACAGCTCATTTCTCCACAGGACTGTAGAAGAGCTGGGTCAGGAGGATGCGGGCTTCCCAGGTGGTAAAGAACTCTCCCCTGCCGATGCAGGAGACATAAGAGAGGCAGGTTTGATCCCTGGGTCTGGAAGGTTCTTGCCTGGAGACTCCTATGGATGGAGGAGCCTGGCGGGCTGCGGCTCAAAGCATCGCCAAGAGTCAGACACGACAGAAGTGACTTATCCTGCATGCAGGAGGAAGTGAGCAAGGCCCTGAGAGACGTCTGGACCACAGGGCACACGGTCTGGAAGGTGAGGACATTGAGGATCAGATGGCCCCTCTCTCTACTTGCTCCTGGGGTGGGGCGGTCATCCCCACTTCTCTCCAGGGCTCCCCTGCCGGCCAGCTCTCTCTCCTCCCTCATAGGTCCGGCCCCTTTCTCTCTCCGGCTTCTTTGGGGGCCGAAGTCACCGCACCTTCATCCCAGCTGTGACTCTAGAGATGCAGGCTTATGGCCTCAGCTCCCACTGCCACCAAGACCCGCCTGCATCCCAGTTCCCAGGAGGATGCTGCTTGGCCCATCTTCTTGACCACGGCCACCCAGGCCACATGCCCTTGGCATCCGAGCAGCCGGCTGCACTTGGTCCAACATGCACCCTGTTCCAGATGGCCTGGGCAGGGGACGGGGGTTGGGACCACGGTGGCCGCACAGAGGGATGGCCGTTTGCCCAGAGGAGCTGTGGGCAGGAAGGCGCTATCCACACAGAAGACACCAAGGCGCAGGCAGGGAGCTTTCATTTTGGTTTTTATTAATTCTCACAACTCCCCACGCGGACAGTGGGAGGAACCGGGTCTGCAGGGTCAGCAGATCCTCTGATGAACAGAATGTGCAACTCTTTCCAGTGTGATTCGTTTTTTTTTTTTTTTTTTTAATCTGTGAATTGTTGGGTCAATTCCCAACATCATGAAGAGCCAGGTTTTGTTCATCTTGGCGTCCAAATGATGTTTTCGAAATCGGAACTAAAATAAAGCAGTAACAAGACGAAGAAGCAACATCCTGTTTTATGGAGGGTCTGATTAAAAAAAAATCCGTGAGAAAAAACACTCTGTGTGCCGAGTAAACATTTATCCCCCCGCCCCCCACACTGTTGGGAGATGGAGTATCTGACCAGGACATGAGAAGACGAGTCTCAGGATGAGCAGATCACCCCTCCCCCTCCCTGAGGCCTTGGCATGACTCATTGGTCACGTTGCCTGGTACCATGCAGTCCCCGCCCTCCTGAGGGCTGCAGCAGACGGAATGTCACCACAGATGGAGAAGAGCTCAATCAAGCACAGGTTTTGGATACCTTGACCCCGAGAGGATGTGCATTTTTAGCAGGTCAGGCGGAGGTGAGTCGTCTGCCTTCCCATTCGCAGATCCGGGTTCATGACCTGGTCCTGAGATCAGGATGCTGGAGGCTGGACTCAGCTCCTGACGCTCTCCTGGAGGTTCTTCCGGTCTCTGGGTGTTGAGAAGGTGGGTGTCGACACGGCCCCCACAGCCCGCAGCGAGAGCACACGTCTGGGCTGCCCTTCCCAGGACACAGGCTCCTGTGTTGCCACATTTGTGTCCCCTAGAGGTCTGCGGATTGCAGCTGGTCTCCAGGACCCCTGCCTCACAGATGCGGAAACGGGGAAAACAGGCTATTTGCTGTCGTCGTTTTTTTGTGTTATGTTTCATCAAATCAGAGACAGGTCTCCTGGTTCTTTCTGCTTCTATGCACGCAGGCCCCCCCGGCGTGGGCAGGCGTGAGGGTGCCCCTCGCGCTCCCCTGGATCCCCACCCGTCACCCTGGCTGCGGCGCTCTTTCCCGGGGGTCATTGTGAAGGTCACTACTTGGCAGTGGGTTATGATGAATGATGCCAGTATGTCCAAAAGGTTCTTTTTTTCTTTTTTTCACCTTGTAAAATTCTGAAATCGTGACAATTGTGAAGGGGGAAACGACACAGCCCGTGCCCTGGTCTCACCCCGGGGGGAAGGACGGGGTTGTGGCGAGGTTGGATCAGCGTTCAGGCACGCTGCTCCTCTGTCATAGCTGGTGGATCTTCGGGTCCCCTCTCTGCACCCCGCACTCTGCCCTGAAGGGCGACTGTCCCCAGCAGGGTGTCCCCAGCAGGAGTCTCAGGCTTCACGGAGCCTCCTTCCTGTCTCTTCCAGGACCCACGGGTGTTTTCCTGCAGCATCCAGGTTCCCAGGTGATGGGCCCTGCAGGACCGTGCACTGGGGGCACTCGTCTAGGGGGGCCGTTTGCTGAAGGGCTCCCCTTAGAAACTCAAGGCTTGGAACCCTACGGGGTAGGGCGGCTCAGAGGAGGCCTACCCTGCCGGCACCTTCTCTGGGAGCTGCCACAAGCACCTGCTCCAATCACCTGCTGCTCAGAGCTGGGGAAGACGGCCGGCCACGTGGCTACCTCCCCCGTGTCCGTTCCTGGGCCCTGAGGCCAGGCACCGTCCCGGCCGCCCTGAGGACCTGGCCCTCCCGGGCACAGCGCTGTTCCTGGAGCCATTCTCCCACGGTTTCTTTGACCTTCTTGAGCTTAGCCGGGGCTCCTCCAGGAAAGCACCCCTCCTCCAAAGCGCCTTCTCCCAGGGCTCTTATTCTGAGCTCATTCAGATGTCTGACTAAGCCAAGGGTCTCGCGGCCTCTGCCTGCCCCCAGCACCCACGAGTCACTCTGCATGACCTCCTGAGGGGACCAGGCGGGTGGAGGAGGGGCGGGAATGTGGGGGGCGGGCTGTCTCTCCCGGCCCATCCCCTCCCCGGCTGAAACTTCACTCTCAGCTGGTTTGAGAACCGGGGACCCAGCCCACTGGCTCAGCTGAGCTTCTGACCACGCACAGAAACTAAAGAACTGTGGGGAGCTGGGGTTGTGCAGAGAAAACCTTCTCCCTGACTTTCTCCGTGGAGTGGGTGGGAATAGGCACGTGTGAAGGGAGACCCAGCCTCCCTTCTGCTTGGTCCCTGCCCCAAATCCAATCAGCTGGTTAAAAGATAAACCGGAGAGACACACAAACACTCCGTGGGGTCAGCAGAGCGTGGCGGTGTCCCATGTCTGCTCACTCCGGGACCCTGTGGGCAACCTACGGACAGTGAGCCGAGGCTAGAGACGGTTTTACACAGACGGCCTTGCCGGTTGTCACAAAGCCCCACGAGAAAGGCAGCAGTGGGGTTTTATCCCCACTTCACAGCTGGGGAGACTGAGACCTCAAAGCCAGTTCCCGACGGGGACTGTGTCTGCTTGCTCTGGGGACGTGGTATCACACACGCTGCAAACAACAGCTGTGGACCAACCAGAGGAGAGAGAAGGCACCAGAGAAAACGGAACCAGAACCACCCCGTCTCTCTGGGGCCCCAGCTGTTCACGGCTTGGTGGGCAGGCTGTCTCCTCCGGGGCTCGGGGCGGGGGACCTTATTCAGGCGGGGGAGGGTTGGGGCCTCTGTGCCCTCCTCTGTCCTCGTCTCAAGCCTGGAGCATGAGGGCCGACAGCCAGCCCCTGGCCTGGGCCGGCTGCACCCTGCGGGGAGCACAGACAGCCCCCTACTTCCTGGGTCAGGACGTCCATCCACCCGACGGCAGCCACCTCCCCGGGCTGGGCGCTCAGAGCTCCAGTCGCCTCTTACTCAATCTGCCGCCTTCCTGATAGGTGATGTGGGTTGCGTGGCGATGCCGGGAAAAACTCACACACCTGGGTGAAGCACGCAGACTGATGCTGACACCAGACGGCAAGAAGTGAGTGCTGAGCACAGCTGGGCACCGGAAGCCCACTAAGGAACCCAGGATTGGTCCCTGTCCACTCAAGGGGGGACACTGTCACCCAGGCCACACCAAGGGGTGCTCTGGGAGGAGCCTGCCCCTTGAGTGTGACAGGGGGAGTCTGGAAGGTGTGGAGCGGGGAGGGGCTGGGTGCTCGGCCACCCCCGTGGTCAGAACACCTGCTGACCTTTTCTCTTTACATATTCATGGATGCAGCAGCCGAAGTCTTATCAGAGGAGTCCCCAGCCCAAGTCCACCTGGCGCCAATTCTGAGCCTCTCTTCCCATGAATGATGTCTGGAGACCTCTCGGCCTGGAACGTCTCAGTGAGCAGAGCTGGACCACGGCATGGGAAGCAAGACACATCCGACATCCAGCCCAGAGAGAAGGCTGGGAGCGTCGCAGCTCAGCTCTTCCAGCAACACCGAGGAGTCAGAGTCCCTAGAAACTCATCACCCGCCAGCTCTGTTCACGCACATGCAAGAGCGAAAGTGTCCACCGAAGGGGACATGTTTTACAGCATAATCTAGAACAGCAGGGATGTCGGGACTTCAAAGCTTCCATCTCCTCCTTGCCCCTCTGATATGGTGTCTCAGGATTCTGGTAAGCTCATCTCCAAATGCCCTTGGGTTTTATCGTTGCCCGAGAAGACATGCCCAAACCGCCACATCCCAGCTGGAAACATCTTGTGTAGAAACACCCAAAGGTGGCTTCAGGTTTGGTGGTAAGGGACCTGCAGTTGCAGCGGGCCGCCTCCCTTCTGCTCCCTGGGTGTGCTGGGCTCTGGGGAACACTGAGTTTCTACGGCCCCTGCAATCCCGCAGTTTCCTCCCTTGAATCAAACCTTGATCTTTGAAGCCCTGAGTTTTGTAGATTTAAACTGACCTGAAGGGACCAAGAAAGGACTCAGTGAGGCCGGGAGTCTCCCCGGCAGCTCTGAACACAGCAGGGAAGGGTCGGATTGCTCACCCCTCTGGCTGCCCCTTGGAAGGGACTCCCACACCGCGGCGAACTTTGCAAAGACTCCTGAGGTCAGAAGGGCTATAGGGTGTGCCTGGGCTGGGAGTGGGGTCACGGCTTCTGCCCCCTCCCCACCGCCCAAGGGGGCATTGTAAAGTAGGGGCTCAGATTGTGAAGGATTTGTGCCTGTATTCAGGTTTTTTTTTTTTTTTCACTCTAAGCAGGACATTTTGCTTTGAAGGGAGAGGTGACCGCAGAACTAGAGGCCAGAGAGGCTGGACACCTACCTGCAGTGGAGTGGACACTCACTAAGAGGTAGAGGGCCTCTCTTTTGGTCAATGATCCTGCTGTTGGCCAGGCGGCCTGGCTCAACTGCTAATGGTGACGTTTACTTTCCGTTGGGAGGGTTCAGTCCAGCGGGTTCTCCTTGCACGAGACCTGAAGCGGTGCCGGGAGAACGAGCTGCCTAGACGGACGGCCTCCTCCAGCTGTTACTAAGTGGAACCCGGAAGTGTAGCAGTTTTATCCAGAGCCTTTTCTGTGATGTGTGTTCAGGGCCCCCTGGAATGGTCCCCTTGGCTTTGTCAGTTCCAGAGACCCAGATGGACACCACTTGTGCTATTGAAAGATGCCTCTCATGGCCTAGGTATTACTACCTCTTTCCACATTTCCATGGAAAACTTGTGGATGGCAATGTTAATTTAAGAAACTCTACCTGATTAGGTACAGGGAGGGAGACATAGATAGGTGAGCCCTCAGACAACACAGTAGGTAGACAGTGGCCATCAAACCGCTAACTGGAGATCACTATTCTCATCACAGGACCTGGAGGCCTGGACCTGGAGAAGTGGGCTTCCTCTGAGCATGTGTCCACACAGGGGAGGGATCCAGAGGCAAAGAGTGGGTTTCGTGGGTCCCCAGATATGACTGGGTTCTTTCCTTGAACTTTGGCCTCGGGGTCTCCTGACTCTCCGGTGTGGATACCTGTGTGCCCACCTGCATGGGCACTCCTTGTTCCTTGCCCCCTCTGTGGTCACCCCTGGCCAGGCCCTCTGCCTTGGGCTTGGGCGTGGGAGGCTCACAGGGCCTGGTCACCGGAAGTAGAGACCGAGGGGCTGGTCAGTCTGCAGGGACGAAAGATACCCCTCCAGCTCTAGGAGGAGGGGGCGTGGACTTTGCAATTCGGAAATCAAGAACGTTCTCTGTGGCCACCCCACCCGTAAGTTTCCGATGATTTG